>NW_026534344.1:8770760-8868483 GCF_026225885.1 Hylaeus anthracinus | reverse complement strand
TATAATATAAAGGAATATTTCAATCACTATTTGTATAATAAATACTACCTTTCAGTTCTTTTAAATGAAAATTACATATACATCTACAATTTAACCATTGAAGGTGTCAAATATCTAGATCATTTGTTGCCACATATTCGCGAGAATGATTTATTCTATCGTTCAGCCACTCAGAACTCTGCCTTAATTTATCGGGTGAACTACTCGTTTGGTTTTCTTCTTCTTTCCCTTAGATGCATGTAGATTGACTGTGAAGGATTTTTTAGTACGTATTGAATTGTTGTATAAGTTTCGAATTCTCGCATTCCAGCACCGTTTGCACGTTTCGTTGGGGATCAACAGTCAGGGCTGTAACGACTCGGTGGGGTCAAGCTGAAAAGTGGATACAGTCCATTCCGAGTCAGACGCGCCACGGTCACGTCCTGGGGCCGTAAATCTCCCTAATTCGCTTGTTGAGAGTCCAGAGGCGTCACGGATGCCGTTCGGCCTGACGAATGGCCGCAGGTTTAATGAAGCTATATAGGTCGCCATTGTTGCGAAACTTACCCCCGTGCCTCACAGTAACTGGAAGACTTCTCGAACGAAGGAAATTCCGAAACGCGACGTCCTAGCAAAGAAAGAGGACTAGCTTCAATGGCTGCTACGTCTGTGTTACTTGCGAATAAGAAACTTGGATAATAAGGTGCGAAGTGATAATTGATAAGGGCTACGGGTCTATTATCGCAGGAATGATCGTTACGTGCTTCATTCTGCTTACTCGCAGCCAGACTCGTCCATTAACTTTGTATAAGCTGGCCAGTGTAGTAACTATCTGACGTCCAATGGCCGAGGCCTTTTCAGTGGAATATTCTACTTTGTATGCCTTCGATAAATTCGGTAACTTTTCAATCAATACGGACAGGAAAGTTTCACGATGTATGTCAAACTCACTGTATCTAAATATATTTTTTGTGCTAATTCCGTACCTTTAATATAGAAAAATTGCAGATACAATGGAGACGATGCGTCGTGGATGATACTTTCTATACAATTGAATGAGACTCAGTTTCTTTTTGCAAATTTCATGTTAAACCTCTTTTTTTTTTGCCTAACGTCGACGACACATCGTGGTTGGTGGCGTTAATTACTTCAGACACGTATTTGTCTGAAAAGTTTGTCAAGAACCGAACTAGCCGCGAGAGATTCAAACGCTTGGATCTGTTTCGATTCAACAGGGGGAGGGGGCGCAAAATAGAGGATCTCACTAGTTGCTAATACATTAACGAATAAATCAGCAGAACACTGACATGTTTTTTTCGGAAGTGTATACGGTGACCCAAATGCGGATCGATCGATATGGTAAATCGCGGGAGGAATGCCGGGGGTGGAGGATCGAATCATTCGGCGGTTTGCCTCTGAAACGGAATTTAATCGAAGTAACCGTCGAGCGTTGATTCCGTTCGAGCGAGTTCAACTCCGAGAAGACATCGGCGTGTAACTCTTAATTAAAAAATTTCTAAGAATTCGCCGACGAAAGGAGCGCAGACGTCGTAACGAAGCTTAATTAAAGCCGGCCGTTTTACTTCCCGTTATGTTCTCGAAAGCGCTCGAGCGGGGCTCCCCTTCCAGGACCCAACTTCAAAATTACTTCGAAACCGCTTTAGAACACTCGACGGTACACTTTCCAGCCGACTGTGCCCGGAACTCCCACTCTCCCATCTCCCACTCGGTGGCTGCATCTCCCCGTCCCTTTTTTGGGGTGGCGGACAGGTAACTGCATAAAAATCTCGACGCATTCAACGAGGGCGAATAGCTTCTCATGTTACGCCGACCACCATAACGGAATTGCTTTATTAGACAGTCTCTCTCGCTGCCTCCCCTCATTCCTTCGTCTCCTCCTTCTCTGGCCACCTTCTCTCGTCCTCTTGGTGTTTCCCTTTCGCCAAAGGCTGCTTGTTCTCTCGCGTGCACCTCCTCCAAAGGCTCGCCTCGTTCCTGTCCGGCTGCTAACGAGACAGCTCGCGAGCAACCGAGCAGCAGCCGGGCCGACCGGCACCGTCCACCCTAAGCCTACCTTCAACGACCAACCGGGCTACCTAAACGCGTCCAACGGATCTACTAAATCAAGATGTACATTGGTCACGGTGTACATGGCGGTCGGCTCTGTTATCCATGCTTATGAAACATTGATTTCACGCGGCCAGCTCTACGCGCTGCTCTCACGACGCTCTCCATACACGGGGTGTTCCGCAAATACGCGGGCTGTCTACTGACAAAGGAAATAAATCGCGCCACGATAAATCTGATTTGAATGAAACTTCGTGTGATTCAGACCTTGGGGACCCTTGAAATGATATTGTTTGAAATGTGATTTGACGTAAATAACATGTGTATTTTGTTTCATAATTATTTTCCTAGCTCTGATCACTTTTAGAATAACATTGTTTGAAATATTTCGAAAATTAACATACTATTTCGCTAATTTAGTTTAATAATTTTATTTTGTATTTATTTGTAATAATTGTATAAACAAGTGCACGTTAATTCTATATTTGTTATCCAATCTCTGGAATACATAAATATATTAACAATTTTTAGAGATAAAAGGACTGACCTGTCTATGTTAAATGTCTAGGTTAAATAAATTATCAAATAAAAACATCAATGTATATAAATTCTGAATGTTCGAATTGCGTAGAAATAATATCACATCTACTCTGGCCATATTACACTACACAACATTTACATATACGATAACACGATCTTAATTAAGTTTAATATTTTTTGTTTGCAATAAGCATCGAACTCAGATTTTTAGGCAGTATATAATATTTATTCATTGTTTAAACATTTCCATGCAGTACAATAACGTTTCTTGCATTATACTTCGTTCATCTTCAGATGTAAAGAAAAATTACAAAATTCTTTTTATAATTAAATAAAAATAAAACTGACTCGAACAATCGTTTTATTTAAGTATATTTTAAAACATCACTGTAACGTTATATAAGGACGTTGCAAATTTTAATACTAAAATAACGCTAAGTGATTTCAATGTGTATTAAAACTATAAACATGTAGCATTGTTAATAGACAGTAGATAGAGAAGAGAAGCGTTGAAGTCGTTTAAAAAATGGCGGATTGACGTAATTAAGCAAATATATACGCAACTTGATCTCATAACAATTTGCATTTTATTCCTCTCAATAACATACGCTGCGTTCATCACATATAATAAATCCTTTAAAATGATATCTACGATTTTGTATTGTCCGAGGTACAACGTCAATATTATAAATAAACCCTTCATGAACTGTTGAAAAACATGAAGAATCTATACTTTTAAATTTCGAGGAAAATTTGGTTTTTTGTTAAGACGCCGCGGAGCAGAAAAACAACGTTTGGAAAATATTCCGATAATTTTTTAAAGTGACGTACTCATGGTGGCAGTTCAGGATGGACAAAATAATGACGCATAAACGCGCCATATATAGCAATTCATTCGCAACGTTTATTCAATCGAATTGTTATTCAGACAAACGTACATGCATACATACGCATAACGTGAAATATAATTTCATTCCATAATACTAATTGTAATTTTCATTAATCCGTGATACAAATATCAGACCAGAAGTCAATTATCCGTTCACATGTTATTCAAAGCTTTTATTCGGGATATTATTAAATTGAAATAAAGAAATAATCATCAAGCTCAAAAATAAATTGTCAAAAAAACTTTACTTTTCGATTTGTAAATTTTACATTTAGTTGGTTATTATTAGACTGCGGATCTTTATGCATTTATAAGAAATTTGAATATGTCAGAACCTACAAAATGCAAACAATATGCAAGAATATAAAAAAGATTGAAAGCAAAGTTCATGTTATAATATTTGCAGAATAAAATAAATTCCTATTTAGGTTCAATTTCTGTAGGAACCTTCCCGAAGATTTTATTTTGCATAAAGATTGGCAGTCTAGTTATTATACAAATATTTCTTGTCTCTAGTACAAGTCAAATGTAGAAGTAGCGACAGCGTGTGGAACGAAGACAAGCTGAAGGGATGTTTTCTCCAGGGGATGATATTAATGTTTCCTTAATACGATATTTCTTTCCAAAACACCCAGTACACGGCCATATTTCAAACCGGCATCCCCTATTGCTTGTCTGTAAGGTCAATCGATTTTCATACTGGTAAAACTCGTCGGCTAGGTCGGGTGCAAGATCACCAGCCGCGTTCCGACTGGTTGCCCCGCTGCAAACTCTCAAAAACAATTGCCCGTAAGACACGCCGCGAAACCGAGACCAGGATTCGTCTCACTCTAGCCATGAAATCGACGAACCGCAAGCGTTCCAAACATTGGAAGCATCTGCTTTCAAAAATAATATTTGCGTGGATGAAATTCGAGACCGTTGCACACAACTTGCAATGTATTTTAAATTAACGATTTTTCATTTCCGAAGAAAACCCTAAAAATAATTTTAAAAAATGTTTGATAACACTCCGAGTGTTTTAATTCTTAGCACACACTTATCGCAAAGGTGCACTTATTTCGATAACAATCAGAAAATTGTAATTTTTATTTTAGCTCTAACGATACAAATTTGTGATGTTCAACTTCAGAATTTTATTATTTTCGTTAGTACTCGGTATTAGAAATGGAAAATATCTGCCAATTGCGAATGTGTTAATATTTCTTAAGGAGAAAAGCCTACTCAGAACGGTGCGAAAGAGGTGCATATTAAAGAATATTTGTTAGAGAAATGAACAATGTTCTAATAATAAATTTAGGAGTATTTGGAAGAATGTTTTATAGTTGATCTGTCGCAATTTTTGTATTTAAAAATATCTTACACTGACAAAGTTGCGTCGTTGACATTTAACAATATAGCATTTGTTAATAATAAATTAAATTGTCTAAGTGTTACCGAGACGCATTTTGTAAAAAAAATAACGTTACGCATAATGGCAACAATTCATATACATTGTAGTCCTAAAGAATGCTCATTTCTCGCCCATAGAAAAAACTAGGCTAAAAATCCTTTTGAAACAACTTAAACAATTTAATGTGTTATTCAAAAATGCTTACATTTTGAATTTCGGATAACCCAGCTCTGAGGTAAGGAGGTCACCACGATATACACATGTACAAAAATGACAACGCCGCAACTTTGTTAATTTAAGATATTTTTATATACAAAAATTGTGACACATGCACTAAGAAATGTTCTTTCGAGTACTCTAAAACATATTAGCAGAACATGTTCCGTTCGTCCCCAAAAAATTCATAAATATGCTGCTTTTTCGGACCGTCTTAGACTTCTTGAAAATAGGCATGAAATTTCTAGACAACCCAATATTTAAGGAAAAATTGTTGTGACACGGTCCACGTCTATAATGATAGACGTATCGCATGCCTTCTGACATGTCCACCGACATCCGAAGAAGGTGTCCTCTCCTAGCCACGAAATTTCCGGGATCCTCGATACACGCGATCGTACAAGTCCGAAGGACACACGTAGGACATGCAGGGGTGTCGGACAAGGGTGGCAGGTTATCGTGTGTGCCACGGATCATTACCCTGCGGGGCCACCAGCAGGACACACTGTCCTGGCCTCGAGCTAAGATTAATCACTCCGACCAGACCAGACCAGAGCAATATCGGCCGCTATAACGTCGGCCGACGATAACTCGCGACACGTTCCTGGGAGATAAGACGTCCCGACATGACAGCCGCGAATTTTCAAACGCTTCGGACACCCGAGGTCAGCACGACGACATGGGTAATTAACTGGGTCGACGATGGTATCTGGCGTAGTCGTATTTCGTGTTGGGGAGAAATTAGAAAGACGAGATTTTTTACTGCGAATTAAACTAACATTCCTAATTTAAGGGGACGCAACACTGTATAAGAGTTTTATAAATCAATTAATTTTGTTCCGTGTCTCGAAAGATCCACATTTCAAGAACGCTCTGTCAAATTTTGATAAAAAGATATTTAGAATTGCTAGATTTACGACGTGAAGTGTGGAGCGGTGTTAAACGTTCGATCGAAGGCTATTGGGGGTTTAGGTACATTTATCTCTAAACAACACTTTTCAACTCGATTGACAGCTTTCTGAGTAAATCATGACTCCAATCGACATGATTCAAGTCACAGTCTCTTCAGAAAACTAGAGGTACTGATTTTATTTTTAGCAGTTCCGAGACAATTTTCATGATTTCTTGTTATGTATTCATACTGTATATTTAATAGTATATATTATAAAATGCTATTATACATAGTATGCCATCTAAGATAAAATAAAGCTATCGCTCTTCGTTGAGGTTTTTTGACTCTTTGGGGCACACACTTTAAAATAAAAACAAAACTCAAGCTGCACATAATACAATCTTGATAATAACTCAGCTGCAAAATTAGTATAAAACGAGTATAAAGTATTAGTATATAAAATTAGTATAAAATAATACATTTCTAAAAAAAAACATTCACCATTATAACTGCACCACACAAATCGGCAACCTTGATGACAACGACAGTGTCAACAATTTGTTAATTTTGACTCGAATACATTTCTGTTCCTATTTACTTATCATTAGTTCATAACATTGTCAACCGAATTAAAAACTTTAAATATAATATTGCAGCTAAGACAAAGTTGGATATTTTTCAACCTATCTAAGATCTAAGAGTTGCGAATGGGTTTAGTAGCTCAAGGAAATGAGAGAGATGGTTTACTCGAAACAAGGGATATGATGTTATATTGAAATGAAATAACAACCATTTAAGATAGAACATATATTTTTGTTTAGCTTTCAAATATAATACATAACAATGGTGTGTGCAATACTGTGTTCTATATTTATTTTTAATTCATCCAATGTTCGTGAGCTCTAAAAATAAGCATCTAAAACCAAGATTTTTTCACCAAAATTACGATCAATTACAAATTACTCCAGAGCCCAATCAGTAAACTAACAACGGTTACGATTGCGATACAACATTTTTAGTTAATTATTAAGGAGAGTTAAATCCTTTTCGAATTTTGTAACGATTTGACGAATAGTGAGCATGTTAGGTCGATTATGTGGACCATAATTTTCACAAACTGTACGTTGGGTATACATAAGAGATCGTTTACTTTACTTTCAGTTTATGATAATTACCAAACATTTTTGAAGCGTGTATCTTACCAATGTTACCACGATTATCAAAGCATACCGAGTACAAATAGCACTTGGTGTCACTTCTATGTGTAGGAATCAAATGACTTTTAAACGATTTCCAGTTTGACAATGTATATTTTATTGTCTGACTTTTACAACTGTGTCGACCGAACTGAACTCCGAATTATTATAAATAACAAATCACACCGCGTAACCACGCAACCATTGCATTCACAGATACGCTCACACGCTTATCCTCATATTATATATCACACTCCTACATATGCCACTAAAAGGCGTTGCCATCATATTTTAAAAACATATCGTTCTCGTTTAAAACCCCTTTGGCTTTCTTGGAATCAATTCTTGCGTTCAATAATAGCGCGAGATGGTTGATCTTGATTCTTCGATCGGCGTCGGGCAAAGTCACAATATTTGTCCTGTAGATAATCAGCAGCGACCGCGATTCTTGTTTGTCTCTCGTGTTGCTTCTTGGGACTCGTGGTTTTGTCCGCAGGAGGCACATTGTTCGGTGGTCTGGTCGTGAATTTGTTGCGTCGTGTATTGGTCCCCTAATTTTCAAACCAATGCATGTTCCGCCCCATGGTGAAACTTGTTTCTTAAAATGTGGGGTGTGAGCTGAAATACCGGTCGTCAAAGTTGTTTCGCTGAAGATTGATGGTGTCTCGAGGGACTCTTGGATCGAGATTGCGTGCAGGGATCCTTCTTCGCGTTTCGAATTTTATCACATATTTGTCTAACTTCAGCTAAATACTCTAATACAACAGTACTCGAACCAAATAACATTCACAAGATTGTACAGATGGCCAAACTTCATTTATATGAACCCGATGGAAAACAAGTAAGTCATGCATCCGCGTAAGTTATAATACAATCAGGTACAAAAACACAAGACAACCTACTAATTTCTAAATTTTTATTTAGTAACGTAAACGAAATTTATTGTATATATTTACGGTGAGAAGTACAACTATAGCACCACCTACATTGTTAAACGTTTAGGACTCTATTTGGAATGAAATAGAATCGTATGAATTTGACATGTCAGGACCATCAAGGACCATCGATATACTAATATAATGTTATTGTCATTAAGGGGTTACACCACTTAGCCCATCTGAATTTTCAGATCTTTTCAAGAATTGTTATTCAAGCGATATTGTATTAGAAAATCATGTTTTACTTTCTTCATTTTTAGAAAAATAGCAGCTTGGCAGACGATAACTCAAACCAGGTTCAAGCTAGAACAGTGAACTAAAATTAATTAGTTTCATAGGTCCAAAAGCTAGTGAAATACATAGCCGTTATTGAAAATAATATTTTCAATAAAATGGCATCGTTCCAAGTAAAACATACCAATTTAGCTTAAAATTGCTGTACTTAAAGTTGCATGAAAAATACAAATATTAATATAATAAAAAACCCTACGTATTTCACTAGAAAAACATATGCTGATTACATAAAAAGAGATTCAAGTCGATGGATTGAGAATTTGCGAGGCTAGAGTGCCCACCGATTTTGATTGTGTGCACTAAATATTAAAAATGTGCTGCCAAACAAAAATATTTTTTCAATTGCAAATCTAAAAGTTCTGTGGATTTGCCCATATATATAGAATACTTTAAGCAAAAAAAAAAATCAAAGTAGCTACTTTGTCAGTGAAAAAATCAAAGTAGCTACTTTGTCAGTGAAAAAATCAGAGTAGCTACTTAGCAATATCTAACTAAATTATTAAGTGATGCGCTCAAATAATTTTCATTTCTACAGCCTGATGAGTTTTTAATAATACCATTATCAACCACTTGCGTCGTTTACCACTGCCATCTGGGATGAGGAATAGTAAGAACACTTCTACGCGTAGTTAGAGTACGCCTGAGAGTCGCCACGTAATATTAAAATAAAAAAATGTTTGCTTAAAGTGTTTCAGTTACAATTTTATTGTTACACTTCAAGAATTCAATTCATATGTAAATCGAATGTTAATGAAAGTAGTATTCTATATTGGACATGTTTGTTTTGCCTGCGTGATACTATACCAAGTAATTGAGGTCGTTAATCTTGAGTCAATAACAACTGTTCGGCATATCTGGTATTTGGAATAACGGATGAAGGGCCTAACAGTATATAAACGTGATTCCGTGAACACGATGTACAGTTAGCCGCCAGATAAGTTTCAACGTGTGTCTCAAGATTTTACAAGAATTAGAATTTCCAAGATATTCAGCCATCGTGTGTGTTTCGTTATGAGAAGTAAGTACTTGGAAATGTTTCTAACAATTTATTGAAAGAGCTCTTACTGAGAACAAAAGAGGATTAAAGAATAAAAAATTGTTAATAATTTGTCGATAATACGTACGAACCTAGAGCTGTTTCATTCTTAGGTGTCATTCAACGCGAAATCAGAAACTTTTTAGAGTAACGTCGTTGATTTTGGCGAAATTTCAATATGTTGTAATCTTTAGTGATATTTAAACCTATGTCGAAGTATTTTTAAAAATTTTAAGAATTATCGACTTTATTGCTGTTTGAAATCGGTTGCTACCTTTTCTTCAGTAAATTATAACTAGACTGTCGATGTTTATGTAACATATGTTTATCTTTGTGTAACAAATGAAAACTATCTTAGTTGAAAAAGAAATATGTTTAACCAATCTTTTTTGTATAAAAGTGTAATGGTATACAAAGTAGAGATTTGTTTAGAACAAATTTTGTAAAGGTGATTAAACAAAATCTTTGTTTAAGCTGAAACTATTTTTATTTGGAATTTTTATGTAGTCGCTGTAAGCTCGCGAAGACTCATTATTCATTGGCTAATTCAATACATAATTATAATTTCTTGAAGAAAGATAGCACAAAATTTTAAACGGTTCTGAAATCTACAATTTTCAAATTTTCTTAAAATGCTACGGGATACGTTGAAATATCATTAAAGACTTACTCTACATTAAATTACTGTTTCAAAATTTCATGTTATTATGATCAGTATACCTAACAACAAAAGATGCGATTAGACTCCATAGGATAAGTGTTCCTGTAATGCATCGTATAAGTTTAAGTCGTATTTTTGTAAGAAAAAGTACAAAATGAATAATGTGTTTGACGTACAGAAAATCCAGTTTGACAAATAATATTAAGAACGTCAACATAGACGATTTTCAATTACAAATATTTGGAAATATTTTACTCCGATTGTACATTGCATTTGCACTTGCATCAAGTGGACAAATTATATCATCAAAGAATAGTCTCAATTGTGTGATTTAACATCTCCCTATATTAACTTTTAATATTTCATCTTAGAAAATAGCTACAGCTTGACCCCGTTTTTACAATTATCGTGTATAAATATTCGCAGAACAGTGGTACCTAGTATTAATGTTTCTGCTTGATAAATTTCAGATTTATATTTAGTAGCTATTGTCGCCACAATAGCCATCTTTTTTATCAATGGAGAAGCAGCCGTTCTTTCAGAATGCCCAGGAATAAATGGAAAACTATCGACTCAGGTTGCTGATCCAAATAATTGCCATAGGTTTTTCAAATGCAACATGGGAAAAAAGTTTTTGATAGAGTGCCCAGAGTATAAGGACGAAGTCACCTCATACCAATTGTGCTTTAACCCGGAATTAGGAGTTTGTGATTGGCCGGCGAATGTAACCTGCTGCAAAGACTTGGTACCTGGAAGTACAGTTACACCTCCAACCCAACCATCTAAATGTAAACCAGGAGAGAAGCGAGCCTTCGAAGGCAGATGTGATCTTTATTATCTTTGCGTTAACGGGAACGAAATCACATCGTCCTGTCAGCCGAATCATTACTTCAATCCAAAAATAAAAGATTGCGACATTGCAGCTAATGTGCCAAACTGCCCATAAACCACTGTGGCAACAGTATATGGTCTTTATGAATTTGAATGAAGTATGAAGACAAGAATTTTCGTTTTAATAAAACCACGTGAAGTTCAATTCCACTCTGAGAAATACAAGTTCTTTGGCACAACAAGGACACTTTTAAATACGCTAGAAACAGTGTATTATGTATCGAATATTTTCGGCGTACGCTATACAACGCGTGTATTTTATTAATATGATTGTAGAAATATTGGAATACATTTTCTGTTACTTCTAATTAAAACGTTCATTACTAACTTACTGTTTATTTTCCCTGAACTTAATATATTAGGTTCTTCCAAAAGTTTCGTCCGTGACTTGCACTCGATTATTTTGTATGGCAGTGTTTAAATAAATAGACAACCTAATTTCTTAGATGTCAATGTTGTAACATCAATGGAGTAAAATGAATGGTGTACAATTCAATAATGTAACATTAGACATAAAATATTGTGCATGTATTGCTATTTGAGGAAATGGAAGAAACTTTTGGGACAACCTAATACTTTTCATTGTGCATTAGTAATTAATTTATTAAAGATGTATAATACGTGGCGAAACAAGACTAAATCGATAATAGACTCTTCAAGACGACGCTGCGTTTAGGTGCTTGGGAGATTACTCTCAAGTAAATAGCTGGACGTTGGTTTCATTTGTCATTTATTATTCAAATACAGATTTACCCACCGCTGTTGGCGACTTATCGTGATTACCGATCACATTAATTTTGGTACATGTTTAATGACATCCACAACTGATTAGAAATAAAAAAAGTCGATAGTAACACTTGACAATCAGTCTGAACATAAATAAGTAACATTTTAAAGTTAGAATCTAAGGAATTTTTCATGCTTGATCGTGCTGAATTTTTCATTTTTCAGAAGAACATAATAATTGTACCGAGAAAATAATAAAAAAATACAAATGACTTGATCTATGGTAATTCAGTGCTATCATCTTTAACATTATAATGTTATCACTTAATGAATTAAGTTATAAAATGCGCTGTATCTTTTGGACCACTCCAATAATTACTCAAGCGAGTACTTTTCCCCAATGTGATACGACAAAATCGGCTTTGTTCTTGTATTAACAACGATGCTTAATTAAGACGAAGAATTTACACGAAATAATGGGATTGGTTTTAAAAAACGAAAAGCTGGACAAAATAAAACGACGGAATGGTGGTTGTTCTTCGAACTGCAATGATAGTAAAATATGCAAACAAATATTAAAGATATTTGATTCCATTAGTTGATTCCATAGACAAACAAGTTTCATTTTGAAGAATGTATCGGTCTATTAATTTTTTGTCTTATTAAATCACATATATGTAACAAAACCATACACACCATGACTACAGATACCAAATATCTAGAAAGAATTAATTTTTTTAGAAATTATGATGCTATTCATTTAGCAATCCGATTGCTAGGCTAACAGGCTGCGCGGTGGTGCGCTTGTTGAAATATTTCTCGTTCGATATCTATGTGGAGTAAAGAGTTGCCGTCAGTCGCAGGCAATCGGGC
The DNA here is from genome assembly GCF_026225885.1 of Hylaeus anthracinus. Taxonomy (NCBI): domain Eukaryota; kingdom Metazoa; phylum Arthropoda; class Insecta; order Hymenoptera; family Colletidae; genus Hylaeus; species Hylaeus anthracinus. The sequence goes on along the minus strand of NW_026534344.1, from coordinate 8,855,892 downwards.
GCTTTCTCCGCGAGGATAATTGTCACCAACAGGAAATTCAGCCGGCGATAGCAACTTTTGCGGGCCTCGCGATCGGTCCCGCTTTCCGTCCTATTATTCCTTGTAATGGAAGCGCGGAAATGGGATGGAAGGAGTTCCAACTTGCTGCGCGGAACTATTGTGAAATAAATAGTCCGTTCAATTCTAGCGGCCTGCTGACCTAATTTTTCCGGTCACCTTTATAACGACGAACGAATTTCCCACTACTTTTTACCAGAATCATTCGAACGTGCGCCTAAAATTGAAAATCTCGACGTCTCGAAATTCACAGAGTCGACACGTTCTAAGGAAACCTGAGAACTCACTCTCAGCTTTTCGATTACAATAGGTTCCCGTATAACGCGGTTAACTCTTTGGGGGTAGTTGCCTTAACGACTGACCCACCCTTTGCTTACCTTTAATATCATATTTAAAGATTTTTATTTAGTTGATAATGGTATGAAGGAAATGTTCAACAAATGAAAGTTGGAATTTATACAAATCAAAATAGATTAGTAAGTTATTGACACTGTTGTAATTCAAGTTTACGAATTGTGTAACGTCTTTATAACGGTAAATGTTGTTTGCTTTATTTAATTAAAAATTTGTTATGAATGAGTTAATCGTATTATAGTAAAAAAATACAGGGGTAAATTGTTGACATTGTTCTTCTGGGCAGAGTTAGCTTTATTTTTTATTTCAAATCGAGTGTCTTATTATGTGTAAAAAGATCAACATTCAACAATTATTTGTTATGTAAATTAAACATTTTTAGAGAAACCTTTTTTTATTACTATTTTTGTATGATATACAAATTTTTATAGGAAGATGTTTGTAAAAATATATATGCTGAGGAACAGACATTGGTGACTGACTGACGTGACATTTACTGTCCAAATAAACTGAAATATGAATATACATATGAATATCCTTTATCGTCTAGCGAAAAAAAATCTAAAATGATCAGTCTTGTAGAAATGGCAAGTTCGACCTATTCAAAAATTCAAACTTTAGGAAAGAATGAAAATAAACTATGTATGCAATGTATCATCTCGACTATAGGCTATAGAAGAATCATTTCTGAATGTACAATTTAAATTTGAAGTTGATAGATCCAATAGTTTTTCTGAAATCGGGTCAACTAGCTTCGAAAATACGGTTTCGAGAAAAACGGGTTTAAAGTTTCAAACACAGACCTACGCTCTGATTTCTACATACAATTTCAGCAATTTCATGAATTCTGCACACCTGTTCAAGGGTACTTTCCAAAAAAAGAAAAACAACCGTGAAACAGAAGAAGTCAGGTTTGCTGTTTATTGTAGAGGGCCAACACAGAGACAATTGAGTCACATGCAGGACCCACGGATCGTAGACATCCGAGAGCTGCGAGTTTTCCCGTTAGCCGAAGGCCACCTTGCGTCGGATCGCTTTTCCGATTTCCTAACGTTTCCGTCGCGCGCACCACCCTGATAGGGGTTGTACCGAAGCGGTACAATGAGCGGCGTCTGCCCCAGGGCCGTGCCAATATACGCTCGGCAACAATGCGTCCAGGTACCCGCACCATCCGCGTTATACTAATATCAAGCACCCGTGTACCGACAATGCCACCTCTTGTTGTAATATTTGGTATAGTCAATCACGAAAAATAAATACCCTTTGTGCGGAATCTCGTCGCTGCACGATATAGCCCTTGGAATTTAGCTTCTGGTCTCGGGGATGATTGCAATTACGTGGGAAAATGGTATTATTGGATAGAGACCTGTATCAGTACTTATACAGCAATTAGCAACTTACAATTAGTAAAACAATTTTAATGTAACTGTACCAGCAGTTGAATAATCTTAAATTTGAATAAATGAGCAATGCTGCATCTCAGAAAGCAACTGGATTGTTTATTTGTTATGTAATATGCACAACAATGGAAGTAAATATCATTTTTGTTATTTTAAAATAATTTTAGAATGAAAGGATTAATAGATGATATTGATGTGTAAGATGAAAATTAAGTGCTTTCCTTTTCTAATAATTGCAATTAAAACATTCTCAGAAACTTACAAATGATATTGCATATTGTAATAGAAGGGCATACTCGTATATGTAAGAAATAAAGACCAATAGTTTGAAGCATTGATGACTAGCAGTAATTTATGTAAACATATCAGCTTTGAGATAGGAATCATTCTCGGCATTTTAAATATTACAATTACTTCATAGAAATGGATGATATTTAGTACGCAACTTTTGAATATTTAATAAAAATATTGATTGACGATGTAAATTAATTATACATAATACGAACGTTTTCGACCATGTACAGGTTGTCTTAAAATTTTTTAAAATATCGTTTAATTCAATTATAATTAAAATACTGCGAATGTTTATGCACTTATTGGAAATGGAAATATGGCAAACCTATGAGAATGTGCAAATGTATAAAAATTTGCAAAATGTATAAAATATCGGCAATAACAAACATGTTATATTGTTTAGAAGATTAGACATACTTTCATTTAACTTTAAATTCTGTTTCTGTACTTGTGAAAATATAAACTTGCATAAACATCCGCAATCTAATAATTAAATAAAAATAGAAAGTTATACATTCAAATTACAACTTGAATTATAATATGTGTATCATTATTATCCATGATTTACATTAATGTTTGAAACAAAATATATATCTGCACATCCATGTAATAATAAACAAGTAAAAATTGGAGTGGTAATTGAACACGTCACACTGAATAATTATCAGGAACATAATAAAGTGCAAACGCAATATTAATGTACACACGGCGTCCAAACGTGTCGAACATATTTTTTTCAGAAATCACGAATCTTCGAAACTATCTGTACAACATAATTTCAAATGAATCATTGAAAAATGTAATTAGCATATTTGGAACATATGTACAGTAGATCATTGAGAGAAATAGAGAGGTATTATCTTTTGTAACTTAGAGTTCCAATCTCGAGGACAAAAGATAAACTCCCGCCCCCTTTCCTCCCTAGAATTAGAAATATTCGATTATTAATTTTGCGGGACTATTAAAAGCGAGAAAATTTGATTTCTTCTAAAACTTTGTACAGTGAAAGTTCCCCGACAATGTTTCCAGCATTTCGTTGCTCGAGAGACCGTTCGTTTATTAGAAACGGTGCCTGAATCTGCCATTGTTAAAGTCGCGCCTTTGACCTTTCGGGCAACATTGAAGGTGGCGCGCGAAGTTCGCGAAGTCGAGTTCGCGTTAATCGCCATTCTTGGAACGGGAGTCTGCGACAGAGTTCGTTGAAAACTCCGCGTTCCTCGCGAGACGACGTGCCCCGGACCGAGAACGAGATTTATAATAAAGAACACCTGGTCGCGACGCGGGCGTCGGCTTCGTGTGAGGGTCCGTCTTTCCTGGTAGACGCGTGTCCACGCATCGTCACACCTGCTTACGTAAAGCCTCGTTCGCATATGCGTCGCGGGGTCGCAGCATCCTTCCAGAACACGGTGCTCTCTTGGCCGTCACGTTTCCATGCGTCGGAGGAACTTCCTTTTTCCTAACCGACACGCCTGTTCGTCGCCGATCCAAGGGCTCCGAAGCTAGATTGGGTTGTGAGAGCATGCTGAGAGCGAGGCTTAAACGCTGGCGACGATCTCTCTCGAATTAGAGTGTTTCTCTTATAAACCTTTTGGTTATTTCGAAGGTAGGGTCAGTTGTTGACGATTGCCCAAGTCGAAAAATTAGTGATTCGTTCAATCAGATAATGGCGGATACAATAAGGTTAAAGAAGACTATAGAAATTAACCCTTTGCACTCGAGAGGTGACTCTCAGTCATCATTAGATTTCACGCAGCAAATCTACAATACCTAATGTTTCTTTAGGTTTAATTTCTTTGGAGCTCGAAGAGTCAATAAAATGATTGTCGGCGAGGTAAAGGTAACTTTACTCTCAAATCTAGATAGCTTAGAATTCATGGCAATAGAATGCTAAGGAACATCTCGAGTTGCTGGTAGATACCAGAAAAGAAGGCCTCGAGTGCAAAGTGTTAATATTATCAGTCTATTGGATAAAATAGCAATATTTCTTTGCGCCAGTTAGTTCTAAGTTTACCATTCGGAGGATTAATATTAAATACTTCATACTAAATACTTAATGCTAAAACTGCCAAGGCGGTCAATTTTATGATCCATGTACTTCAGATTTCTTTCTAAAGTCCCTACCTTTCTAAAGTCTATAATTAACATTGTTTTTATCGCAATTTTTAGGTACAATTATTTTAACAGAGAATTATTTTAATTAACAAATTAGTTCGTTCTTCCTCCCTCTAATTATAAAGATATAATTACGTGTATAATTGGTGCGTATGACCTCGGTAGTTCCAGTGCTGAAAACAGACTCCTTTTATTTGGATTTACAAAATGTTAATACGTTTTTAAATAACGATTTCAAGCATGACATTGTAAAATTATTGTTTCATTTTCACTCGCATTTTAATGCTACTGCAGTAATCAGCTATGGATTGTTATAAACTGCACGTTGCATTCAGTTTTGGGTCCCTTTTTACAATTGTCGACTCAATTTTGGAGCGAAGGGAAACCTAACTGGCCTGTAAGTCGATGATTGCTTTTTGATATTAATTAAAACATCGAACCTTATGAAACCATTGTTATAAATCCCTTTGAAGATTGTAAATTATGAACGTAAACAACAGTTAATTAAGTATTCTAGTATTATGAATTCTTTTCGAACAATCATTTCGTTAATAAAACACTGAATTGGTAACAATTTTTTTATAATTAAGACTAGATATCAAAACCAGAACGTAATACAACTCGATATAATGAATATTGTTTCTTGCCACTTTCATTTCAAACCTACGTAAAACATTGAATACTTTACATTGATTCTCCAAGGAGTGAAAATATACCCCGGGCACACCAGTTGTATATTTCCTTTCAATTCTTTGAGACAATCCAAAATACGAAATAAAACTCAAGCCACGCAGGAGAACAGTGTCAATATCTTCCTAACGCGTTTTGACTTCTATAAATTTCTTTTTTCACTTATTTAACATTTAAATAGAATATTAAAGCTAAGCAAAAGCTCAACTATTTTTTAACTACACCTAAACTCAGAATATCATAGGAAATCTCTACGTGAATTACTAATAATAATTTTTACCTGTGTGGTGAATCTATCTGCAAAATTCCAGTATATTCGGAGAAATCCAATATTTCGGTATCGACTTGGAACGCATCTCCTAAATCTCTGGCATGATGCTGCGCGATGAGTCGATCGTCTTGCAGATCTGCTTTCACAAAGGACCCAACTACTAGCGATCGATCCGCGAGACACGGAGAGTCAGGTCCGCGAAGACTGCTAATTGACCTTAATCATTCCTGATTGCTGGCGGAAACTTCCTCTGAAACGATAAGAGGATCTCGACCCTCCGCGAGGAATTTCTACGTCGACGTAATAGGATCCTGGCGGGATTCGGCGTCTCGAGTTCTCTCGCAAAGCGTCACGGGTTGTACGGGCCAACGTCCCCATGAATGACAGCCTTATTGAGCAGGAGGGTAGCGCGGCGGGGGTGTCCCGAAACGCCCTCCAGCGGCTACCGGGGCCCAAAAACTCGGTCCCACGCACCTGGGTCCCTTGCAAGGAGCCTCTGTGGGGCCCTTTTGTCATGTTAATGCCGTGCAGTCGTCGTCCCCTTCGTCGCTAACCCCGCGTCCACCCTTCCTCTGGACGGTTCCAGCCCTCCTCCGTGCTACCCTCGTCGAGGAAACCGACCAGGTGTTCGATTCTTGTGCCCCAGAGGAGTTCCTCGGGACCCTCTGTCACCCGATCGGCAGGGAGGGATCTCGCCCGATCCACGACTCCGACCGAGAAACCGGGGAACCTTGACACAAAGGGGGTGGGGTAAGGGAGCACGCGCGAATATTCTTGTAGGAATGGCGTCGGTGAGGAGCCGGTATTACCGTGTCGCGTTTGCGGTCGCGTCTAGAGCGTCGGGGACGTCTCGATATCGAATTTAATCCATTGCATTCCCTGTTAAGAGTAGAAACTATTTTGTGGTTATTTATGCTGTTATGGACACTGTATATAATTGGCCGCATAATAAGATGGTCATGGCCTGTCGTGATGCATTGAAGATGAAAATGGTCGATCGTTGTCGTCGATTTAATTATTCGTCAGACGTTCACGGGGTCTATATGGAATACATTCGATTTTTTTAATACTTTCGCTGCGGATGACGCACATGCGCGTCCTTTTCTTTTTTAGTCGGTTTAGGCGTATTTAGACAGTCAGATTGATCTGCGTAAGCATTCATGTTGGTCTATTCTTTTATGTTTAGTGTTGTGGTTAGACTTTTGGAAAATTTTCTTTCTGTGTTTACCCTTATAAAATGGATAATAACCAACTGGGACCTTCGGACATCAATATATGGGCCACAAATATATATTTTTCAAAATAATCATATTAGACCATCTGTAAGAAATTTTTACATTAAAAGAAATATCATAATTGCAGCTCCCAGCGAACGGCTACTTATTTTCGTCCGCAGCGAAAGTGTTAAGATATATGTATATTTGTTTTATTTTCTTAGTTGAACTGCTGTTGTTCATGCGATTAAAATAGTTGTGGTATAATATATCAAATATGCTTCTCTGTTTTCTCAAACTGGGCACCGTAAGTAGATGACCAATGACAGTTATAAATATAAAACTACAAATAGGCTCCTGGTGCATATAGTATCAAAAGTCTTTTTGTTCACAGTAACCACACATTCTGAATTCTAGAAGTTGTATATTATTTATTGCCACTACTTCCTACATAAATACATTCTGTAAACCCTTTCGCAATTTTGGACTCGAAACATTCGAGACAGTGCACAAATAGGGGGTCAGCGTTTGACCGTCACCCTTCCCCTGTTGTATTCAATAAAGTAACGAGAAGCAAGCAATGGAGGATCGATCGGTCCCAGGCCGAATCCTCAGCGCGATAGGAACGCGCAACCTGTTGAAACGCGGTTAGACGACGCTGGCAAGAGCAACGACGGGCTTGACAAGCGCGTCGCAACGGTAGTTTCCTGTGCGTCGATCTGTCGATACCTTTTCAACGGCTCAATCGGCTGATGGAAGAGGTCGCGAGACCACGGAGGTGGAGGACGCGCGCTATGTAACATCGATGAACTGGCAACCCCTTTCCTGCTTCCTGACTTCGGCTCCATAGCTCTCGATATCGCGGGACCCCTCTTTCGACGTCTTGCGAGCGAAGCGACGCCATCTTCGCTGACACCGAAGAAAGCATCTCTATTTACTGCAGGTACCACTGTATTCTTCCCTCCCGAAGACTGCGAATGGGCACGGCGAACCGTTGGGCACGTGGTAACCTGCCCAGGAGCTGCTTTGGATATCGTTACTAGCGCATTCATGGAGGATTTAAACCTCTGCTGAATGATGTACCCGATTGGCCGCATAATAAAAACAGTCTCTAAACTCTTTACGATCTTCGTGTATGATCCTGGTCGAAATTATTTTTGGACGGCACGTGTTTGGTCGATTATTGCCTAAACGTTTTAATTTTATTCAAACGAGTTTACTTTGTATAGTTATTTTTTTCACTTTCTGTATAGATTTCTTTTGTGCACTTATATTATAAGACTGCCAGTACCACGATTCGGAATCTTCAATTTTCTTGGCCGTTTGGATCGTATTATAAGTTATAAGGCATTATTCTTCTTTTGAATTTTATAACAGATGGATCAAGTGAAATTTCTACTTGGAATAAAGTAGTTTTTGAACTTAACTTCAATATGATCTAAGAAGCTGCTAACTTTTTGAATCTTGTACGTATTATATTTATTATGATCCCATTCGATATTGTATATAGATTTCTCTATTGTTCTTTTTTTATATAATTATTAAAGTGTGCCAGTACAATAAAACGAATCGCTTTGAATCTTATATTATGCAGATGTATCAAGCGAAATCTTTACTTTGAATAAAGTAGTCTTTGAACTTAACTTCGATATAATCTAAGAAGCTGCTAACTATTTTAATTCTTGGAAGATTCAACAAATTTTGAAAAATGGTTGAGAAGAATGATGCTTATGTGCTATGTTATTGCGACTACTAAAGTAAACAGTACTATATTTCACTGTGTAAATAATTTTCGCAAAAAATTAATTTAAACGAGAAAATTTAGAATAGTTTGTCTACAATATTTTCACATAGGAACATCTAATATCTCCACACTTATAGGCTAAATCTTAGACAATTATCGTTTACCTTGAAGATTTAGTAATTCATAATTATATACAAATGACCAAGGAACGTAGAATAAAATTCACATAATACAAGAATATTGACTGTGTTGAATAATGTACCTGATTATAAACGCATTCAAAGTAGTCCTCGCAAATTTTACAGAGAACGTATCACGTGATCTGCACATTATAAATATTTTCTTCTAATCGTTCTGTATATTCAATCACGTATTGCTTATAATTAATTTATAGGCGTATAAATAACCAAGAAATAATTTCTGTTTCAAGGAACGAAATCGAATTCATGCAATAGAGATTTACCGTATGAGGAGAGGTGGATAAATAAAAAGAAATGTTTAATTTCTTTCATTGTTCAATGAGAACTTCCTACCGTGATGAAAAAGAACCTATATGCATACACGATTAACATATATATAAAATATATCAATATTGCTATTGGTCATATCAGAGAGGTATGACGAATTCTTGAAAAACTCTTCAGGAATGATACTGATTTTTGCATGCTTTTAATATTCCCTTTACTATTTAGCTTACCCTTGAATAATCGATTCGGCAAGGTGTTTGTCAACGTCGGTTGTCTTGCTTATTATATTCAAACATTTTTATTCGCACTCTAAATGTACCAAGGGGTACACTCTGCCTGTCGTAAAAGACGATTAAAAGGGTCGGTGAATCATAGTTCTCCGGCTCCTGGTGGATGGGAAGGAATGTCGATGACAGTTTATCGTTTAACGTTAAAATTCAACGCATTGGGGTGTCTCCTCCCTCTTTCACGTTCAGTTTCCAGAGTAATTTTGTTTTTTTTCTACGGGGAGGGGCGGTAGACTTAAAAGCTTTGATTTGTCGCTCGACTCGATCGCGAATCGGAGAAGACAGCCCTTACAACCCTTCGCCATCGCCTCGCCAGAAGTTCCAACCCTTATTCGAATTCTTATCGCGCCTCGCGCCGCGCAATCTCTGCTCGTTACAATTATTCACCCCTTTCGAGGAGAAGCTGGGGCACGATGGAAGAGGATCACCCTCTGGTTCGCGGGCAATTTGTCACAATGGCGCTTTCTTTGAACGCGATTTTCGGGCCCGAGAACTCCGGCTCCTTCAAAACCAATTGGCATAGTTCAAGAAGGCTTCGAGATATAGATAAACCTAGCCCACGATGTGGGGTTAGACATCACGAACAGTACTGATGGCGGAAGATTTTAACTCTTTGGAGTTTAGTTGATCAAAAACTGTATCGCGTTTTGTTTAGCTTTAATATTTCATTAAAATTTTTCCATTCGTTTGTCAATGCTATAAGTTAACGCTAAATGTTGAACAAGTAAAAACCAAAATGCATTGATAAGTTCTTGACACTGTTGTAATTAAAGTTAGGGAATTGTGCCTTTATATCAGTAAATGTTGTATTTATTTTATTTGATTAAAAATTCATTAAGAAAATCGTAGTATAATAAAGAAAATATTATTTGATGTTTCATACTAAGGTTGAAGCTGAATAAGTATAATGGGATTGTACTCTGTATAGCTGGAGCTTTATTTTTATTTAAACGCGTATGTAACCTAAGATGAAGCGCTGTATATACGCTTTTGGTTAAAAAGAACATATTATACACATTTATTAGGTTTTTATAATTAATTTAAAAACCTAAATAATACTTTCGTCATCTTTATTTTAATTTTAAACAGTGTAACTCAAAGAGTTAAACGAAGATCAAAGTCATTGGTAAATTAAGTAGTTAACAAGGACGAAGTACTTTTTCTTCAATCTTCAGCTAGGAAAAGCGGGTTTCACTGATGCATACATATGAAGAAATTCGTATCAGTGTCAAATCCTACATACCCAGCGCTTTTCATTAATATTAAAGACTGTGATGTAAGGACCGGTCATCTCCAGAAATGAAGATTTTTCAGGAAATAAAAATACTTCTTTCTTTTTAGATGGCATAGTACATTATAATCCAGAGATGAATAGCATGTACGTCAAAGTTTGCAATTGTTATCCAATTGAAATATATGATTATATAGAAAGTACACAGAAGTTATACGAAAGATGCATTTTTGAAAAATTTGTCTCCTTAGGGTAAACATCAGAATACAAAGTCTCGAAAGAAGACCCATATTCCTAGTTTACTCAATTTTTCACGAGACAAAGTCCGCGTCGTGAGTCTTTCCAAGCAATTAACTCAGCTGGAGGCTAAGAAACGAGATCACCGTGCAATTCCCGACCATTCCCAGGTGGAACTTCGATGTCCTCGTTTTCCGCGGGGTTCGCTCGTACGCGGAGGGGAAAAAAAATCCTCGAAGAGTGACTCGATTTTCTAATCAACGCCCGTCCCGGGCTAATCAACGCGAGCACGAACGACCGACGGCGAAACGAGGCCTTGGAAGACGCCGACCGAGGAACAGGGCGCTTTTGTGGCACATCAGAAATCTCGTAATGTGGGAATGGACGCAGCGACTCGGTCCAGGTTCCGCACTCCTGCGATTATTCCGTGTAATTAAGTCGACGGAACTTTTCTCGGAGCTTTCAGCGCTCCCCCTTTGGCAAGAAGAGGGCAAGAGGGAGAGAGCGAGAGGGTTCGTGCAAGGAGGCGAAAGGGAGAAAGGAGGACGCGGAAGGGAGTTCGCGTAAGTGAAAGCTGGTCGAAAGAGGACGGCGAAGAACGGGGGTGAGAAGGGACGAAGAGAACGCCGGTAGGTGGAGACAGGCTGACGAGAAGGTGGTGGCGTAGGAGGTGGAGGCCGACGGAGGAGAGGCGAGGAAGTAGAGGCGGTAATTAAGAGAGTTAGTTGCCGGTCTCCCAATTAGGAGCGAGTAGGAACCAACCCTGCTACCGCGACGCCTGCCGTCTCTGCCCTGGAGCGAACTCCACCTAAAGACCACCCGATCCTCGGCTACGTTGCTGGCTACCCACCACCACGGGTGGAAAAGACTACACCCTCGAATTTGTTGATTTGCTCCTGAACCCCTGCAACCAGCTACAGGAACATTTTCTCTCTTCCTTCGGCGGAACTTTGTTTGCGACACTATAAGGTTGGGACACTGACACCTATTTTGGAGCAGAGGTGCTGGAATTCTCAAACGGGGGCGATATGCTCCTACTTCTCTTCCTATTCTCAGTGGGTCACAATGTACGTTTTGGGTATATATTGAATATATTAAAAAATAAAATTCTGAAGCCTCTTTTGAAGGATCCCTTATGTTTGCAGTGGTGTCAACGCTTTAAAAAGGCTATAAGAATTTATAATCAAGTCTAATAATACCAAAAACGACACGTTTCTAAAGTTAGAGTATTTAATGTAATGCGATTCCTGTTCGCACATTTTGCAACGAGATGGCGAAGAGTGCAAAGGGTTAAAATACGCGGTCTTAACCTGTAGTTATACATATAGCTTCAAAATATAAATACGGTTTTGTACTCAACTATAAAGTTACAGATTCTACCAAAAGTTTCGTTTCATTTCATTACCTTTCATAGTTTATTAACAAATATCTACACTAAGTATAGTTGACATACCACAACAAAATGACGTAATTAAACTAAATATTCATATCACAATATATTAATAAGACACATTTCAGATTGTTCAGATTTAAGAGTATCAATTGCAGCAATGTATAGTTTAATAAACTAAATATTTTTATGTTCAAGTTACATGAATTATAATTAAAGACTAAATCAAATACTTATATGGAATAATATATTGTGTGTGAGTACATTACATAAACACTAAAATATGTATAACGCACACTAAACACACGTAGTCAAGGTAAAATATACGTAACTCCCGATGTTCCTGAAGATTCTATAAGTTTCCTTTACAAATTATAATTTAAGAAATAAAAGGTGAAAAATCTAACGAGTAGAGTGTGATATACGTTTATAAAATGTATAACTAAAACAAAAATTCGTAAACCACCTGTACAACAAAACTGTTATTGTTGACTTATACGTCTTCGCACTCAAGTAAACAAGAAAAAGTAAAAAACGCATGGCCGACATTCATGTGACATACTATGCAAACCCACGTTCTGAAATTTCACAAATACAGAAGTCTTGTAAGTGTACTTCATGATCACAGAAAACGTGTTATTCTTCGAGTTCTTCGAGTTCTTCGAGTCGATATCTAGATTTTTCAAACACCTGTCGAATTGACTAATCATAGATTATGAGAAATATACAAGGTATTCGTTATCAATATTTTTGATTCGATTGAAATCCAAAACCTTTCATTCATATCTCGAATCAAGTTCAGATGGACATGCATCGCTTTCATAATGAACGGGTTCTACGTCCCCCATCTCCCTTCGATGGATCGTTAATTAAAACCGCAAGTAGAAGATAAACTGGAATTGATGAAACTGGTGTCTGCCGGATCTTTCCTTTTTACGACCATCGGAGAGAATAATAAGTTTCAAGGGGGAGTATCTAGAGAATCGAAATATTCTCGGGAAAAGCAACCGTCAGAGTTAACAACTCGTTCGCGTCTGCTCGGAGGATAACGTCCGTTTCAACGGCACACGTTGGCTGCATTGTTGTAATCGTGTATCTGACACACGTTAAAATCAATGCAACGTTCGTACGAACCTAGAGGCTGCTTCCAAGCAAGATACTCGAAACGTGAATCGTATAACGCGGGCAACTTGGAACGCTGGGTACTCGACAATGTTACATTCTCTTACATTTTCTGTGCCTATCGATCTGTAGAATCTTCGGAAGCTCCTGAGATCCCTAACCTGTTGGAAAAAAAAAACTAATTTTATTTAGAATCATACCGGAGAAACGGGACACGTAACTTTGCCGCCAAGATTTCTTTGCGTCCTCGAGTGGATCTCTATGAGAGAGAATCTGGATCACGCGAGGCGGCTGGTATTTCCCAGCGAACGGAGTCGTAAAGTTCTCGTTACACGTCATTGTTGTAGAATGGTGAATAAGGTGCGAAACGGAGAGCGGTGTCGGCGGGTGGCGGGTCGTAATCTTCAGAAATCTCCAGCTGCCCGTCGACGTCTTCATCAACGGCTGCCACGAGGATACGCGCGTCGGGTTTGGGCTCACTTTGATTCTGGATCGCGCGGTTCTCACAGGGACCCGGCTCTCTGGAAAATACACGAAGATCTCCTGATAATCTCCCTTTGTCCCGTGCCAGGAAAGAGATCTCGCCGCCTCCTTCGCCGAGGGAAACAGGAGCGTCTTTAGGTCCACCCCCGTCAGCTTCTCCAAGAGCGATCAGCGTGATCGTGGTGACCGATTATGGCCGCCGACGAAATAATTGGAGCAATTGTTGCACAAGGTACTGGCTAGGTTAACAGTTTTCTGAGACGCAAGCTATGTTTCACGATTGGCTTTAGTGTTTTGCGAAGTATACTTTATTCCTGACGATGAAGAACAATATTTTTGTAATTTACATTTCTGTGCAAAAGTTTCCAGACGGAAAGATTTTTCATTTTATATTCTGAAAGTGGTATCACAACTTTATAAATATGGAGTTCAAAAATAATGAAAAGAGTCCTCTTCGTTTTCTTTCATTTAAAATAGTTTCTACCTATTATTAGTTAAAATTACTTGAGATATTGCTTTCGGGATATAAAGTGAAAAGTCTATTTGTCCGGAAACTTTTGGACGCAACTGTATGTTCAAGGTGTCGGAATAAATACGAATACAAATGGAGCAGCTACAATAAATGTAGCAAGGATAATGAACTACAAAATACAATGAAAAATAAGTGAAAGAGATGTATTCCTAAGTATGTGTTCTTAAACAATTCCAAAAGAAACCAATTGTTTAGTGTTGTAGGTTAGACTTTGTTAGGAAGAATAAACTATTACCTTAAACATTGATCAGATATACTTTTTTAAAAGCTTACCAGGCTCCATTCTGAGAAATACTGATCTATTATAGATTATTTTCATGTAAACATTCATGACCACCTGCTTACGTTAACTATTCATTTCATACATATATAGATAGAATCATTCTAATTATATTTTCATCCTTGCCTTATATTAGGGGGGCCAGAAAGTAATGTCGTTTCTTTTACATTAAATTCAAACAAATAAATTTATAATACGTTTTTATTTTTAATCAATTATGTAATCATCCTCGGTATCAACAACCTTTTGCCATCTAGTGTGCAAATTTGTAATATCTGATCGATAAAAATCAATGAGCTGATGAATGATAAATAAGTATTCAGAAACGACATTACTTTCCAGTCCACTTAATAGCATACTCACTGAATTTATACTCTGAAGAGGACCCTCACTAGTGCCAAAACGTCAATCTCAATTCTTTTCTACGATTCAGTTTGCTCATATTGCTGCTAATTCTTGCACTTTCAAAATTTCAATGTGTGTATACATTGTTTGACTACGTTTCAATTCGTTGCATCTTCCTATCCACTGAATTAAAATTGTAAACTTCGCAGAATCCAGAGATTCTTCAAAATTTAAACAGAAATCGAAATACTGACACATAGGATAATCATGAGTATCCGTTTGAAAACATATATATTTATCTTAATGTATCAAAACAACTCTTCTGTTTATTTATCACAGACAAGTGCGTTCTTTCTAAAATCACAAAATGATAGAATTGTATCACTTTACTTAATTTATTACTGTAGTAGTATCAACTTTGGACTTATTAATTGTACCCTTTTCTGTTTTGGTTTATATTGTTGTATACAGTCTTTATAGTTAATCATTATATCGTTAAACATACGTTTCTATCAGTGCAAACCAGAATTTTCTTTTCTGTCAATATTAGGTAGTGTAACAGTTACTTTATGTTTACATCCTATTTAGATAACAGGTTTTCGTAAATGTGTTGAGGCTTACTTTTTAGTAAAGTATTATAATACTATCTTACGGTACTGCTCGACTTTGACATTCTTTATGATAGATTAAAAACTAAGAATATTCATGAAACCCAAAAACATTTTTATTTCTGCAGCCTCTTTCATATGATACTTCTCACAACTTCTCTTCTTATTTCCTTATCTACTACATCTGTTACTTTCTAGTTTCAAGATCAAAATAGTATTCGATACGTCTACCTATATCTATCGATAATTTCATTGATGCATATATAATAAAGAAACAATTCGTTTCTTGAAAGATAAAAGGAGCTTAATCCTACACCCTTTTCTGAAGATTTAGAACTAGTAGCTCCTACTGACAGAGGACTGGCTATCGAAACTCGAGTTCACTGGACCTCCCCGAATGCACCGTCTCCAACTTTCTTTCATCGAGGAGACAAAGTTCGATGTGGTCCAGGAAGTTTCCTCCAAAAACCGCGACGTGGTATCTTTGAGTTCAGTGAAGCTTTTGGCCATCTGCTTGCGCGTACGAAGCAGCCACTGTCCCTGGCTCGGCTCTCTCTCGAGCCTTGGTCGATACGAGAAGGAGAGTCTCTCTCCTCTCCTCTCTAGAACCGCAGTATCCCTTACCCTCCTTCTCCGTCCCTCTCGCGGGAACCCCTGCCAGGGGCCGACAATAGGCCGCAGTAGTTCTCATTTGATTAATAACCCGCCCACAATGAGTACTCCCAGTGACTCTCAGTTGATTAACGATCGCTGTGGAACATTACAATGCCGATGATGGTCGTTGCGCGATCCACGACTCTCGCTGGAACCGCTCCGTCTAGATCCCGAGGATCGATCGTTGATCGTGGGTAATCTGCTCCGCGGAGGAGTCACGCCGAAGGAATTGATCACGGATTAGAGCAGCGTTCCCCAAAGCTCTTTAGTCGCAAAACACTTTATATCTAATGCGATATATTTACGGAACACTTGAATTCATTCGTGGCTGCATTTAAAAATTGTAAACATGTAGAAAATATTCGATGAAAGCAGGTTGCATTTTGTACCGATGCCAAGTTTATGATGTTTCGACTCATTCTGATGAGCCATTTTCATAATGTGTAATGATAATGCTAAGGCTACTTTGATATTATAGAAAGAAAGCAAAGAAAAGTTTACTGATAATTGACTATAAATAGTTAGAATTGAGTAATTCCTTGGCATTAGGACTTTATTAATAGTCTTCGTTTATATAAAAAAATAAATTGCTATAAGTGGTTCTGAGTTAACTCTCTATCCACATATACATAAGGAAAACAATACAATATATAATTTTAAAAGAAACAAATAATTTGCACATATTTGCTTTCTTGATATTATTGTTTTTCATGGATGATATGGTTTACAAAACCCTGCGCAAACTCCACACAAAAATGATCCATGATGTACTCGATAACATGTCTCTATTATTATCTGTATTAATAACCGCAAAAATTCATATTGACAATACAAATTTTTGTATCATTTTAGATTTGTACTACACTCTATGAATATGCAATTTCTATTCCTCCGAAATTAATTAGGGGTTCTCACGGGATGTGCTCACATCGCAGGAAAGCAAATTTGAAAATCGGTGTTTCGTTAGGGAAGAATTCTGGACATTCCGCGAAGAGAACGCAGGAAGTTTGGAACGCTATACGACGTTAGTTAAAAAGCACCTGACACTTTCGCGTTTTACTGCAGCGCAGGTAGCCGAAACTCGTTCGCAGCATATTAAATTATACGACCGTTTCTAACCGCCTCGTTCGCCTAATATTTCGCCCTACGGGGAAGATCATTTCAACTCGTGCGGCTCGCTCACGGCTCTCCACCCTTGGGCGAAACGCGCCCCGAGACGTTAACATTGGGCAGGGAAATTTTATTAGCATTCAAAAAAATATTAATCCTCCGTGACTGTGTTTGCACGAGGCGTTGAAACGAGGGCTGAGATTCTTCGGGCAATCTGGTGGCTGGCGATGGGATCGAGCATATTTTAGGACCAGATATATATTAGGGGTACTCATAAGTAATGTCGCTTTCGATATTGTACACAATTGTATTCTATCGAAGTTCTGAGTTATCCAGAGGGTGATTATTAAATAAAATATTTCTCCAGTGCAATTTTGGTAGCTATCGCAGTTGGAAATTTTCTTATACAATATGAACATGTTTTATGAGAAAGTTTACGAAGTTTCAAGTTCAAGAGAATCTTTGACATTTTTATAATATACTAGCTTAAATTGAAATACTTACTGGTAATATTTAGTTGCAAGTCTTTTTAATTTCAAAAATTTGACTTGTTCCAAGCACTTGTTAAATCTTTTTTTATTTCGAGCAAAACATGTACTTGTACAACAAGATTCATATAGTATTTATACTATATTAAGAACAGTCCTTTATTTAACGCTGCCATTAATCACATTAAAAATATAAATGCAGATCGTAGTCGAATTTTTCGTTATTTTTCATCATATTGTCTGTTAAAATGTTGCTGTAAATCCATTTATCTATCACTGTCTATAAGTAACAGTTCTCCACTAAGAGATGACAGTCATGCATCTCCCAATTATTACATAACCCTATGTTTAACAGTGAAACAATTTAATCGTCGAACTATAAGAACAAAATGTTGAAAAATATGCGGAAAACCGATGTAAGATACTTTGTTTTCACTTTTCGTGCACATTACCGTACCCTTCAAAATATTCCCCTTCCTAAGCCGCACACTTAACCCACCGGTGTTTCCATTGTTGGAAGCAGTGCTGGTAGTCGACAAGAGGTATGGCCTTCGGTAACCGGGTCGATTCGTTTCTTATTGTCACCAAACCGTCGTAATAGAACCCCCCGCATTGAGTTTTGGAAATTGGAAACAGTCACATAGCGCAAGGTCAGGGAAATACGGAGCATGATCGAGTATTGTCATTTAAGTTTCACGTTCACTTGATATTTCGTATACAATGACATGTCTTAGGATAGCTTAGGATATCTTAGGAATGGTACAAACTGAGTCAACCGTCTATCAATCTGGACTGAATGGCTTATTTCTTATTTTTGTAAATAGATTCGCGTTAAAATTTAATAAAGAAAATTTGGTTTTACATACAGTATTCTCTGTGAGATCGATCACCAACTTATTGTTGCAGTATGAAATTTATTTGACCTATCAATAAGTAGTTGAACCTGTTGGACTATTATGTCCTTATAAGAGATTTATTATTTTTTTTTCTTTATTTTATTCTGCAAATATTATAACATGAATTTCACTTTCAATCTTTTTTATATTTTTGGATATTGTTTGCATTTTGTAGTTTCTTGCACGTTCAAATTTCCTATAAATGCATAAAGATCCGCAGACTACTTATTTTGTACCATTTCTTCATATACTTTTTATTTTTGTTAAATGTTATTAACATAGTACTTAGTTTCTTTGATTAAACATAGCAGTGTCGTTAGGCAAATGTCGTCCACTGTATGAGCGCTACAGTTTTTACATATATAAGCTTTTCTAAAAATTCAGGCTACTGTTTTCTAAAATTCTTAGAACGTAACGCAGTAAAAGTGTTAATGTGATTAATCGCAAAAAGAAACCACGGTGATAGCATTTTCCCCAAAAATGAACTCTTCCTAAGTTCACCGTCAGCATCATGACCGTCACCATAAAAATTCGTCCTACGAAAAGGGTTTCTTTTATTAAACATAGCAGTGTCCTTATACGAATGTCGTCCACTGTATCTCCCTCACGTTCAGCGACAAGAGTCGTGCGCCCTGATCGTTAACGGTCCAGTTGAAACGTCACTGGGGTCTCAAGCCAAGCTTAAAGTAACTCGGTGCGCCTAGAACAGGTACCATTGTCGAGGGAATCGCGCGTGAATTCGATCGATCCACGGTCAGATTTCTCTGGCAGGATCGTCCGTGTTCGGGAAGTAGGTGTCCCGTGAACTTTCAGAGATTCGTCCGTGGCGTTGTCGCGCCGAAGGGAGAGAAGAAGCCCCTTCCCCTGCGGTGACGGGCAAAGATGGCCGCTCAGGGAGCGTATCCTATGTCGTGGGAACCTTTTTACCAACTGGAGCACGACAGGCCCTGCCGAGGGCTCGCTGGAATCCGAGCAGGTAGTCTCACGTGCACGGCTACCTACGGCTTGTGAGAAAAATCGTTTCGCCTGTCGCTGGATTTGCGATGGCGGCTCGTCCTTCCTGGGATTTGGTCCAGGAATACTTCCCGCGATGAGTCCTGACGTGAGCAACCCAACAACCACGCTCTACTGTCAACATTTCTGAGAAGCAGATACTCTAATCGCTTTTCGAAGTCCTTTGGGTGACATTTTTGCGCGCAATTATACCCATTCTTTATATTTACACATTGCCGAGTTCCCAATCGATCACTTAACCCATTTGCATCATACGGAAAAGTGGAAAATTCGTTCTTATCACCAATATTTTATTTGAATTTAATGATGCACGTGGGTTAAACAATAGGGAGACAAATTGTGTACTCATCAATTTAACAAATTTATTTGAAAATTCTTGGATTGTTGTGAATAATTATTGGAAACAAAAGAAGAGAAAAATGGTCTTCAAAATCGCTACTCCAAAGTTATCCATGATATTGATTAATTATTAATCTTATTATTGTTTCTAAATAGTACAAACTTAACGAATAACAATGGAAGTTTAAAAAAATAAAGACATTAATGTGTAATTGTACAATGTGGGTATATTTCCTTTTATTGATATTAAAATTAATCTTGTAATCTTACATCCTCTGTATTTTAACACTAAAACTATCGAGGACAACGCATAATAGTATATCTTTGAAATTAGAATGGAGCAATAAATCTATTTAACAATTAATAATTAACCTTCATGTTATTTTAATAATTGATATTAAAAAGTCTAGGGTGTCAGAAAAAAGTTAATTTATAAAATTGTTTATTTAGTATAAACACAACATATATGCTCATGTAAAAATACATGTGAAAATAGAGAACCTTTAAAGAAAACAATTACAATATAATAATATTTAAAATTTTCAAATATATAACATGTAATCTATTAATATTCTGTGATAACATGTAATTTATTAATTATTCTCCTAGCTTCAAAAACCACAAAATAATTAGATCCTTTATATTTAGAGTATTCATATAATTTTCTATTGATATCCTTGATAGATCGGTTTTGAAATAGCACCCCCCGGACAGGCGTCTTTATGCGAGGCACAACCTGTTCAACTGCACGAGGCGGTCCTTGTGTTTGGTTCATGCGACAGTTTGCTTAAATCAGTTGAGACCTAGCTGTGAAGGAAGAGTGTTTGGAAGAACGAGAATGGAATCGAATGAATGTTTATACTAAGGTATCCATTGATACTTGCAAGAACGTGATAAGAGTGTGTTACCTGTGTGAATGGTTTAAAAGATGGAGATGAAAATCATCATCAAAATATAGGTCAATCTGAGCATATAATCATCAACGAGTGCTACAGTTTTTACATAAATATAAGCTTCTCAACAAATTCAGGCGATTGTTTTCTAAAATTCTGCAAGCCACTACATCAAACTTCATTTCGCACGATATAATGTACTCTGAAAATGATTAAAAACAGAGTTTATTTACACAGCAAATCAATGGTATACACAGTGTACGCAATATAAGAGAAACGTGGCGATGGGAACAATGTACGTTTTATTTCGGCAGCCATACAGATAGTGAGCAAGTCGAGCATTCCTTCAAGTTCTATTAGATATAAAAAGGAAAATAAGCAAGCAAAATCGAGAAACACACTGCTTTAGACAATGTCCTTACTCTACATACATACATACGTACATACGTACGTCAATATTAAATCATACAGACGGTAACAATTAAATCGTTGATCACCTTTTAACAAAAATAATTGGCCAAACGAAAACAAAACGAGTTCATATGCCGAGTAGTGGCTTGTCAGCGAGTCCCACTGGTATCTAATACTGCATAAAGCGATGGTTCAAATGTAACTTGGAATGTAAGGCAGCGAAAGGGTTAATTTAATTAATCACAAAAAGAAACCAAAGTGATAACATTTGTCCTGAAAATGAACGCTTCCTAAGTTCACCGTCATCCATGAAAATTGGTCCTACGAAAATCATATCGCGTGCCCAAACAACGACAACGAGGTGTGTCTCCCTTGTCTCGTTCCGATTCCTCATCGTCGGAGACGCGACAGGGGGAGAGGGCCATATCTGCCCTCACGCTTAAAGACTCGTTTTCCAGCAAATGAACAAAAACGCACGCGCGAACGAATTGACAAACTCGATAAAACCTCAATGTCAAAGCGTGAACGCGTCGGAGGGTGGGCTCCCTCGAGGACGACGACGAAACACGAGGCATTGTAACCGTCGCCGCGGCGGCAAGAAAATTAAATGATTTGCGCGGTTCGACGCCCGCGACAACGAGCTTGGATGCGACTCGCGCGTACGCCCGGCTGACTCGTAATGCTCGCGCGATGCACCGCGGTCCTCCCGGGACGGAAAAAGTGGCAGCCATTTATCGGGGCCGCGAGGAAAACTCCCCCTGATGGATCTCCGGAAAGTAATCGTTAAGGATGGATGTTGCCAGGAATTGTGTTTAGGCGATGCGATCGATCCCCGAAGGAAGGGCTCCCTGGCTCGCGGGAAATCGGGGTACGAGGATCGCAGCGCCGCGAATGGGGACAATAAATCGGTTTCACGCCGCGGGACAATGGACGCGACAATTAGCACCGTCGACTCTAATTTGGACTAATTAACGCCGAGGATACGGGCGCACCGGGCCGGAGAAAAAGTTTCGAGGAGCGGGCAGACAATGAGCGCGTATCGGCGAATCATCGGCGATGCTCGTTATTAATAAAATGACGCCCGCGACTCGGTGGATCGGTTTAATTACGTCTAATTAAGGGTGAGGGGCAGTTATCGTTCTGTGGATTCCGTCTCCAGTTTCGTGGAACGCTGACTCCTTTCTTCTCCGAGCTCGCCGTCATTCGTATCCGTAGCTTTCCTGCTTGGCAGATTTTGTTTTACAATTACAAGTGCACTCGAATGAAGCAAAGATACCAGGTCATATAATTAAGATTGTTCTAGAAAGGTAGCAGTCCCCTTTTGTTTACAATGTCCGAGAATGCTTGTTCCGTAGAAGTCCTTCCAGTGGTGTGTGGTAGTCGTTAATTGGAAGTTGTTTCGAATTTTTGATGTTAATTAACGTCTTCCCTGCGAGACTTTCGCGAATAAGTCTTTATTCTTCTACATTAACCCTTTTGGTGCTGACTCCCAGAAGTTGAACATGAGTAAGAAATGCCGAGCTAAGATGATGTAGTTCGGCGAAGTTTGAAACAAAAATGATAAAAACGTAGTTTTAAATGAAAACTACAAAATTTGGAGAGGAACATGTTAAGAAATACAGAGGAAATTAATTAATAACTTAAATATTTTTATATTTATTGAAAATTATATTAAAAGTGTCTACTGATAACAATAGAGATAATTCGAATCGTTGGTCATCTTTCATAAACAATAGTTATAAATATACAAGATCGTCAATCTGACATAGGTTGGCGTGAACCATGTAATACAAAACATAAATAACGTATATTCGATTATTGATAAATTATAAATTCTTTATTACAAAATTACATACGTCTCAATTCTCGTTAGTTCTGGAGTCCATTGAATAAACTAAATTTTGTAATATCCAAATATTGCGTAACAAGGTATAATTGTGGACACCATTCTCTTTGTAAATGGTGTAACATTAAAGAGCTTATATTTGAAACAAAATACATCATTTTCAAAGGCGTTTAAATGAGTTTAAGATTATACTTATCGCAAGGATTCATTCGTATAATTTGTCCCAAATCAGCTAATGACAAGATTTAGAATCTCAGTGTATCATTGATATCCATGTTATTTAAATAGTTTAAATATATATGAACAGATTGTTTTGGCATAATAATATTCGTATAATAATATTAAAATAGTAATGCAGAATTAATAATGCGTCAATATTAATATCGAAACGATAATATGCGAAATATTCAAATATTTGCAAATGCCTATAAAACATTACGAATTTATTTGTAGTATTCAAGCACCTACAATTTTCAAATACAATTATAATATTCGAATGCCTATAATGTATTATAATTTTATTCATAGTATTTGCACACTTAAGAAGAATTCAAAATTAATTTGTAATATTCGAATGGCTATACTGTATTAAAGAATTAGTAGAACTCGATTGCCTGAAAAATACTCGAACGTTAAATTGTTCAAATAATTCGTGCTCCATCGGGAGCATTCCTTCGTGTGTAATTTCTTTTTCTATTCGATTTTTCATTTCCCGGCGAGATTGGTTCGCGTACAAATCGAAAAATATGGCACGGCATCGAAACGATTAGAAGAGCAAACCGGCTGCGGTGGTGCGCATTGAAATATTTGCTGGAAATTAATTATGGACGGTTGCCGAATGCCACGATATGGAGATACGACTGGGCGAATCGGTTTTACCCATACAATCGCGTTAATAAATCCGTGGAGACCAATGCGCGCTAATTAATGCAGATGCGCGAGCACGGATTACAGAAAATTTGTGTTATTTGACGGTCGACGATAACGTCGACGAAGTTTGTTGCGACCAATAATAAAGAATCTCGGTTTATTGAGTCGCGTTCGTGTCGCTGGGAAAAGGACACTAATGCAGCTTAATATTGGTATCGTTTAGACACGAAATTACTGGACCGATAAGTCGTTGCTCGCGTCGATTCCGTTTTTTCTCAGATTTTCAGCTAAAATATGTATTTTCTTTTAAAATCAGTCTTGATTCAGTCTTGATCAGTCAGTTCCTTCGAAATCTTCTGATACACAACCGTTAAGAATACTTAATCCTTTCCACTCGAATATCCTCTCGATGAAATATCTGCCTCTTATTTTGGACTATGTAATAATATAAGAGAAATCAGGTAAAAACGTGATTTTTCGGCTTTTACCCTTTAATCTCTCTCAAGTTGAAATACAGACTTGAAACTTGCATATACATATAACACAACTACTTTGTTCACACTGTATGGTGTGTTTTCCTTACAATTATTTATATTTTTTTATTTGTGCGTTTTTATCATTTCTTCTACGCTTCCACATTTTAGGTTTCCATAATATTGCAATTGAAACAGTAAATTGTAATCACTTATTACTGGACTGTGGATTTTTATACATTTATAGGAAATTTGATCGTGCACGAAACTGCAAAATGCACACAGTATACAATAATATAAAATAATATTAATTATCGCAATGGATACCAAGCAAGTTCGTGTAATATTCTTAAATGAATATAAACTGGGTCAATAAAGCTGCAACTTCAGTAGGTTTAAGTAGGTACAATAAACAGACGCACGGTGCACCGTTGGTTCAAAACATTTCGAAGTGGAGATGAGAGCCTCGAAGATGAGGATGGTCGCGGACGTCCTTCTCTCTCGAAAACAACGACCAATTGAAGGCACTGGTTAAATCTGATCCACGAACAACGGTTCGACAACTTGCACAGCAGTTGGGTGTAAGCCGTCCAACAGTTAGCGATCACCTGAGACAGCTAAGAAAGTCAAAGAAGTTTTAAAAATGGATCCCGGATGAGTTAAACGTAGACCGAAAATCGACATTATTTTCCTACCAACCTAATGATAATTTGACAAAATTTCGAATTTCTGGGTCGTTCTTCGAACGGGCTCGGGGGAACTCGAGGAACTGGAGTTTTCGACGAACCCCGAGGCAGCCGTGTACAGGACCAATCACGGGGGAGGAAAGCGGCCGCGTATATGGAGAGAGAGGGAGAGATAGCGAGAGCGAGAGGGAGAAACCTACCGGAGGCAGAAAATCCCGCCGATCGGAGGCGGCTTCCGGCGGGCGAAGGGAACGAGCGAAAGAGACGAGATGGAAAAAGAGGAGAGCCAGAAGAAGCGGCAGACGAAATGTAAATCCACCGTGGCGGGTGCCGCGGCACGATGGGGACGGGCAAGGGGGTGGGGGGCAGAGGGGGGTTGGAACGATGCTTAAATTTCCGATATTTTAACCGACGGCCGCAGCTTACTCGCGCAACAAGTCCTTTCTCCTCGGTTGCCTCTGAAAGCCCGGCTAAGTAATTTCGGTTACGCCATCCGGCTCGCGGCTTCCGCGCTGCCACAGACGGTTTTCCACCGTTCCCCCTCTCGTGCCCCCCTCCACCCCTCACCCGCAGACTTGTTTCCTTTCCCCGTTTTATCCGTTCTTTCCTTGGTTCACCCTTACCCGTTTGTCCGTTTCGCGTAACAAACTGCAAGTCCGCGGAGCCGCGCGCTGGTATCGATTTTTGTTTTCTTTTCTTTCTTGTCGCCAACCATGGAACGGCACGATACCTTCTATGGTTCATATTGTTACGCATGTTTCTCTTCTCTTCGCTCCGCACAATTACCGCGCGGAACGCAGCCGCTGGAAAACAAGATGTCGGCTGCGTAAGTGGCGGATACGTGCTCCTAACGCAGAAGTTGAACGAACCTTTTATTGAGTGAATTTTGTGTTTGGGAGTCTTGTTAAGTATTTCAAAGGAGGTATTGCTCCTCGATTGTTTAAACATTTATGAAGGTCAAGGGGTTGAAATGTTTACCAATCTATCTCGTTGCAAACATAATGAAATCGTGAAGCAAATACATTGATGAAGAGTATAATTCAGATTGTTCAATCACGACTGTTTTACCATTGGACTGAAAATCGGGCTGAATGCGATAACAAGTACCTGCAGTAATCTTAAGCTAGCAGGATCAAACGTCAAAATTAATAAAAATGAAAAAATCAAAGCGGATATATTTAGTGCTAAATTTGTACTAATTTGTACCGCCAAAAGAAATTTTGTACTTGTTACCGTTATCAAGAAAATCATGCTTAATATTAAGCTAGCAGCCCTACGAAAAACTGTTAAACGGAAAACAAAACTAACTAAATTTCACTCATCATGACACAAAATACTGCTTTTTCTCCATGATGAGTATACTCGACCAACATAGCAGGCCGGTTAAGCACGGATGTTTCTCCGCATGGCAGAGTTCAACGCGAATCATGCGTAAATGATATAACACTGCAATGTATGACGAAGCGATGTTTTTCACGCGTGTACTTGAAAATGTAGTTCTTGATGATTAAATTATATTTTTTCTAAAAGATATGCATATGATACAGATATGTAGAGACGCCTTGTTTAAAAAGATGAAAACCGCGAAGGCCACTATGGTGGGGCGTCGTTTAGGAAGATGACATCCGCGAAAGCCGCTATAGTAACGCATCGTGCCCAAGAGGTTAAAAAGCTTCTAATTAAATCAGGCTTATAATTAAAGCACAGTTACCGAAAATGGCACGCCCTGCGTCGTCTTCCTTTTTACCGGTTGTTCGTCGTCTCTCGGCATCGGAGACTTGGTCGGTTCGAAACTTGTACCCGAAACTCGGATTAACCACTGAGAAGTGGAAGTTCGTGGCGGCAGTTTCGCGGGTTCCCCGCAAAGTTCTCGTCGCACCCTCCGTTCGCCAACTCCGCGTGCACGCGCACTGACGGTAAACGTCGGCGAGCACGCGAGAAGGGAACAGATGCAGCGGTAGCTCGGTGTTTAAGGATAATTGCGATTGGTCGAGAGGCGAGGGCTCTGGACGCTGCCACGACATGTGTCTACCGAACTACTTGAAACTTTACGGGCGGCACGACGAGAGGGCTCCTGCTAATAGCGGTCTTCGGAACACCGAGCGTCACCGACACAGCCCAACGGGCGCGTGCACTCGCGTTTCACGCCCCGCGTATCGCGACCGGGGAACTTGGTTTATTGGGACCGAAAGTGTAACGAGTTGGAGTTCGAGTTTAGACGCGACGATTAATTTGCTCGAAGGTTCGAGGATGAACGGTAATTACAGCGAGTAATTCTAATTGATTTTGGACACTGCGATTTTTAATTTGTCGCTATGCAACCTTGACTATGATAAAGAATAAATTGAGGTCTATATTATATTAGGTTGTCCCGAAAGTTTCTTTCGTGACTTGCACTCAGTTGTTTTGTGTGGCAGTGTTTATATAAATAAACAATCTAATTTCTTAGATGTTAATGTTGTAACAGTAATGGAGCGAAATGAATCGTACGCAATTTAATAATGTAACATTAGACATAAAATATTGTGTATGTATTACTTATTAATGAAATGGAAGAAACTTTTGGGACAACCTAATAATATATTGAAACACTGACTATAAATAACAGAATTATAGAGTTGATACTATTAGGTTGATGCATAATTACCCTTCGTTTTTGTGATTGAAAATCGTTTACAAATAGTATGGGTGCATATCTGAAAAATGTCACACTGATGTAACGCTTGATGAGTTGTCAGGGAAGACGATCGATTTTTGGAACAGTCGACAGTATGGGTGCATGTCTGAAAAATGTCACACTGACGTAACGCTTGATAATAAAGGTGTTAGAATAAAATAAATCGCAAAAATGATTTCGCATGTCCCTTTCCTGTATTGATTTTCAATCACTTGATTCTTACGCTCGTCGTGAAATCTGCAGATTTTTAACCTTTTGCACCCCTAAGGCCACCTGTACTGCTCAGACACTTGAAGGCGTTCTAATCCTACGGCAAGTGTCCACTGGCCACAATTTATTATTAAATTTTAATAAACGATAGGTGTCTAAATTCAATTATGTGTAAGATCAGTATTCTTAAATAATCGCGTTAAAAAATACGTTGGTTTTCCATTATTTGTTTCAAACAACTTTATACAAATAGTCAAATGTAGGACAAATCATACATTACATTGCTGTATCGTAAAATTCACCCATGCCTAAGAGGTTAACTTTCACTAGATTGTTCATCTGTCAAAGAGATCGCTCAATTTACGAAATGACTAAGCAGCCATCAATTAAAAATGAAATATTATATGAAATATTAAATAAAATTCATGTTCATAATAAGCCGTTATAAAAAACTTATTTACATTGTTTCATTTCCATTTCCAATTCCGAAATAATAGCCGGTGATACGAGACAAACTCTGAAAAAAATTGCCGATCAACAATGTGTTAAAACAAGTCCACTAACATCAATTATTAAAATACTTATTCTTCAACAGTAACGAGTCGAAATTCGAGTTTAGACATTTAATTTGTTTGAAAGTTGAAGAATAAACAGTAAATACAAAACATTAAAGAACATGTAAACTTAAATTTTTATTGATAACAACTTTTTCAAAATCTACGTATTAGTGGTCTCTTTGTCAGTTTTGAAAATCTATTTTTCCTTTCTTGAATCGTTTTTATCAAAGAACGATAATAATTTAAAAATATTCTTGGCATACTTATCTGAACCAAAACAATATCACCAGACTATGTACTCTATGAAATCAACCAGCTTCTGCTTCAAACATTCTCTCATATCTTTACAAATAAAAGAGTTTAACTAACTGATTTGACTTAAATGCACCATCCTTTGTAACTCCATAATTAAGCCTTCAGATCACCGAGTCTACAACTCCGATCTTACTCCGTCCCCTTTCGTACAGATGTACTCTATTTAAGCAAGAGATGACTCAGCACTAAAATCAACGTTAAACATGAATAACTTATGTTTACAAACTTATAAATCAAATAGTTGCATCAAAAACGATGGTACAAGTCCTCAGTAATACTATAGATAAGACCACAAATCGTCATACTTGTAATTACTTCTAATTTCAGTCAAAATGTAACCAACTGAAGTTTCGATACGTACAGTCTTTTTCTGAGACGCGGTAGTACAATGACTCCAGCGCGATTGTTCAACGCACGCCTCGGTTGCATATCGATATCGGAACCGTTTTTCCGCGAGTCAATCAATTATCGATCATCGACGGGGATCCATCGACGTGGTGCAGCGAAACAGGTCAATGCACCGATCCCCGAAGCCGGTAACGGCGAGAGCAAACGTTTGCCGTTACCCAATCAAGCCAGCATAATGCCGGTCTCGTATACGCGCGGCCAAACAGCCTACGGGGGTTTCACGATACACCATATGTACCAACACACCCTCGGTGTTTAACCGCGCCATTGGAAGCCCAGTAGCCGCGATTCGAGTTCTCGAGGAACGGGCTCGACTGCCGGATCGACCACCACCTGGTCGCGCGCAGGTTCGTTCGCTGCACGGGGTACACACAGATATACACGGATAGATGCACACCAACGCGCAGGGCTAGCGAGTAACGCCAATATTTTGTTAAGGTTATGTTTGCTGGCCGGCTGATGTACTGGCACAGATTGGATTTGAAGTTTATAGGGCGGAAATTCTTTGGGGAGCCAACCTCCCTCGGGGATATCGCGAAGGTAAACGCGAGGAGAAGCAAGCTGGACCGCGACGAAATTCCCGGGGAAACTGCGCCCATGCTCGCTCAGGGACTCGGTGGTTAAAAATTCATCGCGGTACGATTAATTCTCTTTGCTTTGCTCTCCTTTGCGAGTCTTGCGCGAGGGTACGGGTGTCCCGAGTTAGAAGGGAGAGAACGTTACGCGCCACGAGACCGATCCTGGTCCTGCCTATAGACTTTTCGAGGTACGGAATTTCTGCTATACATCGACGACTTGGAGAAGATCCACGAAATTGTGGTCTGATTGCGGCGGGGTGAGTGGCGGAGATAAGATCGAGAGCCGAAGCGTAGAGACGCGAAGGTATCGAGGGTAGTTTGACACCATTTGAAAGAAGATCGTGATAAGATGGATGTCGCTTGACGATGTCTGAAAGAAGACCGTGGAATAGTAGATGCTATTTGACTCGGTTTGTAGAAAGACTATAGAATGGATGGATATCGTATGACATGGTTTAAAGAGAGACTATGACAAATTTGATGTTAGTTGGCGCTGTTTATATAAAATAAAGGTATGATAGGATTGACGCCACGTAATATTGTCCAAAGGAACACTATGAAAGGATGGATTATGTCACTGCTCATAAAAAGATTATGAAATTTTGAATGTCATTTGGCACAATTCAAGGGATGACTATGAATGGATAAATGTCATTTGCCAATGCTTAAAAGAATAATATGAAAGAATTGTCATTTGACAGTGTTTAAAGGAATACTTTATGTCGTTTGTCTCTGTACAAAATAAAACTATGGAACGATGAGTATCATTTAATAGTACATATTTAAAAGAGGACCCTGGAGGGATGAACGAAACTTCACACTGTTTAAAAGAATACTATGCAAACATGTATGCTATTTGATAATGTTTAAAACTATGAAAGAATATATATTATTTGAAACTGTTTAAGAAAAAAGTTTTGAAGGACTCATCCCATTGGTGACTGATTACGACACAGGTATAAACAAAGGGATGTCATTTGACTCTGTTGAAAAATACATAACATTTGACAGTATTTAAGAGGAGACTGAAGGAATGATGTTATTCAATACTGTTCATTCAACTATGAAAGCGTTGATGTTTTAATGTCGATTAAAAGAACATAATCGAAGACAATAGGAGGTTATTATTGTATTATTGTTTGATCACTTAAAGCGCATACCGGATATATGAAGTACTATCGAACAGACGTTATTTTACAGCAAAACAAAGGCAAAGATAACTGGAATATAAAAATGTTGATAGTATGAAGATTTATTGCTTATTTGAATATTTGCAATTATATTGTAATACAATACACATCTTGATATACATATATGTATATATAGACAAATTAATATAAATATGATATATTATGACCACAAAATACTTTATAAATTCTTGATTTTCTGTTAGGATACTTACCCTTTCTCCTCGCTTTGCCAATAACGATACTTTTTCGCAGTTTTGTTGTATTGTTTTTCTTTATCCTCATACAACAAGCTGTTGGTAGTAGGCATGTAGTAGATTTCAATCATACTTTTATAAATTAGTATCATCCACGAATAAGATTCTACTGGCTTCAATTTGCAACAAATTGAGTACTTATCACCCCAGAGTAGAAATTTCTACCATCTGTCGTATTTCTTGCAAATTATTCTCGAGAAAATTGCAACCGCGGTAAGAAACGAATAAGAAAAATTTGCTTTTTCCATTAATCCTCGGGCGGCGGTCGGTTCTGGCGATTACACATATGACAGTATCTGAATTCATTTTGATCTGCAATAACTTATGTACTATGTATGTTTCAGAAATAGATTGTATTGTTAAGAACGTTTCACTTGATTCTTAGGTCTTAATTTAATCATTTTACTTACTGTTTTATTCATGCTAAATGTACCTACATTTAACTGTTACTGATTACAGTATACTCCGTTAGATGTTAATGTTAATTCCCAAGCACACTTTTTCTATTTAAACAAGCGTTTTATAGTTTCTGTAAAATTTCATTAAGTTCCTTTAAAACGACATTGACATAGGTCGACATTAGGCACGATATTGTTCACAATTACGATCGGTAGTGACACCAGTTGGCAGTGCATGTTTATAAGTACAAACACGAATAGGAAAAAGTTGTGTAAGGAATTGAAACCTACGGTTAGTATACTTGTGCTTGATAAATCAAACGTACGAAAAAATTTGATTTTGTATCTTCGACTCGCTTTTTCATATATATATATATAATCTACATATATGTAATTATATTATCACCGAGCCACAGAGGCTTGATTAATTATAGATAATTGGTTTTGTTAAAATAATGCGTGATTGTGCATGGTGTGTGCATATGTGCACCAAGGATCACGAAAGTTGCCACGAGGTGATGGCGCACCTAACTATTGCGCGAGGGTCCCAATTGGTGAAGGCATACTGACATTAACACATTCTACTAAAATATTCGTATATATAAAATCCTCGATAGTAAATATTTTCATACTAGTTTAATTTCAATCCCATGTCCCCATATAGGTGTTCTTTTCATTAAATCGCTATAGGAGTTTAACTACTATTGAAGCACCGGAAACTAAGTGGTATACGAGATTCTTTTCTTAAAAAATATATAGACATATATCATATTATATAACGATTTATAACATGAAAGATAATGTTGTTTTTTGTCCAAGAAAATCTCATCAATCACAGCTTAATTTAAAGTGCTCCAAACTAGTCATACTCCTACAACGATTACTTTAGAGAAAACTATGCGTGGGGCTCGAATTAGAGTAGCATGAAAGTGTCCACCATGGAGGAATTGAAAGGAAAACTGAGTCCACGGGAATGTCTGGTGGGAGAGGAGGCTGAACCAGCATTCTCCAATCTTAGCAATCTTTACCGACCGTAAGTTGTCGCTATACTTTCGCTGGCTGTCCCGATCGCTGATTTGCGGTTATACAACACGATTCCGCGTGACTCCGAAAGATGGAGGCTGAGCTTCTGCACGACAGTTTTAAAACACCTGGATCCCGACACTCGTGATCGTTCGAGCGAGTCGCAGAGCCGCGAATCGCTCGGGGCCGGCGGCAAAAAACGAAAAGGCAAAGAGCCCGGGTTCACGGAGCGGAGGCGTAGACGACGAATTAGAAATGCAGAGCCACGTTCTCGCTCGTCGAGGATATTAAGCCTGAGTCCTTAGCTTGATGGATGAAACGGGACTTACGTTACTACCCGGTATCCGGCGGTGTCCGTGTCCGTGCATCATCAATAACTCTCTCTCTCTGGCTCGTCTATCGTCCTCACCTCTCCTTCCCGCCTCGCTCCTGTTAGACATGATCGCGACGCAGATCCTCACCGATCCTCTCGCTCTCTCTCCATGAAAACGGGTCGGTAGGATGCTTAATGCCGCCGCGAGCGACGCGATATGCGTGACCCGACGCGGATCGAAGGTGTAACTTTCGGCCGAAGAAGAGACGCCTGCTCTCTTCGTTAGTCTCAATTGTCATTTGTCAGGAATACGTGCCTAATGACGGCTGCCTCGTGATTATGAAATAATGGTACCTGTCCGGGCGATGCAGCTTCCTCTCGACTGGGAAACCGTTAATGGCGTCGCGTAATCGTCGTCGTTAAGTCGACTCGCGCCGCTGTCTGTCCCCGACCGGTGTCTTCGCGTTCATTTATCGGATTCCACGTTATTTGCGCTCCTTGCGTCGCGGGATCGTTCGTTTGGACCCTGGGAACGTCAGCGAAACAATGTGAATATTTCGATACGGTGCGTTTAACGAAATCGGGATAAATATTACGGGCGAGAGTGCAGAATCTGGTGCATCGACTTTAAAATCGTGACAAAATCTACATACCTGTAAAATATACAGTCTAATCCGTTAATGTTCGTACCATTCGTGCCTATTAAGAAATTTTTCCAAATTAAGTGACAGATTTGGGACATCCAAATCGATACAGTACGTTTAACGATTTCGGTAGTGAGTATCGTAACGAATTCGGAATGAATATTGCAGGCGAGTTTGCAGAATCTGGTGCATCGACTTTAAAGTCATGACAAAATCTACATACCTGTAAAATTTCAAATCCAAAATATTCGTACCATTCATGCCTATTAAGAAATTTTTCTAAATTAAGTGATAGATTAGGCACTTCCAAATAAATGTTTCATTACAAATATGTACATGAATTAACTTTACACATGTATATATTTACAATGAAAAATTTATTTGAGACACCAAACCTATCATTTAATTTAAACGAACTTCTTTAATAGACATATAAGTTACGAATGTTTATGGCACCGACTGTTTGTGATTGAATTAAACAGAAGTCACTAATTAAAAAACTGTTATAATTTACTTACAATTTTTCTAAACCAATAATGTAAATTTCTGTTTCATATCAAGTACATTAGATCTCTATATTCAGCTTTCAATTCGTAATATAATTTGCAGCCCTTGGCCATCGAATTGGAACCACATGCAAGAATTTCCCTTTTTTAAGTATAGCACAATATCATTAATAGGAAATTGTTCGTTTGGTTTTCAAATTAGTGCATACACAATTATGTATAAATAACAATTAATCTCTTACTGTTATGAGAATGACAGAATTCGATGACGAGCAATCGGGGACCGAGGGAATGTATACGTTAATGCAGTTCATCTTATTACAATGGCATTGAAAATGTCTGAAAAATACACGTAATGCAATAAAGTAAAAACTAAGACTCTGACTCTGGGACTCTGAATTAAATGCAATTAAAAAAAAACCAACAATGCTTGTTTCGTAACAAGTCCATTACATCTCCACATAGAGCTCAAAAATTTACATGTCTGCAAAATACTAATGTGGTAAAACAAAGTGAGGTGAACCAAAAAAATTAATAATTACAGAAATTTGAAACACCAGAGGTCTTCTTACAGTTTATCATAGTCTCCCTACACCATCAACGTAAATTTCTGTTCCGTACCGTGTTCGTTAGATCTTAATAATATTTAGCTTAGACTTTCTCTCTATTATAGATCACGATGGGAAGTTCTAAGGAGAACCTATTCAAAATCAAGCGTAGACAAAGGAGAAGGAAAGAAAAATTGAAACAAAGGACCCGTGGCGATTGTCCGGTGGAAACGGTAGAGAGAGTCGACGCGTTCCTCCCGCGGAATGATTTGGTGAACGGGGCCGATGCACGCGGCACCGCGGTATAATTACTGGTCGTATGTATCAGACACGCAATCAAGAATGAATTATCGCGGAACCACGCCTCCTGCCAGCGCTCAACCGGGCACAACAATGCCGGCGCATCACGAGCAGCGACCCGACTGTCGATGATGTGTGTTAATAGTCCCCCGTGGCTTTCGCCCACAGTATCCAGATCCCGTGACACGATTTTTTTTCTCCCGGTAGCCCGCGGCTGTTCTCGCTTCCTCGTTTCACGAAATGAAAACGTCGCACGCGTCGACGACCACCCCCTACCCTCTGATCGCCTCTAGAATATCTCGATCGAGATTACGTCAAATTGACGAATCTTTGCCGATACCGATCGAATTTTTTAAATGCACACCTCCGTTTACAGGTACAGTAAAATCTTCGTTATTTTCGTATGGTGGGAAAACAAGTAGTTAGCACTCAATTTCACGACATAAAAATGAAATGAGAGTGATAGAAGTTGTTTGAAGTGTAATGTATAATACAAAAGAAATAATATTATCGATGTCTTTCCAACGAAATTATAGAGATAACCATGCGAATCTGAAATTCTCGTGTTGTATCACAAGTAATTAGCTCGCTTATCGATATTTCTTCGTTTCTCCATTGAATAAACCACTGAAATATACACTTTCGTTTCTTTTATATTGGTAATTATAGATTTTGCGGTACTCTATGTTTGTGCTAAACTAGCGTTTCCCAATGTTGATATTTTGTAGTTGTATTACATATTTCTGTAATTCTAAACGCAACACGCTTTTGTTTTAGTGATATTACGATATACTGTTACACGTACTGTCATTCCAACAATAAAACATTGTGAATAGGTTTCATTCTATAAAAGGAAATATGTAAATACTTGTACAGTATTACAACAGAAAATATACGGTTTACATGACGGAGATTCTACTTGTTTTATCTAATTAGTCCATAAAAACAATACGCACTACTTGAGATTGCTAAACATGATCTATGTAACTTACATGAATTATTCCTTATTAATATTCCATTTCAAATTTTCGGTCATTCTTATCAATTAAAGATTGACAAATGTATATAAATATTGCATATCTGATGTTTTGAAGTTCAACTTTTGATATTGTAAAGCATAATACATATTATACTTACGAACATTCAAATCATTCCAAAATTGAGACCTGATTTGAAACTTGGTTCGATTGATTAGTTAATTTTTCGAGAGGTTATACAGTGTACCCAGTCCAAGATTCTTTAACGAATATTACTTTTGGAGTGACTGGACTGAAAAATTCACATATCCGGACATCAGGATACTTCTGATTCCATCGACACGATACCGACCAGCATTTGCGCATGGTTCTCTCTCGAACGCGAAATTCGTGCCAGCGAATTTATCGCAACGCAGCCGCCCAAAATTCCTCCAAGCTGATAAATGAAATTATGAATATTAAATGAAATTATTACTATCAAATTAAGTGCGTTTCATGCCAGCACGAAAACCTAATTAAACAATTAATTAATTGTCCGAAGGCTCGGCCTCATAAAACATGTAATCAGAACGTTTCCGACGTACTAAATTTAATATCATTCTATTTTTAAGTTCGCGGCTCGTTCATTCCCCTACTCTGTCCACTTTAACACCTGCAATTAACCGAAATCAATATCGTCGAACGTGGACCAGGCATTCACCTGTCGAAAGTAAGTTTCATCTTGGTTTGGAATAATACAACGAGCAAATAGTTCCGAAGAGTTTCGTTACTTTCTATTTAAATCTGTCGTTCCTTGAACATTTGTATACGAAACATCTCCGATTTCATATTCGCTTACTGTTACCACGAGCAAAGCGCAAAACTTTGTCAGTTCATGATTTTTTTTTAAATTCCGTACTAGTGAATGTCTGGTAAAATTTCTTTAAAGATTCATTTATTCATTGTTTCATTTGTTCTAATTATAGGCACTGATACACTATGTACGTAATACATTGAAGTATAAATTTCTTATTCATGATGAGAACAATTTCTGATTTTACTTTATTCATAATACTACATGTAGATTTGGAAAGCTGGCCCACCTGATTTTTCCATTAGTGTATTCTCGACCACGAGAGGTAAAAACATAGAAAAATAAAGGAAAGGGAATAGTATGAAGATTAATTTTCAAAATAAAATATATATTGTATAATACGTGTTTTGTATTAAATTTAATTATTATACATAATAATAGTAATTTAAACGTGACCTATCGAATATAAACGAGTAGGTGAATAAATCACATTAATGCAATGTTTGTACACGATTGCAAATATTAAGCAGCAATTACTATGGTATATAAACATATAGCACACAATATTGCATAAGGTTCTCAATAATATATTACACGTTCAAAACTTGAAATAATAATTTTTAAGCAAAGCTGTGCAACCGTTTAGACTCGAATTTCTCGACAGTACTAAATATGAGTTCTCATACCTCATCCTCCACTATCAAAGGGTTAAATGTATGTGGCAATATATGCTAACACAGTTTGTACTATACAAACAAAACTAACACGTGTCTATAGATATAAAAATATAGATGACAATTATATAACGATATCAAATGCATAATGTAAATACGAAAGGGGTCAGCGAATTTGTGGATCATCCCTCTAGTAGCTTTCTGACCATAGAAAGTCTATCTTGCATCAAAACTCGATCGAAACCCCTTCGAACGAAGAATTCCGCTGGCAAAATTTCACCGAATTTTCCATTTTCCATTTTCATAACTACAACGCTACGAAACGCACCCCAAGGTGTTCGTCGCGGAGCTTCTAAAAGAAAGGAACCACGTTCCATGCCAAGGAGAATTCCATGCCACCGATTCCAGGACCTTCCACCTCGAGCTTTTCCCCCATCATCTGGAACGTTGCCGGATGACCCCGGGTAGTCTCGACCCATAAAACCCGAAATAACTCTCGGTCCGAGCCACCCCCTCGGCCAGCCCGGTCGGACAATATCAGACGGAGGGAGGGGGACGGCGGTCGCGGGCCAGGGGGGCGGGAGTCGCGAACAGGAAAGGAAGACGAAGGGTGGGACGTAATAAATTCGCAATTTCCTTATTACGGGTAATGCCCCGGTCGGCGGGTAAGCTCGCATAAATATCCCTGGTTCCGGTGATCCCGTGACTTCCGGTCAGCCGCAATGACTTACGCCAGTCGAAGGGTGGTTCGCGGAGGTGGAGGGTGAACTAGTATCCAGCCAACGAGCCAGCCAACCCTGTGCGGAGACGGAAAGAGAGGGACGGTGAGAGGCAAGGGGTGTACGTTTCGAGCTCGTTCGCAAAAGAGGGCGATGCTCGCGATGAAATTTGTCCCCAACGGTTCCGCCCTCGGACGACCGTTGATAAATTTACTAGATCCTCCTTCTATTTCTGCCATCGTTACACCCTCTACAGAGTCTACGAACGATTCTCCGATCTCTACCAGCGATTCCCTGTGTGTCTAGACCAGGGACAGTGGACCGGACTTCTCGCGAGCACGGGCTCTGTGCCCAAGGGCAGACCGCGCGGCTCGGACAAGTGATTGCACAGCAAGAAACGGCGGATGAATTGACAAGAATGATAGAATGTAGAGACAAGAATGCAGGATTGTGTGTATCACATTAACTATCGTTGTGTTAACGCATTACTGGCTGACTATTTTTAGACAATACCACTAGACCCACCTACCGTTCGTGCAACGAATAATCTAATAATAGAACACATAATAAGCACCTCTAAAATTATGAAACCACTTCGTGTACAACGCAAACTATCCACCAGTTTAACACTTTCGCTGCGGACGAAAAGTAGCCGTTCGCTGGGAGCTGTAATTATGATATTTTTTTTTTTTTAATGAAAAATTTCTTACAATGTTCTAATACGATTATTTTGAAAAACATATATTTGTGGTAACTTATTCGATATATAATGTGATGACCGAACAAAAGAAATGAAAATTGAAAAATAATAAAAATAACCATATATTTTCAGTTGGACGCACATGTACGTCATCCGTAGCGAAAGTGTTAAAGGAAGTATGGAGCACAGAAGAAACTGTACAAAATAATTCAGCTACTGAAAGATGGGCATTTTTGGACCAACATCTAACAATAAGGATAACCACATAAAAGACAGTCGCTATCTCAGTATTCTTCTTTCAATTTCTTGAGCACTAAAAACATTTTCCTATGAAGTTTATCTATACTACAACGTGAAAGTAAAATAACAAAGAAGAGGTTCGTCGCGGTCGAATTGACGTGAGAAATGAATCGATTATTTGATCTGAAATTGCTAAACTGTCCCTTAGAAGGGGTGGGAACAGCCTGGGATTGGTTCTGTTTGTCCTGTCTCGCATCGGACGACGGAAGTTGGAAAACGGGGAGAAGCGCGAGAAACCTGCAACCTGACGTTCCTTTCTTCGTTCCATCAACCCTCTCATCGCCGGGCCAAACAGAGCGGAGAAACTTTTCCATATGAGAAATTGTGCTCGGCCAGCTTTTGCGGAGATTTCGGCTGACATCCTTCTCTCTCTCACTCCCTCCCCCTCTCTCTCTCTCTCTCTCTCTCTCTCTCTCTCTCTCTCTCTCTCTCGATACGTCTCGAAACGCGGAGTTTAATTCGTCGAGTGGCTTTGATCCTCGCGTCGTCAGGGAAGCAATAACCTTAATTGGTTTCTTCCGTGCGCTTTATTTTTCACGGTGCATTAAAAGTTCCCCGGTAATCAAACGGCGAGGAATCGTCGCGAAACTGTTGTGCCATCGTCTTATCGTTGATTAATCCGTTGAGTGGGTAATTTGTCGATCGAGAACGGTGTCCGAGCGATGTCTTGATTTCATTTTGAAGCAGCGAAGTGATTCAGCCTTAACTCTTGTATTTATTTCTCGACAATCATGAAACTTGTAAGGAATTTGATAAAATTCATTTATTATATAACTTTCAACCTGTTAACTGCGGAATTTAGTTTTAAAAGATCTCCACAGAATGCGGAGTTCAAATCAAGCAACGACGAGTGTACACATCGAACGCAGGGCAAATGGTCCCATTATAAATTTCACGAAAAACGAGAAAGCATTTTCATTTAACGAAAAAATTAACAATTCGTTTCTGAATATGTTATTTTTATTAACAGCTTGAAAATTGTCAGAAAATAATAAAATATATAAACAAGAAGAGTTAAAGGAAGATAATAATTTTAAAATTTTCAATTTATTTAGATGTGATATTTTTCGAAGCACGGTACCACACGAAGTCCCACTTCGCAGGTAATACACCAATATGTCAACTTTTTACGTTTTTTGTTTTTTGAACAGACGGCACATCTTCGAAGGGGGATTTGCTTTCGATGGAGTAGCCAGTATAAAATTTTGAAAATGTTTCCCGATGAGCCCCCTCCATATAAAATACACAGCAGTTTTGGTAATATAAAGGAACCACACCACCAAATAATATTCTTACTGTATTCAAGTTTTTATAGTCAATTATAATTTTTATTTTACACGTGTATACACGTCGAATGCACTTGCCTGGTTAAACTGCGTGCAAACCTTTCTTTCTTAGTATTTGAAATTGGAAAGTGGCGATACACATGCATGAAAAGAAATGAAAGAATTCCCCATTCATTTCAATTCTAAAAACTGTAATAGAAAACTTCATGCTGTATGGAGGCTGCTCAAGTTAATCAAGTTGTTATATAGAAAAATAGCGCAATAACCCTACCACGTTGTATGGAAACCGCGTTCTAAGAGTACCGCGTTATAGAAGGGTTCACCGTACCCCGCAGCCGCCATAAAATTTCACCTCCGTCGTCTAAAACTGCGCGTCCCCATTGAATTACCCCTCGTTGTGCTGCGAGCAGTTTCCATAAAACACCGGGCATATATTTATCCTCCCCAAGGTACGATCGTCCCGACAATCTGTTTCGTTTATCGCGCACCCACCGCCTCCCGAAACTAAGGTCCCTTCTGGTCCGTCCTCCATCCGAGACACGGTGTTTCCGGCACGCCTAAACATCCGGCGAAATGATTTTTCTCTCCTCGCCATTTCTTTCTTTTTCTATTTTTTTTTTTTTTTTGCGGAATCTCGACCCCTTAAACCGACCGTTCCACACGCGTCACGATGGGAGTCCTGGAGAAACGGAGGGCCAAACGAGATGGTGGAAAGAAAAAAAAGAAGAAATGGGTGTCACGCTCCAATAAAACAAGCAATATCGCGATGTCCCGGGGCCAAAGGAGGTCTCCGGGTTATCCTGCGGGGGGTCCCGACTCCTGGTGCGCGTCCCAAGGTATATTGCTCCCGGATCATCGCGCCTGCATCGCATTACGGGGATGATATCACCCTTTTCCACACGTACGAACAGACACGCGCGCGCACGCCGACTTATATTCTTCCTGGCACAAAGCGGAATCGCCGGAACGACGCTGATACGACGAGTATGAGAAACGTGCACGGCTGTCTGCGAATTTTCGCGAAGAACCGGCGTTGGGGTTGAGGGGTGTGGGAGGGGGATGACGGGGAATCGGTATATTGCGAACTCAATATAATTCCTTTGTACAGGTCCCGGGCTGCAATTTTTCGCACACCTCGGCGGGCAAGATTCGCGGCTGTTTATGGAAATCTAGGACGCTTCGTTATTACTGCGTAAGGTCTGGGTGGTGGTAGAGGGACTGAGATGAGCTGGAATTAAAATAATGGTGCTCGTCAGTCGTTACGTCTTTAAAAATGTACATATTAACCCTTTGTGCTCGAGTGGCGCCTCTAGGGCGGCGTATGTAGTATGTACAAGTATGTACAGTTTATAAGGTTTTCTATTTCCATTTAAAAAGAATATTTATGTATACATTATCTTATTAGGAAAAATAATTCTCAGTATCATACAAGTTAGTCTGATTTAACAATTTCATATAGCCATAGTAAATGAAATATTACTGTATATTTTGATAACATTCGGGAGATAATATTAATGCAAAATTCAAGAAATTTCATTTTTTATTGGTCTCACAGAGACGCGACGTGTATTGCTTAAAAATGCCATGTTATTAATACCTATATTGTATGCGTTATAAAAGTTTGCCATAAGTCATGTCATGATGGGTAGTTTACTAAAACTGTGTGGTTAGGAAGGTGGTCACTAAAATACAATATAGCATTTCTTATATTTGACTGAAGAAAGGACTCAGTACAAATGACCGCATTTTACTTCGAAGGTAAATGTTTTCCTTCTTTTCACATTCCGAACGTTTACCTTACGCTTAAATTGAACGTAATAGAGAGACCGATAAAAGTTCGACGTGATATCTACGACGAGGATAATTATCGGAAACTTCAGCCCTATCCATAGACAATTATCAATTACAAATCCAGAACAGTGAAACTTTTATCGCCCGTAAAAAATCCGATCCCCTCCGTTTCGACCCGAATTGAAACAACGGTTGAATATCATTGTTCCGATTGTTCGTCCCGAACTCGAACAGTCAACAACAGAAAAACGGTTCGAGCTCGTAGAAAATAGTCCTCGAGCGTCGCATTCCTCGCCACCGAAGCGACTAAATTTGCTTCCCGCGATAATCGACTCCTTTGAGCCTTCTTTCCTCTGCAACGCAGCGGAACGTTTAACCAGCCTAATGAATCTTTTCAATCAGAGGTCCCCGATAAATCCGCGCGGAATGCGATCGAGCCGCGTTTCATTAAAGGACGCTCGCGTGCGATCGATCCATGCACGTCCCGCGGAGCGATAAATGCCCTCGACACAGAAGGACAATCGCTCCGACGTGCCGCAGCCATTGATACCTTTAGGGGGTGAATGCCAGGAAGGAAGGAAGAGAGACAGCGATGCGAGCGCAGCTACCGGGATAAAGGCCCGATCACGCGTGTAACGCGCGGATTATTAATCGCAGAATAATTTGACGCCCCGACGACAGAGGCGGCGATGCACCCCCTGCCAGCGCCCCCTCTGGCGCCGTTCTTCATCTACGTTCAACCACCTCTAGTCACCTTCGACCGACGACGGGGCCCAGTTATTGGCTTCACAGATTTGCGCTAATGTGTCTTCCGATAGTTCATAACGCTCGATGCCTGCCGCTTGGGGTGGCTTAGCCCTCTCCATCCCTCGGCGTTTCTCTCTTTCGCGGCGCACGGAACCGTGAACTCGTAAACCTGTGTTACCCAGAGTGGAAAACACATCGAAGAGCAATGAAGTTCCGTGAAAGGTGGATAGTTACGACTAGTTATGGTCGAGTAATTGTTGGTATTACTGATCACTCACTAGATTTAGTTTTAAGACTTGGTACAGAGGGAGAGTCCCAAAAGTTAGTTCCGATGAGACATGTGAATTTATAATCGACATTTCTTATGTATAACTTTACTTATCAATATTAATAAATATATATAGCAAGGATGGTTTATTTCTTCCTGATACTCTTCATCAGTAATGCTCGCGAGGGTGATAGTTTTTCGGTTCTACCTGTTGGGAAGAATTTGTTGGATTTCTAGATTTAGAATGGACACCAGATAAGAGATACATAGTAGTCGTGGTTCTATAGAAACAAATGCTTTGGCAGTTTATTAGTTGAACGTTTATGTAAATACTGTAGAACCTCAGTTATTGAATTAATTACAGGCAGACTTTCAAGAGGGATGTTCCATGGACCCTTAAATCTTTTCATAGTATTATACGTGTATATCTAATATCATTGAATGAAATTTGACTGTCGCTTATATATTTATGGTTGTAAATACATACTACTGTAGTTTATTTAGTATAGTGCAGGCTTAAAGCTTTTCTGATTGTTAATAGGGAAAAAAGGGAATCCTGTAAATTTTTAAAAATAAAACTGAATAGCGTTTGCTCGAATTGTTTTTTAAAATTACTCATGATTACATAATTAAATAGTGATCAAAATTAAGACTTCAATTTCTCGAATTTTGTATAAATTTTGTAGTATATAGTCTACTATAATCCTTTAAGTTATGGTCTAAATAATTTTTGTCTTATCTTTGTTTGTTTAAGGGATTAGAACAGAACGTGTAATGGCTGACTACTTCGTTGATTTCGATCAAGATGACCGAGGATTAGCACGAGTAATTGTGAGTAAAATGACACAATTATTTATCGCCGTGTGATTGCACTTTTACGATAACTAATTTAGAAAGAAAAAGTCTCTGGATCGAAAAATATTTGTTATTTTAAAGTTGTATTATAACTAACTTAATAGTTTCAATTCGAAATCGCATGTTTGGTAGCAAACTATGTGTTACTCTTTTCATCACATTTACAAATAATGTGTTTACACATTTGTTTTTTAGTTGCAATGTATGTTTAGTTTT
This sequence comes from Hylaeus anthracinus, assembly GCF_026225885.1. Lineage (NCBI taxonomy): Eukaryota > Metazoa > Arthropoda > Insecta > Hymenoptera > Colletidae > Hylaeus > Hylaeus anthracinus. Next base: position 8,811,847 of record NW_026534344.1, on the reverse strand, counting down.
TTAATCTATTGCGTTTACCTGCTTTGTTAAGCACTTTATGTAACGTGCAAGTGACGTGTCATGTTTGTTTCTGTAATATACACTACATAGTAGAGTGTGTAGCCCATGTTACAAACTACACAAATGTAACACGAATAAATAGTTTTCATTCTGCATATTGAGGGAGAGCATAATGTAGAATTATAATTTTCGATTATTGTCACAATCATGAATCAAATTTACATCATTATTATTTTATTATTTATTTATAAATCATAACAATTTATAATTAATTTATAATTAATTTTATTAAACAATTCATTTTGGTGAATGGTGATAGCAATTATAGAAACTTATCATGAAAAGTAACACATGGAAAGCATGCACCTGATTGATTTTACTTCGTGTACTTGGAATTGTTTAAGCATTATACTATTATTGCATGCATATACAATTATATATATATTTCATATTCAATGCACGGGATTCTACGCTGTTGGTTCTCAAATGTCGAGTTTAGATTTAGAGTCAGCGCCCCCAAGAAATTGTATATATATATATATTTGAAAATCAACAGCGTAGAATCCCGTGCATTGAATATGAAACTTTTTGTCAAATTTTGTCTACGATGTTTGCTTATAGAATGTAAATGCAATACGGTTACGTTTAATTGTATTTGCTTTTAGAAAAGAAAAATAAAGCTCAATGTGTGCAAAAAAACAGAGTCAACAACTGGCCAATACGTTTTGACATGTATAAAAATCTATTCTTACTAATTTAGCACTTAGCGTTACTTCGTAGTACTACCAACCGATTGAAAAACTTCAAATAAAATATTAAAACTAAACAAGGGTGAAACAGTTTTTAACTCACCTCCCCCACGGTGTTCATCCCGGAAATCGCGAATTCGCTCGCGTTTCAAAAGAAGTCGCGAGTCTATGTCTACAATGAAGTATCGAAACAGAAAAAGTGGGTCGAATCGGCTGAAGTCGAGTCTTCGGTCTGACGATACCTGAGAAAGTCTAAAACCGCGAAGTCAGATTCTCTTCAGCGGATCGCGAAGTAAGCATCATCAAACGTTGACACGACAGAGAGAATAGGGGGATCGGTGAAAGAGGGAAGGGGAAAAACGAGAAATTCGCTGGCAACTCGATCCATAATCCCCGACAGAAGCCGCGAGCGAAGGTGAGTAGCGTGGAGGCCAAGGAAACCAAAAGAGGCTAAAGGGTAAAGCAAGCGAGCCAATGTTTAATGGAGGCTTCCCGTCGTCCCCTCGCCGCTTCTTCTTCATCTTCTTTCGCCGCGTCTTCGCGGCGATGTCGGTGGCAGTCGAGGTTGCCGGCGGAGGCGGTGGACACGTCATTTATCTTTTACCCTTCCTCCTGAGCACGTTCTCCACCTCTCACCTCCTACCTCCGGCCACTGCTACTCTTGGTGGCGCCATCTTGGCAACTCCCACTCCCCTTTTCTCCTCTGCCGCCTCTGTCTCTGGCCTTCTCGTTCTCCAACGTGTTCCGTCTCGCGTGCTCTGTCTTCCTCCAGAGCTAGAGCCCTAACGTCGGAGACCGCTTTCCCTCTCGCTTCCTCTTGCCTGCATCTTCCCGCTCGGGCTCCACGTTGTTTCTCTCATTTTCCGCCTCCATTCTCTTCGTCCCGTCCCCACGGCCCGCCTGGTAACCCAGCCGCCTCCTCCGCGTTCGCCAAGAACCGTTTCCCTTGCGTCTTAAGCTGCGTGCTTGGAATAGTTGGCAATTATTCGACACAGCCTCCGCGATCCCCTTTTCACCGTTCCTCGCCAATAGACACGGTGTACGTCTGTCTCCGTTTCCGTCTACTCTCCGTCGCTCCTTTCCGGCGTCGACGCTGATGTCCGAAAGATAGATGGAGCTGGATTGACGAGGCGGCGGCGCGCGATGAATATTCATCGATAGCCCGCCGCTGCAGTCGCGTTCCGTTGGCGTTGATCGTCGCCGATATCCGCGATAACGGTGTCCGTTTGCCGACGTGCGGAATTGCTTTCCACGGTTCGTCGACGGATTGGAGAACGACTCCAATTCTTCGATCCTCCGACGATGCTTGATCCGTATACCGTGGATTATTCCGGCGTTTTCACGATTTTGTCGAATCGTTTGCGAACATCGTTCGGTTTTTTGGGGTGAGAATCAAACGTGTGTACACTTCGATAATAAGTTATATATGAATTGTAATTTGATTGGCGGAGCGGTACGTGGCTGCTAATGAGAAGCGTTATTTGTCTTTCAACTTTATTAAATCTTTCTAAGCTTTTTTTCGACCTTTATGTGTAGAATATTTATTCTGCAAACAATTTGCAAGGGATTAGTTTGATATTTCAGGTTGATGGTGCTGCTAACCGTCATCAACATTGTTATTGGTTATCAGAGATATTATATAATTAAGACGTATTCTTCTGATTGTAACAGAACGATTATTTTTCATTTCAATGATCCTCCCATTTATATTCTAACATGTACATGATTGTTCTATATTATCTACCTCAAATGACTCCCCAAAATGTAGTAGTCTCTTGGGAATAGTGGGGATGGTGAGAAGAGAATGTAGGTGTTGCTATGACAATACTAGACACAGGTGTTGAGAGTTAGAGAAAGGATCCTATGGTACACTGTTATGGGATGATTTCGCATATTCCCATTTGGCCTACTCGACTGTCGCCAATTACCACGGTGCTTAACTCTTCAGCTATTCGTTCAACATTTGCCATAAATCGTTCCTTAATTTACACTACTGACCGATTTCGATTTAACATTGAATACATACTGTACAGAAAAAATTACATTTCTCTCTTATTTTTCGATGAACCGTACAGTTTTCTGTACATTGCTGTAATATTTTTCGCCGTAGAAAAGGGTCTAGGAGGATAAGGATAGGCAATCGGCCTCCACCCCAATTTTCGATGATAATGAAGGGTACAAAATAAATAATTAATTTTTTGCGAGTGATAATTGCAGACAACCCTGTGAGTAACACCTACCAACAAATCAGGAATGATGATCGGTTATTTAGCTGACAGATGTAAAAGTTTCAGAAGGGTCAAAGTCCTGGAACGTGATTGAATAATTAAAAAGAAACAAAAATTCCATGCGTTACGCTCCGTGCGATGGGCTGAAGTAGAATGAGACAATGGTCAGACACACTACGCGTCATGTTACAGCTATGCATACACAGTCTAATAGCTTATAAAAAAATGAATCCATCGAGGTTGAATATGTTGACCTTCATGTGACATTTAGTTCGTTTCATATTGCCAGTTTTGTTTCTTTTCAATTATTTACAACTAAGTTATAATCCATCGAGCGACGCACAGCGCGTGTTTATACACAATGTCTAGATATCGTTTAAGAAATAATAAACAGAATACTTTTAAGGACAATTTTATGATATCAATTACAAAATTGTCGAAACTGGTTGCCTACTAGTCGTATGCATAGCTTTAACGATACGCGTAGCGTGTCTGACATACATTGTCTCAGTCTACTTCAGCCCACTGCACGGAGCGTAACGCATGGGATCTTTGTTTCTTTTAAATTATTTAACCATCTTCCAGGACTTGAATGGTATAGTAAGGAGTTAATACAAAGCTTAGAAACCCCCATCGCGTAATTATTAACTATATTTGCGTCCAGAGTACAAATAAGTTGATTATACGAATTTATACCACATCCTCAAGAATCAGTCTCACCTTACCAGCGCCACAATTAAGTTTTCGTCTCACGTCAAAGAGTTGATTGGCTAGTTCCGACGATTAACCGGTACCATTCAACCCCCAAATTGCAACCCCAAACCCGCGAATCGAAGTGCCGCGGGGACACTCCGAAAAAATAATCTCTTGGTCGTCGAATTTTCAATCTGATAACGAACCTTTGGCTACCGATAACGGGTCGAAGTTCGTTAAAATCCTGTCGATGGAGGGGCGAACAAGGGGTGTGGGAGGGGGAGTGACGAGCGGGAGCCGGTGCAATTATACCGCGTCCTTTTTTAATCGGACCAGGACACGAGGTTACCGTTAATTACGGACGCGCGGACACAGGACGACGCGAATTTCGAATTACCCGTGGATAGGCTTTGTTCCACGCTTTGCCATTGTGTGGGCCGCCCCCTCTGTCCACCGATCCCGCCCCCGCTCGCTGTCCCCGATGGCTTTAAAACCATCCGCTGCCGGTAAACGCGTCGCAAACGAACTTTCGGCCACCATTGTCGGCTGCTCCGACGCGTCGCGGGATTTTAATCGTGGCTGCGCGCCGAAATTTCCCGCCCGCGGCACCGTGAAAACGCGCTCGCCGCTCTGATCGATGGATCCGTACTCATTCACGACGGACGGTAAGGTATTTAGTCGATCTAACTGGTCAACCGATATTTCTTTTTTGCGCGTAACCATTGATTCATGGAATTGTAAGGGGCCACTCTTTTAGTTTCGTCAGTTTCGAGGCAATTCTCGTGACCTTTCTTCACCCAAAGTAATCGACGCAGACTTTTGAATTTGGTATTTTTATTTTACGCGTAATGATTTGATTAACGTACGCTTAAAGTATAAATTCAAGATTTATTAACTATGACAATTTTTGAAAACTGATATAAATGAAAGATGTTTGGCAATAAATTATTAAATACAAAATTAAATATTAGCATTAATATTAGTAATGTACTTACGCCAATATGCTAAGTGCTCTTTTATTTAATTATAGTGTGTTAGTGTGATTCAATAATTCCAAATTAATCTTGGAAAACTTAAAGAAACTCAAAGATATGAAAATGGCATCCTAGGGGTCCACGTTTTTTGGCCCCCTTTTCAGTATCTATGTTCAGATATTAAAATTACGGAAATGTTTGTCTTTGTCTTTGTAGACAAGTCTTTGTAGAAGTAAATGCAGAAAAGAATCTAATTATCTACGTACTTGCAATTTCAAGTTTGTTTACAAGTTTGGTTCACAGTTTAGTTTAAAATAAATTTTTGACATTCAATTACAATAACGTTCGCCATCCTTGTACTAGTTTATTTTGCTATCACAAGCTGTCATTAACATTTTTCTAAATTTTAATGTTAGAGCATTCTAACACTCAAGCTTATGCTTAATATACATTTTTTTAATAATTATCTTCAAAGTCACTAAATGATTATATCTTTGTTGTCTGCGAATAATTCCTAATTTATCTTACCAGAAATCTAAGAATCACATAGACGTGGATAAACACTGAGTAATGCATAGTTTTCTGATTGGACTAATGAATATTCATGCAAACATCAACCTAAATCGGTGGCTAACAGTTCGGTATGCTCCTTTATAATTAGTCGCGAGCTTCAAGAATGTTAACAAAAACGCCTGGCACTTCCTTCCAGAACTGATCATTCTTTCCCTTTGCAATAAAAGAACGTATATCGTGTAATACGGAGCGATCTCTCGATCATCGTAGTAGCAGCGCGCAACAAGAAGAACTATTTAATTCATCAGCAACCGGTTCTCTCGTCAGCAATAAGACGAGCACAACTAGCATTGTCGGTCTCGATGCACCATAGAGCCTTAATTGCGCGTTGGAATTTGGATTTTTGCAGTGAGTGATCGATGGATTCGTTAACGGGGAATTTTATCAATAAGCGGAAGATAATCATTTCGAATCAACGTACTCGACAAGTAGACACAATCGTAATTACCAAAATTTGGTGTAGGATCTAATATTTCAATTTATCTTATATTCGTCTTAAAATTTATAAAGCTTAGAAGGAGTGCTCGTTAGAAGATTATAATCGGTGTAATATAAGATAATACTTAATTACTGCTTGCACACTTGAAATCTCGCACAATTTTTTGCACAATAAATTACCGAAGGTAATTTAAACTTTAACGAAGGCAAAATAAAGTTCAACTCAGAAAATAACTGTTTTGTTATAACCAGTTAACTGGTTATAAAAAACTGGTTACCTAAACTGTTATTGTTATAACCAGTTACTATATCTATTGCTCCAAAATGATAACATATTAGACAGATTTTACATATTATACATATTTATGATAACATATTACAGATAACAGATAACAGATAACATATTAGACATATTTAACAGATTTTGTTACGTTATTTGTTTATATATAAAGAACGTATCTAACGCTGTTGTTGAGAAGCTCAACCTGATGCTATTTGTTTACCATAAACAAAACTTTATTAAGTGTCAATTTTCTACAAAAGTGAGTGTGATATTGAAGATAATTATGTCGTAGTAAATCATTCTTTGGTTGAATGTTACATACAGGTAAGTCAGTTTCATCAGGATGGCTTATTCGAATATCGTAATAATATTCAGAGTACATCAAGAACGTCTTCGTGTACTGTTGTAAAAGGAAATCATTCTTTAAATAAATTTCACTCATTATTATAATACACTGTGGCCAACACAAAGTGCTTACATCTAAAAAAAGAAAAGTTTCCGAACCAATATTTAAATGACTTTTTCTCATTTTTAGAGAGAGTAGAACACGATACCAAAGCTGGGCCACCAATTTTTCAAATACAACCTGTGTAACAGTTTAAAACTGTCATTTTTTGAACCTTTCCAACATTTACGTTTGTGCACTCTTTACGAATGAATGTCACATTTCTGAGATGAACCGAAGAAGGAGCGTTTAGCCAATGATTTTTCCGTCAGAAATAAATCGGCTCGGCTCGCGTCGAAGTGGCGGCGCGCGGATCACGAGTTTCCACAGGTTTCGCAAGGTATTCGACAGTCCAGGCACGTAGCCCAGGGCCCTCTCGTGGAATATTAGCTGGTAGCTGGTTCGAGCCCACATTGGGTCGAGCTCGCGAACGACAGACGTGCATACCGTATTAAGCCCCCAGGGACTTTCCTGCCGCGTTACCAAACACCGACACACTACCCCCCTGAGCGTGTATACGCGACGGTCTACACAACACACGGTAGCAGATCGCGCGTATGTGTGCCCCGTCGTCCATACGCTCGCGGAAGTGTCTGCACGCCGCGTATATCGGCGCACCGTGTGCAAATACTCCGGTATTCATGAATCCTGGTGCGCTCGCCCACGGGAAATGCACGCTCGGACCACCGCGAGACCCACTCTTACTACTACCCCCGCAAAATATAACCTTGGCTACCTGGACTTGGTCACTTCGAATCTAAATTATTCCTGTATCCGGCGCGTTTCAAATAATCCTAGCAATATCGAAGTCTGCTGGCCACCAATGAAATCTCGTGGTTGAAGTAATGTAAAATGTTAGTTAAGAGTGTTTCATTCGTTTGATAGTTCGTTTAAATTTTGTACTAGGATATCCACTCCTAAGGGATATTGTAAATTTAGCAAAAATTGTTAGTGATAGAGATATTTAAGGTTTTCACGGCATAGTTCTCCAGGATTGATATCAGATATTGATCATTTCAATATTTCGCCAGCATTGTACCTAGCTTCTTCAAGGATCAAATGATACATTAGTATTGTTACATCACAGTAATGTTGCATTGATGTTACGCTATTGTTTCATTTCAATTTTTGTTCAAATTGTGTAACGCACTTCTTCTTTCCTTAATAGGGGAGACTACTCTAAAGCCACTTTTAACCCTTTGACGAGTAAATATTTTTAGGAAATACTCACGATTTATGATTAAGCTTTATTCTATAACATAAGTAATAAGTCTGTCTCATAAGAGCGTGTCGGCTATATTTCTGTGAATGTTTATATATTTGTACAAAATTTTATATGGGTCGAATCTACACCTAAAACACTAATAAGCATTTACCTAGTAAGGTGTCTAATGTTCTCCATTAGCAATTATACAGGCTGTAGCTTGGCACCGTCTCGACGTGCTTTCTATTAATTTTTCGAAGTAAGATGCTGGAAACGACCTCCATATCTTTCGAATATGGTGTACCATTGCTCTTATTTTGATGATACGCCTTCCTCTTAGTTTGTACTTCATTATGGACCATACATTACACCATCGTTGTCACTAGACTGCGGATCTTTATGCAAAATAAAATCTTCGCAAACGTGCCTACAAATATTGAACCTAAATAAAAATTTATTTTATTCTGCAAATATTATAACATGAACTTGTGAGACACTATATTTTATTTCTTATATATATTTGACTACATACTATAATACCAACTTCATTGGTATAGAGTTGATTTATAGCCAACTCTATTTTAATACAATTACTCTCTAAAAGTAAAACGAATGGAATCCAAATAGAAAATAACCGGGTCGAAATGGTTAAGATGGTTAATGGTTAATGTTCCGACAAAGGAATCAACGAAAAAATCGACTCGTCGTCCGAAACAAGCATCGAACTCTGTCTTAAAATAAAACGTCGTCGCTTTTCACGTGAGATGCTCCGCGATTAAATGGAAGGCGAAGCCCGCTGTGTCACGGATAGGAATCGGAGTCGAACGCCACGAGAGTGAAGAGGTGTGTGGGTTGAACAGGCCGAAGGTTCGAGGTTTCTGAACGAAGCCTCGACGATCCGGGTCGACGAGTGGCAATTAGGCAAATGAATAATTTCCAGTGAATTAAGCCAGACTCGCTTGACGAAAAAGGCGATAATGCGAAAAGCGACGTAAATAGAAAGAGGAGAAAAGGGAACAAGCTGGAGGGAGAGTGACAGAGGGAAACGTAGAAAGCGTAGGAAGGGCGTAGGGACGGGGGTCGAGGGGGTGAAAAGTGGCGGAATCAGAGAGTCGGAGAGGATCGTACGAGATGAAGGGTGAGAAGAGGTTTGGCGCACGTGCATGCACTCCGAGATGTGTGCGAGGTTACGCGTTCTCCCGCATCCAATGTGTATAAATCTGTTCCTACCTTCGAGCTCACCTTGGAACACGGTTACGCGACACCGTCGGTGGAAGACGACGGTGCAATCAAACGTCAATCCCAGGCGAGTAATTTTCAAGTAATTTGTTTCCTCGACGCCTGTGAAAAATATTTCGTTCTCGAGCCGCGCCCGCGCCTTCATCGCGGGAACCAACGGAGGACGCGGAAACGTTCCGCAACAAATTATTTCTTCGTAATTAGGAAACGCCGGAACGAAGTTCCATTAGTTTCTGCGTTCGCCTTTCTTTCACTTCGCCCGTCAAGGAGAAAGTAAAATACAACTCCGAGTTCCGACGGAAACTATTCGATTTAACATCCTGACAATTGAATCTTTCCAGTCGAGGTTGGGCGATTTTAACTTCTTCGGGCCCTGTGCACATTCTAGGTCGATTGTTTAACTTATGAGAAATAAGCGGAGCAATAGGAATAATCAGACCAGGTGAAGCTGAAAGGGTTAACCGACAAGTCCTCTACTTTATCTGGAAAAAAATACAATAATGAATTTTTACTGCTTGTATAATTCGCAGAAACTAATCTTGTCGGTGTATGAATAATTATAATGGGAAGAAATTAATCCTATTGGTATGGAAATGAATATCAGGTGTGGGAATTTATTTTTACCAGTGTGCAAATTAATGTCAGGTATTGACATTAACCCTGTTTGTGTATGTGTCTGTTTGTTGGTGTAGAAATTAATTCCTTTGATGTAGAAATGAATTCTGTTCGTGTACAAATTAATATTAGGTCTAGAAATAAATGTCATGGCGACATTTATTTGATTTATAACTTTAATTTGAATAGAGATATTTTTCTGCTACTTTAGTATGTAAAATAGCAAACCTCATACTAATAAAACATACGATAACTTATTTCAAATAAAAGACGTATCGTTGTAACAGTAGCAAACACGATGGCGCCCGATAAGACTCACGTTAGACATTACACCTTTTGATTATCAATTAAAGAATTTTGCAGGCTGTGATGAGATAATAAAACAACATTGTTCTTCAATTCAGTGACGAAAACCAAAAATGGCACAAAACAATGATAAATTCTTATTTTTTTCTCGTAGGAACTCTGTATTATGGGAAGAAATAAAGATCAGCCCTAGAAAGAGATACTATCAATTTTTATTATTCATATTTTTATTACCATATCCTTTATACAAATTCCTACGATTCTGTTAAGACTAAATAAACGAAAATGTCTTTTAATTAAATCGGCAGTTTTATGTAAAACGACTACTGTTCAGATTTTCGGAATTTCCAGGAACTGGAAGCGAAACCTCGACAGCAACAATTCCTCAGGAAATATGTAAAGCGAAGCAGCGACGATTTGCTCCCTTCTTCCCCTTTTCGCTCAAAATGTCTTCTGAATGTATCTCCGCGTCCCTTCGAGGGCTGACTTACATCCACGGTGGATTTACGCGCGATATATTTGTTTTAAAGTCCCGGATTCCCGTGCTTGGTATCCGCCCCCGCCCCTGTTGCCTGGTTTGTCGTCGTTCCCGTGCTTTCCTCGCTCCACCTCCGGCTCCTCGTGCCCGCCGTCTCATGTATTTATGAGGGCGGGAGGGCAGAAACGGAGGGAACGTGTGCAGGAGTTATGGCCCGAATAAGTGCTCTCGACCTCGGACAGGGATTCTCAAACAGGAACCTAGGGAAGTTTTTCGCAAACCATCCCGAAGAATCGGCCGCTTCGCGAGTCAGACGATAATTATTAAAACAGAGTTGCGGGGCTGCTCGTTTCGTGCGCGTTGCACTCGACTAAAGAATCCCCATGGAGCAGGACAGATCTCCTTCATCTGTACAATATCTCGCTCCTGGAATTCTCTCCGCCAGCACTTGAAAAAGGATCATACTTCGTCCTAATTTCTGGAATCGTACTGTATACAGGTTACCGAACAGTTTGGTACCTTTCGATTCTTTCTCATTTTAGGAATCCATTGTTGGTCGATGACACTTCCTAATATCGTAAAAGTTCTGATAACTCTTTATGTTGTGGTTTCTATCGATCGCTTGTTAATGTTTTGATACTTTTGGGATGCAGAAATCTGTTTCCCATCGATAGTATTAACCCTTCGCACTCGGGTTTTTTTTTGTGGTATCTACCAGCAACTCGAGATGCTTTCTTTGCATTCTATTGCCGCGAATGCTAAGATGTCGAAGATGTAGCCCGATTCGTGATCGCAACATTTTTTAAATATAATTTGGTAGAATTATTTAAGAAACCTTTCACCAACGAAAATATTTGTAAAGAAAAACATGACATTCGTACACCAGTCTCGTTTCTCTTTATATTCAAATTTGAAAAACATTGAAGGAGAGCAGTGCAGAAATTACGAAAGTAAAAGTTTGATAAATTGTAAAAACTCTTTATGAGAAAATCCGTACCGGGAATAGAAGCTTTAAATGTTGGTTCTTGTGTGTTTTACAGGTATGAGCAAATGTGGATTATAAACTTTGTACATAGTGTAAATAAATCTTGTGTGTTTTACAGGGAAACGCAGTTGAGTCTCTATTAAACCCACTCTCAACTTTAATTTTCGATAAAGAAAGAATATATTACATATTAAAAAAAATTTATTTTCTGATCCAGAGTAAAAGAGTATCCCCTTAACACTTTCCTTTCCATCATTGTTGGTGTCACGAAGTCCTCCCATCGATCGAGTTCGATCCTGCGTTTCTTCCAAATTTTATCGAGATCATCATCGAGAAGTGCGATCCCCAGACTCGCGATCGGGCAGCCATATCGACACGCGACCCCCAATTTCGGTTACCAGTTTAATCCTCGTTCGATCTACGAGTTTATTTCCCGCAAGCCCCGATAAGTCTTCGCGTTCGCTTTGATCCCCACCGCCAGCAGGCGACATTGTTGTAATTGTTATACGAGTTGGGGAGAAAAGCATCGTGCCCATGCCACGGTCGGGCTTCGCGACAGTTTCAGTGTTCATTAAGCGCGAACAGATAAGGAGGGTGCCGCGGAAAATGCGCGGATCCAAGGCTTCGCGATTCCCAGTTATTGCGCGCGAAACGAGACACCAGGTGAAGACCTCATCGCAGGAAGACCTTTGCACGTCTCAGCTTTGTATTTTTTCAAACAGCAACGAGGAAAGAGTCTGACTCCATTAAGATGGCGCGAAGTAATCACGCTAGGGAGATTAACTCAAAGAGCATCGCGTCAAGGTTTAATATTTAGGTAGTCGTCGTAGAATCGTCTTCTTAAATTCATATGTTATTAATGTAATATACCTATCATTCAACTTTTACGGCAGATACAGTCTACACTATTTCGCTTTTACATGTTTTCAAAATAACAGGTTTTCAAATTTAGAAACCGTTCGAAACAAAAATTTATGCCGCACGCATTTTATGTAGTTATTCTTTTGTACCGTCAGTTTGTTAACACTGACTTTGAACCTAAAAATGGGAATTCTCTTTCCTGAGCTCAAGAAACATTAATTCACACATCAATTCTACTACCATATTCATTTTTATTCTTCAAGTCTTGCAAGAACTGAATATCCATTTTTTATAGTGATGTGCACGAGACTAGACGAGACGAGATTTCTACGATCTCGATCTTGATCTCGAAAAATCTCGAAACATGTATATCGATCTCGAATTTTCAACAAGTTCGAATATATTCGAATATATCGATCTCGACGAGATCTTGATGAGAGTTTGACAACAATTGGCAATAAAGTTCAAAATATGCCAATATCTGTTAAAGCTTTTGCAGAAAAGTATGCATACTGTATATATTCTTGATGTTCCTACCTTAACCTTTCTTAAAAGATTTAGAAGTTATAACGCCTCTACTGTCGACAAAAAATTAATCACAAAAGTTATTATCAATTATTTGCACATCTAAAGTTAATGGTAATTCTACTGGATGCCCTGTAGCTGTCCTAATAATTTTTTAATTGCAAATCAGTAGGTGAACTGCATCTCGTTCCGACTATTCAAATTCAAATCATGCTCCATTGAAGAGTAATTGGTATTTTTGCATTTAATTAGCCTCGAATTAAAGACAAATTATTTGTGTTTTAAGTCCGGTAGGTTAGAACTTCTGAAATCTAAAGATTTCAAATTACAATTTGGAAAACGCAAGTCATGCGAAAATCGGAATCTTAAATTGTACACATAATATCGCCTAACCGGGAAGTATTGAAAGATCTTGTCAAAATTGTTTACTGGTATTATGTTTAGAATATGTCTTTATTATAAAAATAAAAAAATGCAAACGAAGTTCAACGGTTGCTTCACTACTTTCGACATATAGAATTGGTATCAAAATTTAAAAATGTAGTTATTCTTCTAAAATTATCGTAATTATCAAACTCACTTGTAATCTGTTAGAATAATAATACGTACTAATACGTTAGAATAATATATACGTTGTAACGGTTATTTGGTTAGGACTTAGAAAATATATAATATATGTTTAAATATAGATACAGATCGATTGTAATGGAGTCCGGATCGAGAACCTAGAAGATTGGTAATCTAACACATAATGACAAAATGACAATTAAATATTTTTACTTAAATTTCAGTTATAAATGATTGAAAACAAATGCACAGGGTTAATTTCTACACCAAATACATTATAGTAGCATATACCATAAACGCATAAGATCCGTAGCTTAGCGATTACTCCAACGTACATAAAGAGTGTCCCTGTCTGCAGGTGAATAAACAAATAAATCGTAAAAGATCTGGAAAAGTGGTGGTAATCCAATCAAAAAGCAACCGATACAGTCTGTGTCCTCTCAGCCAGTGGGTGCAATGAATGAAGAAATCACGAAACAGAAGCGTCGAAAGGAAGCATTGTAGACCCCGGGGCCAATTATTTCTGCCCCGCAACGCGCCCCCTTTTTTCGGCGCTTTCTCGGTGCAATAGTCGAGCAGAAGACCGAACAGGAAGAGTCGGAAGGAGGAAAGAGGGGTTGGGAGCCGGAAGATGGAAGGAAGAGACTCGGTCTGGTCCCGCATTTCGCTCGCTTTGCTCGTCGAGCGACGTCTCCTCATTCAGCCGAAGTCTAATTAAAGTGCAGCTGCAAGTTAAATTAAAACACGATAATGTTGCCGTCAGGCCCTCTTCCCCCCCACCCTTCTTCGCTCCGCCCGTCGTCAGACTACAAGAGTCGCTTCGTTACACGAAGAATCTGAGAACTTAAGCAGTCGCGCTCGATTCGTAGACAAACTCCTCGAAGGAGTCTTGGACTCGAGCGAGTTAAACAGTTTCGTGCCAGCGATCCCGCAAGCGCCTCCTCCTCGCTCCGCTTGTCCCACGAATAAAAGCGAGCAGGAATACTTACTGGTATCGACTGAAGCTTAATCGGCTTCGAACCGAGGAAGTTCCGCGCGATAAAACTTCCTGACGCGTTTGCTTTGGTTTCCAATCGGGCTTTGTACTCGCGCGACCGCGGAAAACCCCTCGAGGATGGAACGTCGACGTCAACCAGAAGCGTGAAGCGTGTAATAGGTTACAACTTCCATTCTACCGTTGGTTGCGCGATCGTTTGTCGCGTCGCGATTTATAACTTCAAGGGTGTGCGGCAATAAGGAGACAACTTCGATCATTAGAAAAACTGATGATGTCGATTTGACGAAAATAAAGCAAATAAGAATGAATTTTGCACTAATTTTACGATTTTTTGCATTCTACATTTTTTTGTTTGTATTGCCAAATGTTTTAAGAATAAGGTGAACATGTGTTTGGAAGAAAATTTTGTTCACTTCGTTTTAAAAATCCCTTAAATTTCAGGTGTTTTTTAGAACGAGGCGCAATAAGGAGGCAGCTTCCAACATTAATCGTCCCCCCGCCACTCTTAAAAAGAAGGATGGAATCCGGAACGACATAATTTCATAATTAGGTACCTATGATATGATATGAAAAAGAAAAGGAAAGAAAATCTCAAAAATCTGAATTTTAAAACGTTTCTTTTTTAATTTCCCTAAAATTTGAAGAAATGATCCTACCTCCTTATTCCTGCACACAAAATCAAACTTTTGTGCTGAATTTCGAGGATGATGACGAAGCAAAAACTGAAAACGTTCAACGCTTGTTAAAGTCTTGGAAAATGATTCTATTCTGTTGTTGATTGTTCGTCACAATTGTCCCCCTATTAGAGAACCGAAAGCTTTCGCCACGGCTGCTCTGGAAAAAATCTGTCGGGCAATTTCACGCCTCGAAAACACAAAGGGGAGGAATCTCTGATAATTCTTGTCACCTTCGACCGTGAAATGCCGAAACGTGAAAGGGGCTAGTGAAGATTCCAACAAGGTGTCAGGAGTGCAACAGTGTTTCTCAGTTGCTAGATTCTTTCGAGCTAGAAGGAATGGTTCACTTGATGTCTTTGCCCAGCTTCTCATTCTCTTTCCATTCCATGTTTACTATTTGTCCTTCTGTCTGATTACTAATATTCTTATTTTCAACGTTATCGTTATTAATCTATTTGCATTATTATTGCATATATATATATGTAATGATTTTGCTTGACCACTATCTCTAACGTCTTTTAGAAATCTTTTGAAGGTGTATTAGATTAGGTATTAGATTCATTCAGGGATGAGATACATTTTGTCAATGTGATAATTGCCGTGTGGCTTTACGAATTGACCATTTAAAACCTTACCAGGTTGTGCAAAATAATTAGATTCCAAAAGAGAATCAATTTCTTATTTTCCATATGTTTTGAAATATTTTCTTTTAAATACAATCAAAAAAAATGTTGGTGATAAGAACGAATTTTCTACTTTTTGATGAAGTAATGTACATATTTATCTTCAATAATCACATCTTCACCCACTTGACAAGGTTGTAGCAGATGCAACTTTTCTACCATTTTAGAAAAGCTTGTGATTTTGTTTGCCTTTTTAGCACATTCTATATTGTAACATAATTTTTTGCAGTACTTATGTGCATATAATTTGACTATTTTTGGAACCTTCCACGCAGAGGGTAGTGACGAAAGACATGACAAAGTATGTAGTACACTAGCAACGTGAAACAAATTTATCAGATACATATAACACAGAATAAGATGTGTTTGAAGCTTTCAGAACCAGCACCTTTATATTATTAGTATTATATTAAGCCAGGTGTCCTCGAAGGATCTTACTCTCTTTTACCCTTTGCACGCCTATGTCGAGTGTGACCCGACATTCTTTCATATCCAAATCAATAAAGAAGCCCTGGAACATACGATAAACACGATCGTTTAGATGGATAGCCTCATTTCATTTTCTTACATCCCAAAGGAAAATACAAGGATTGTGCAGTTTGCACAAATAAAAAAATACCTGGAGGAAGAAGAGAAACCAAATTTCGTTGCAAAATATGCGAAAGAAACCCAGGATACACTTGAAAATTACAAAATACAACAATAGTGTGACTAAAACTGGTATTTAAGTGAATTTGTCTGTTTATTTCTTTATTTAAATTGCTTTACTTTCTAGTTAAAGTAAATTTCAAATAAAACACTTGAAAACGTTGGGAGCTCCTGGTAACGATAATGAAATATAATTCGAAGTGCAAAGTGTTAATATCGCCTCGGTTAATATCACCAACAAATTATCGAAACAAACGATGACTAATATTAACCAACGCGCTTGATTGGACAAGCCAGGCACCCAGCTGAAATGAATTGATACCCTTAAGAGATATTGTCGCAGAGCTCACAATAACCGACTCGTATGTCTATCTACCCTATCCTCTGCAACAAAAACTCGAACATCATCGGAACTCCGTGCTCGAGTCTGCAGAAATTCTGCTAGGTATTCCAGCGACGAAAGGGTTAAGGGTGGAAAGGTTTGAGAAACACTGGGGACAGAGGAGATGTCGTTGAGGTGGGGTTGATAGCGACGGGGGTGGGGTACTCGGAACCGGGCGCATTGTGGTCGGAGATAGAGATGGCTATCGGGGTGCGCCACGCGGTAATTGCCAGGAACTACGGGAGGAAATTAAAGCTGCCCCGGTCTTCCGGCACCCCCATTGTCGGTACTCGCGACACTGTTCCCGGTACCGTTCTATTTATCAGGAACGAGCCAATGGCTGGCCTCTGCTGACAGGCTCCGTGTCACTGTGTCACCGGAATCGAAACGTTCGCCAGCGCCGTTGTTCTTCGTCTCTCTCCTTTTCCTGGCCGGTTAGCCGTGATTCCGCGTCTACGCGCGGCCATCCGCTTAACTGTTCGGCGAGATTGGCCTGCACCGTCCATAGAGATGATCGAAAAGGGGAGGGGGCGCAGCCTCCGCGAGGATCGCTAAATGGACGCTTTAGAGCCGGCTCCATTAAGCGCTCGATCTACTGAACGGCGCACCGTGCAGGGGGTGAAAAATGCAAACCGGCCTTCTCTGAATCGGAAGTGGACTTTGTTTCCCTGTATAACGCGTTGTTTGCGCTCCTTGGGTCCGATACCACGGGATACGTCGCTCGTGGTTGTCGATTCCCAGCCTGGGAACCCTGCTTCTTGGCTTGAAAGGAAACCAGGTAGCCAGACGTACATATTTACGAACGGTGGCTCTCGATGTCTATGACTTTTAGTTGACTCTCTTTATAAGCTGTATTAAACGGTTTGGTATATGTTGTATATTGTGACAGTCGCAAAGAGAAGGAGGTCTGAGTGAGAATGAAAGAAGAAGGAAAGAGTAAGGCCGATCGGACACGGGCGCAACCGATTTGAAATTAGTGTTGCAAACCGTTTGCACTCTTTATTTTACCTACTCCACTATCTTTGTTTTACCTAGATCCACAGTCACATGGAACTAATTTTGGAGTGGTTTGAAACTGTTTCGGTTGCGCCGTGTGCGATCGACCTAAAGAATACGTTTCGTCCTGGTCTTGCTGGTAAAATTATCAGTAGACTGCGGAAGTTTGTACGTTTATGGCAACTGGAGATATGGGACCCTGTGTGAGGATAAGAATTTCAAAATGATATAAAGTACTAAGAATAAAATACACATAACACTGTGTAGAAGATCAGAAATACTCTAATTTTAATTTTATTTTTATGTCTACAGTGAGTCCCATAAGTATTCGTACCCTTTATGTCCATTGAAGGTGTGACGTTTCTAAACTATTTTTCCATTATAAATATGTATTAGGTTCGGAAAGTTATTTCGTACTTTTGTTCATTAAAAAAAAGATTCAATTTCCTTATAATATATAAATAATTTAATTTTATTGAATTGTATATTGATGATTTTTTATAAATAAACCTTGACATTTCAGCTGTCAAAATATATAATAATAATAATGCCATGTAGAATGGCAGGAAGAACGGAAATTTTCTTTTTAAAACAAAAAATTTAATATCACTGTCTATTATCAAAATAATAATCTAGATTACGCATCTGTATTAAATCTTGGCGTTCAAGACAAAACGCTTTAAATTTATTTGGTAGTGAATGGGTTAATTAGTCACTGTTTTGTCTGATTCGTGAAAGGATGGGGTTTCACATACTGTTTACGTGTACTAAGGGAGGAGAAAATTAAAAAAATCGGATATGTATGTAAAAAATACAAAGGTGTGTTGAAATATGGGTGCTGAGAGTACTAGGATAATGATCTTTCGTTGAGAGTACTTTCGATCGTACTTATATTTTTAGTACAAAAGTGTAAATTCAATAGTAGCACTGACCTATCGATCTAGCGATAGATCCTGTTTTACTTCATACTCCATTACAAAACTTTGATAAAGAAGGATCTACTTTCAATAAAGAATCGCTATCGTAGCTTCGCGAAGCAATCGTAATTATTACATATAATAAGTAATTATTATTGCATTAAATACAGTACGTCATAAATTATTTACCATATTCATATATATTTCAGTAGAGTAGTCAAAAAGTTTCGAACAAACGATTTTCTAACAGATGTATAGATCGTACTAGTTTGATCGTTTCCCTAAATGGTGGTAGTACTATATTAATGCCGGAAGATGTTGGAACATCACACGCCAGTTTCTTAAACGAGGTACAATTTCCGTGAAAGCAGGTCATTAGCGACCAAATACGCGTTTAGCTGCCATGTCATTCGTCAGTGGATAGTTTGTTGCGGCATTTGCGAATGGTTTGATGACGTAGATAACAGACGATTCGCGTGTGTCCAGGTCTCCGCCACGTAGCAGGGCGACTGGATGCACGGATGAGGCACATTAATCAACCGATACGATACGCATTCTTAATCTTTCCTGTGTTTCGAAGGTGATACGCGTGAACCGAAATCGAAGCGAATTCATGGCCAGGTCAGCCATCGAGGGGGATGGTTCTGCGAATTACTCGACCATCCAGTCACCCTTTGGCCGCGGTTATCAGAACTTATGGGTATCGGAATTCTACTAATTGGTCAGTTCAGAGGTCAAATAGTGGAACATAATTTAGAGAACAACATTCTCATCTATGGAGTTTCAAATATGAAAATTAAAATCGTGGTTGTGCATTGTAAACAGTAATT
The DNA here is from genome assembly GCF_026225885.1 of Hylaeus anthracinus. Classification (NCBI taxonomy): domain Eukaryota; kingdom Metazoa; phylum Arthropoda; class Insecta; order Hymenoptera; family Colletidae; genus Hylaeus; species Hylaeus anthracinus. The sequence goes on along the minus strand of NW_026534344.1, from coordinate 8,792,554 downwards.
GCTAAGATTAATATTTCACATGATAGGAAAAGCTGTGCTTCGCTATCATTAAATCCACATCTTACACTTGTTTATGCAGTCTTTAGACTTAAATGAAATATAGAATTGCAATAATAAACAAAAATACTAGAACTAGCCAGGAAATAGGTGTCAAATAATGAAACTGAATGCACATAGAATCTAAAACTTCTTCCGATATGTCTGGAGAAGCTCGATAGAAAGGAAGTATTTCAGGAATAATTCAGGAATATTAAAAGACTCTGTTTTAGACTAAATTCAAAAATTCTACTAGAACATATAAAATATGCAATTCCAAAGAAAAATCACTCATTAAAAATAAATTACATTGACGATTAAATAGATATTTGAATTTCATATTGAACTGCGAAAAGATAGCCGGTCATGAAGGTTTTAAGGCAAACGTTTTCCATAACAAGTAAGAAATTCTCAGCATCCCATTCGGCAGAATTCGATCTACACCGATCAAAGGTTGCCTAGGATGAGAAAATAACTCGAGCGCGTTCTCCAAGAAACGGAACCGTCGATCACGACCTTACGGATTCCCAGAGCGTAAATACTACGGATCCTCCGTGTCGATTCATTATTCCAACTCGGCGTGCATCGCACCATCGTCTTTCGCGCTCACGCGCGGCTCTGTTTTCAATTTTCTCCTCGTAAACCGTCCTACGAGTGCGACGATACCAGCACACTCACACGTACGTCCGCCGGCGCGGCGAACCGCAAATGTACGTTCAAGTCCCACAGAGACGGAATCCAGCCGCCTGCACGCAGCCAGCCAGCACGTCGACGAGTACCACCGGAGCACCAGGAGTTCCGCGTATGTATTCGGGCACATGCCAACACACAGAGGTCTCTATGTACGGGCACATGCGTATATAGAGGCGCACAGGCAGCCTGGTTGCGGATAATTCAGGCAATCAGCGTAATGTTGCGGCGGTGAGGACCCTCCAGCCTCCACTACGTATATAATACGCTGCCTACCTACCCAGCCAACGGGGAGGCTGCTTAGGATGGAGCTGGCCCTCTAGGTACGTACCTGCCAGCCTCTATGTACTAGACCATCCTGGCCATGTACGGACGGCTAGCCACGCAGGTTAGGTTAGGTAATAGCTAGATGTGCCTGTAGCTTTCATACGGGGTGTCCCGAGTCGAAGGGTGGATCTGGACGACCCGGACGTTTGTCGATTGATTGATTGGCCTAAAGGCATCGCCGGGCCACCATGTAGACGAGACGTGGACCACGCGCACGTATTCCTCGATTTAGATAATTGCTGGCTGAGTCTGTGACCTTCATATGGGAGTATCGGTAGGTCGAAGGACTGAAAGGGTTGGCCCGGACGTCGTAGATCCTCGTTGAATGATGGACGAACGAGCGGCCGAGGCCCACTTGTGTACTTAACTGTGCCCCGTCTGTGCACATGTTGCCCAGTTTACGTGATTTCTTGGTTCGTTTACGGACAGAGCGACTAACAAGGGGTTCGAACGACACCAATGTTTAGTAGATTATGGATAGGTATTTGGGAGGAGTGGTGTGACATAGGTCAAGATGAGAGAAGAATTTATTGTATGTTTATCGAGCGAAGCTACGAAGATTGTGTTTGAACTATGTTCGTAGTTTGAGAGAGATCTCTCTCTTGCTCAAAACCTTTTGTTATTATCACTGAATCCTACAAGACCTGAGAACAGAAGTTTTAAATTTACGCAGCGGAATACCTAGAATGAACACTACGAACGCACACGGACGCAACCGATTTGAAATTACTGTTGCAAACCATTTGCGCTCTTTGTTTTACCTACTCCACTATCTTTGTTTTACCTAGATCCACGGTCGCATGCAACTAGTTTCAGAGTGGTTTGAAACTGATCAGTTGCGCCCATGTGCGATTGGCCGAATCGTTAGTTTTTACACGAAAAAACCTTCTTTTTCCGGGTAAAATATGATTCATAAAGGATAAAATGCACTCTAATTGTAGTAACCGTATCAATCAAGTAATTAAGTAATCCTATCCAAAAAGTCTAATCATTTAATCTAAACTCAATCCAGATGCAACTCTTCGATAATGGATTCCTACTCGTCAATGGATCAGCAACTACTCGAATCTTTATCTAAAGGTGAGATCATCTAATAAAGATACTTGCGAACAGCGTGTATACGACGCCCTCGGTTCTGATTCGCAGAAACTTTGTCGTAAAATGCAGATGAGGCCTATTTGGGTCTCTCTCGGTCGCGGAACAATGACCACGTTCGAGAAATTCCTATAAACACTGGGGGTATTTGTTCGACGGCGGATATATTGACAGGATCGAAAGTTTCTCGGGGCTGTATCGGTGTTCGATATGAATGCGACACCGTGTATAGGCGCGCAACTCGGCCAACGAGAGCCGTTAGCTCTGCACGTGCATCTACCTCCCCCAGTGTGTACCGGGGCTGGTTTCGAATCGTCGAGAGGGTGGACCAAGGGTAGGCCCGAGTGACAATGCATCGAGTACTCTCGAAATATTCCAGCACACGATGCACCCTCCTCGCCCCTCGGTCTCGTTGTCTCTGCTACCCTCCCGTCTGCCTCCATCGTCGCCGTGCTCGCTCTCTGTCGGCCATTACTCGATGATCATTTGCCATTTTGATGCCAGATAACTTGCAGCCAGTCAGCAGGTTGTCGTGGACATTTCGGCGAACGGATATTTTGGAATATTTAATCGAAGCCCCCTAGAAAGTTGCAACGTTTCGCTTCTTGCCTGACTCGTTCAACCCTGGAGCGTGGTTCTGGTTAATAGGGCAGGGTTTACCACATTGAAACACCCTTCTATTTTATTATATTTTGTTCAAATTAATTGGATAATAATTATTCGTAACATGGTATTGTCAGGCAAATTATTGAACGGAGACGTTGAACTAAAAAGTTATTTAATCCTTTGAGTGCCAAGAAGCGATATACCGCTCTTGGCCTTTTTTTTACAAGTGTATGGAGGAGCTGCTCATTTTTGCTTAAAATTGTCTGACATTTCTCGGATATGTATGATAATTCCCTCTCTCACTCAAAGAGTTAAATCATTGTTCAGATAAGGAATTTTGTTCATAAGAGAAAACCAATTAGTTCTCAATTTTATTTATTACTCGAGACAAAATGAAATAAAATGAATACAATTTGTTTGTAGATAGTTTCGTTTATAAAATGGACAATGAAAGAGAGACAACATTCTTCAACCTTTTTCTTTTAACGAAACTAAAAGTAATGGATACCATGGATTCGGAAGTCCTTATGGGCATTTCTGTGTTCTGTTTTGAACAATCACTGAATACAGCAGCTAAAGTTTTTTATTGTGTTGAAAGATCTGATATTTTCATTTGCTCTAAATTGTTTTCAATACCATATTTCTGTTTTTTATTTATAATAGCAATTACCTACTTTGTAACACCATACATTTCTATCGAATTTGTCGCACTTTCCCTATGTTCAAGTTTCTTAATTATATCACAGATTTATCAGACAATATCTATGCCATTTAAATGTTGAATCATTGTGGCTAGATACTTTCTACAGAAATATGTAAATAATTGTATGTTTATATAAATATAGCATTGTATTATGCAGTATACAATTCGTGTGGTAAAAAATTCACATCACAGGTCGTTCATATCATAGAACGTTTACACAACATGTGATCACATATGTAATGGAGCTTTTACTATTTTATTCAATGAAAAGGAAAAACTGAAATAGGTTAAGATCCGATTCATGAATCTGATTTCCTGAACTAAACTATTCAACAATTTGATAATTCAATCGCGATATTTCATATAAACATCTCATGTTTTGTTACAATCTTGGAAAACTATATTTCAAAGTAAATATCAAAGATAAACGAATTCGAAAGGTGAGATGTACCTGCATTTTAATTTTTGTGTATTACTTTATCTTTATTTTCAACTTTCTCTAAGTCTCCTTATAATTTCAATACTATATGTATAGAACATATAATATGTATACGTATAGAATATTATATAGAATATATTATACTATACTATTATTACTACTATACGGTATTATTCATTTCTAATACTATGTATTTTGTTTACATAATGTTTAGTATTCAACGCATTAATACACAAATGTGTCGTATTAGCTTATATCGTAGCAATGATAAAACTTTATTTATTCCTTACATTATCCAGTCTACTTCATATCTATTGTTGCCTGCATCTTTACTGTCTAGCACATTTCTTTTTCTCCTCATTTTGAAAGTGAACCCGCAATCGTTCGATAATAACCGGTCGAAAACCGACGAAATCGTGTATTCCAATATCTAAGAACGAGCAACTTCTCAAAAATCCGTCAGCAGCGGTTGAAAAACGTCCGAAAGGGATTCAAACTGCTTAATTCTCGTTTCCCTCTCGTAACTCGACGCGTTATCCTGTCCAAGGATCGCCCCGGCGTCTCTGCCCTTTTTTCCTCACTAATTTCCCCGACCGAAATCGAGAAAAACAACTGCTCCTCACTGATAGCGTCACCCAGCGCCGAGGGGACGAGGGATGGAAAAGTTCTGTTCCGGGGTGGGGTGGCGTCGAGGTCCTTCCAGAGGACTTAAAATCCTCGAGCAGTCGCAGGGTCCGACCGCCTCCATCCTCTCGGAATTCCGTCCTGGACGAGGCTGCCAGGGGAGAGAAGGAGGGCAGGAGGGGTCGCTTTCAAAAGACTCAAAATTACTTTCTGGATAAGCTGGATTAGGGTTCGCTCTCGTGCCGCGTCCCAGATTATAGCCGACGACGCTCGCGTCCCTACTTGCGATTTCGCTCTCTTCCCCGGTTGTTTTTTCGGCTCCGTTTCTTTCTCCGATCGGAATAATGACTTTCCCGGACTCGCGGATGAACTTCAAGGGTATTGGGACGATGCTTGGGGACTTCGTTTCTTCGGCTGATCGAAGGGAGCCTTCTGTAAAAGTAAAAAAGCAGGCGCAGCTGGAACCTTCAGCTGAGATGTTGCCTAACATGCGTCGGTTGTAAGAAGTCGGTCGTGATTTAGTTAGTTTTTTTTTAATTCTGAGCAATTAAACGAACATTGGACAGACTATACTGTTTAACTTCGTTTGGCAATACGAGAGTAATCTTCTTAACTGTAGTTTTTTAATGATACTTCTTGATGTTCCCCTTTGTTCGTTAAATATGAAAAGAGTTTCGTTAGAGTTTAGCTGAAATGTTTCATATTAACGTCAAATATGTATTTTTAGGACTATTCGCCACCTTTAGTTTCCACAAACAAGAAACGATATTGACTATTATGTACATTATTTTTATTTGTTCTATTTTTTGCTCCTTAGAGTTGTTAAATTATATGCATCCATATACTTTACTCTTTGACGTAAAGTTTCATTTGAACACTCGTTTATGTAAGAATAACAGAACGAAGTATAATCTTTTATATAAAATCTCAAGCAATATAATTTAAGAAGTACGTGAGGTCAACCCTAAACTTAAGCTACTTTGCAATATTTCCTGGATTTTAATTGTAATATCAATGTTTATTTACTATTGGTATTTCTTCAGTCTTTTTAAATGACAAACTCTTTTAATATTCTAATATATTGATTCTAGTTACAAAAAAGTTCCAGTTTTAACGAAGCCATACTTCCAGATGAAAATGTCAAACTTAATTCTTTTGCTAAACAGAATAGAAGAAAATTATACAGTCAGTGTAATAAGTATTCGTACAACAACCCATATCAAATAAATGGTTCCTGTACGAATACTTATTACACTGACTGTATAAACGATGTAAATCCAAAAACATGAATAAGCTTATATTTTTGCAAAAATGACAATATGTCCTTAAATTGACGATATCAAGAAAATGAAAGAATGTAATGAAATTATTCTTGTACAGATCACCTGTACCATTATTTCTTAAACCTTCATGTTTCATTATCAACTGAAGCGTAAAACCTCTAATCAAGGGAAGATGGACTTACACCAGTCGTAAATTAATTATAAAATTTCAACAAGATGCCCACTGGAAATTATGAACTGTATACGGCAGTTCTTGTACTCCTTAAGGTTGGCAACAAATATGCGTTAGTTGTCTCACCCGCTAATGAGCCAAAACGTTCCTATTTCTCGGTTTAAAGTGACAAATGGCATTAGTCACAAAAGACTTCCTTGCACCGTAGTCATTCCCTTGTTCGATCAGTTCTCCATCGTTCTTCACCTTAACCTCCACCATCGTTTCCCGCGTAAATATGAGATTTAGGCCGATCGCACACGGGCGCAAACGATCAGTTTCAAACCACTATGAAACTACATAGATGCATACGACCATAGATCTAGGTAAAACAAAGAGCGCAAACGGTTTGCAACACTAATTTCAAATCGGTTGCGCCGTGTACGATCGGTCTTACACCGTAGCTTTAACATTTTTCGAGGCTTCAAGGCAATAACTATGCGTTTAAGGCAATTGATAAACCACATCGTTCCTATTTCTCCGTTTAAAGTGACCGATGACGTTAATCATAAAAGGGTTCCTTCGTCAGTAGTCATTTCTCTATTCGATCCTCCATCGTTCTTTACCTTAACCTCCACCATTGTTTCCCGCGCAAGCATGGGGACGGTGCTCGCGCGAGATACGAGTCCCGAGTGGAAATCACGAAAGTCCTGCGTCCGCCTCGGGATTCGCCCCCCTCTAATCTGGTCTCCTTGGTTTCGCCCTCGAGCTTCGTCGGCCAGAGAAGACTCACCCCCGCAGCCCTCGGCCTGGGCCGACTGGGTTACTTCCAAGGGTGCAAACGAGTGAGCAAGACGGTCCAAGGAAGTAGCAGGAGAATGGTGCGAGATGGATAAAACGGAACGGCGGGGATGGGCGTGTGGGAGGGAGGGGTAGAGGACAGGAGGCGGTTTAAAGGGAAGCGAACGCCTCGACAAAAGCAACCCTCTTAAAGCTCGCTCTACGTTTTGCCTACCAATGCGAATTGGAAGCTAGATTCCGTCGCGAGGCACCCCCTCCGGAGGGAAGAAGTCGAAGATGTCGGTGAAACGGGCCGAAATTAGTCCAATAAAATGGGAAATCTTCCCGCGTAATTTATGCCTGCGGAAACTTCTGTCCCTTGTCCGTGACCCTTATTCATTTTTCATACGCAGCGGTTTGTCTCGATGATTTCGCGTATATACGCGCGTAATTGGACTGAAACGCTTGGTTGTTATTATTAGTATTAGTACTCAATTAAAATGACGGAATGAAGTCGAGCAAGCTAATTGTTTCATCATAGGCATTCGTGGAAGGTATACTTCCTTTGCAAAAGATTTCATTTTCAGTTATAGTGGTTTGTATCCGTATACACCCAGATTATCGTGTACAGTTTGTTTAGATATGAATACTTTTGAATTGCTTACCATTTTCAAGTCAATTTTGTTGGTTTGATAGCTAGTCATCACGTATCGTCTGATATAATATGTCCTCTTATAACGCTTTAGTTGCTTTATTAAATTTCAGCACAATTATTGAGTAAAGTTCCAATCATCGTTTTTCTATGTATATGTAATAATAATTTCTTTTATTCTGTATATTACTTTATTTTTGTATAGTGTTGAACAATAGTATACATATATAGTACTATCAAAAAGTAATACATTTAAATTGAGTCCATTACATACATTAAAGAGAGTCTAAAACATCATTGTCTCAAAGTTAAGAGTCTGACCACATTATGAAATCAAATAAATTAAGACTATACAAACTAAAACAAATTGGTGCTATTTCATATTTCATTTATGTATAACATAATGCTTTAGTATAACGTTTAATATAAATTTTATATTCTCAACACAAGGTTGCTCATATGTGACACACGTTTTTCTTCGAAGGAAAAGAAACATATTAAACAAACTTAAATGCCTTACTTCAATAGAACATTTCTAATTCAAGTGTACACGATAATTTATAGTATTCGCACGATTCACAGATATTGGTATTTTCCCCAGTGTTTTGGGATTTCCAACTACCGGTACCGCGAAACGGAGAGATACGATGACGGGAGGGCACGTTTTTTTTCTGCAATATTTTACGTAATTGAGCATCGTCGATAAATTTCGCTTGAATTATGCGCGAGCACGGTGAAAATAACTGAAAACTGTCCAACTGTTCCCATCCATTATTTACACCGTTTAGCAAATTTTACTGGTCCCCGATGGCCCGACATGGCTATCGTCGTGTCGCGTGCTCGCGCCAGCGCGGTCGCGCTCGCACTCGAGTGCACGTGCGTGAATATACTCGAGCGTTTATTGGCAAATACACCGGCGAGGCCGGGAGCACCGGCACGGCCGAACGAATTTACGATTTCATCGAATTTCCTCGTTAATCGACGGTATACGCCGTTCCGGGCTTCACGCCTGGACGAACCGTGGCGTTGCGAACTGTCTGGTTAAAGCTCGACGAGATGGCCGCTTCGACACCGTACTTTGCTCTTTTATTTCTGCGGCACGACGAAACTTGTACATACTCTTGCCCCGGAAGTTCAAAAAGTTGTCGGACCGATGGATGAAAAAGTAAACGTGGAACGTCGATCGTGCAATCAGACCCACCGAAGCGCTTAACCAGTGCTGAAATCGGAAACTACAAACAGGGGGTCGCAACATTTTTATATACAGGATGAGACAATAACTATTAGCACCTCAGATATCTTCGAAACTATAAGTTTTATAGAAATATGTGTTGAAATAAAATTGCACGGTACAAGGAGGGCTATCCGATGACGATAATTGATTTTTTCAGGTGGAGGTACTTGGGACATTTGAAGGTCCATTTTTTTAAATGGATTGATATGTTTTTGGTTCCGTGCGATAGAGGATCTTAAAACGAGTTCAACGATCTATTACATGAGGACATTGAAAGTCATAGAAAGTAGAGAAAGGTGATAATACTTATGGTTGTATAGTGACTCAAGAAATTGATCAAACACTTTTCTTAATTATATTTTAGATTTAACCCTTTCGACCCGTCTATCTTCTATTTGGAGTCAATTCGTTTCTCTTTTAGAAATTAATTGTATTAAGTTAGGCTTGGGAATAATAGTAATTTAAAAGAAGGGACAATTTTGTCCACGCGGATGATTTCCAGTTGTTCACTAAATGTTGCCATAAATCTCACCTATAATTCGACCGAAGGCAACCAGATATATTTATTAGAACATATATGCCCCACTAGGATCGAAAGGTTAATCAAACTGTAATCCTTAATGATAAATTTTTGGAAACATACTTAAGATATAATTTAATTTCTCATTAAAGTAATAGATTAAATACTCCTTTAACGCGGCACTCTCGAAATGAAGTATCCATATTTCGTGGAGCAAAAGTTACGATGACCTTTCCATAACTCGGTACCCTTAAAACGCGGTTTTCATACAACACTCAAGCAGTTTCCTATAGCATGAATTATTCTTTTGCACTTTTGAAAATAATGGGGAATTCCCTTGTTTCTATGTATATGCTCCATCACTATTTTTCAATTTCAGTTATTACGGAATTCTCCGTAAATGTCGAAGTGCCACTGTTCTAGAATTTAAAACTTGCTTCACTCTTTGCAGAGAGATTTAGGTAGAGTTACAAAATATAACTATAATTGAAAACTAAAACGAAGATATCTTCAAGTGAAGAGAACATATGTATAAGAGCCATTATGAGAAGAATTAGGCCGCCGACATCTGATATTGATGATAAATCTTAATATAGATCATTTTTTATTAAATTAAATTTCTCCTTTTTGTCGGAATGAATTTTTTAAAATTATATTCCACACGATTATTTTTTAAATTTTCTTATACGAAATCTTGAATTGAATAAAATAATTTGAAATGTGTAAACATATATTTATTGCCTATTGTATTTATAAATTTATACATTTAATAACTGTATTCATCATGACATGGTGAACCAAAGTTGAAGTGTATATAGCATAGAACCATAATAAAATAATAAAAAAGTTTATATTGCTTTTATAACGCGGTTTCCCTATAACGAGGTACACATTAATTGCGTTACAAAAGACTTGACTGTACTTGCATTAATAAGAAAAATACGAAACATGTCAAGAAGAATATACTATATAGAAAAATAATTAAACATTAAATAGAATACTGGATTTAAATAAAAAAACTAGTAAAAATAGTCTTAGCAATGACAATAAATTATTAATTCAACTAGTAAATGATCCAAAAGAACTCGCTTCGTTGAAATTAGGAATATATTCACGGATGGACCTTTCCTACAATCCGGTTCCGTTTAGTCATTAAACATTCAGAAGTTATTCTAATAAGAGGTCAAGGAATTTTAAAGGATTTTTAAAATCTTCGGCTTTATTGTTATCCAGGGTGACTGATATTTTATTTATAAAGCGAGAAACAAGTCCCTATTGTTCGAGGAGCGAGGAATAATTTGTACGGTCGAGCCTGAGGCGAATTTCAGAAGTCGAGAACAATTTTCACGGTTGCTCAACGCAGGTTACCGATGTTTTACCTAATTGCGGTCCTAATAGACTGTCAGGGGACAGAGGAACGCCTTGATCCCTCGAACTTTCTAAAGGTTTCACGGGGATCCTGGCTCGCTGTTTAACTTTCTTCTATCTTTTAGCCTAACAGCAACCTTCCCCCCCCCCCCCCCCCCTCGTGAATATTCATGAGCTCGTTCGGATCTCCTCGTTAAACCGAGGACAAATTTTCGTGAAGCTGAAACGGGCCCGTTTCTCGCAGATTACATTGCCGTCGCTCAGGTGACACTAATACTTTTACACTCGAATCGTCGAACAGGAAGCGATTTCATAAGCCGTTTCCTGCGAGCAACATCCGGTGTGTGTTGGATTTTACGGTGAAATCTTTATCGTTCACCGTTTCATTGTTCCGACGTGACGTCCGTGGAAAGGTACAAGCGCGTTTCTCTCGAAAGTAACACGCTGCAAAGTCGAGAATTGAAACGACACCTTACAGATTTTGTTTGGTCTAACGGTCCCCGATATGGAGTTTCAGATCTTTGACGCGGTAAGTGCCATGTCAATCAACAGTGATTGATCACCGGTGGTTATGTCTAATTAAAAGCGTACGAATCATTAACGGTAGTATGTAGAATGACAGAATCTTAAAATCGTATTTCATCAAAAGTAAAGATCATCTATTTAAGGAAATATAAAATGTATGAACCATCACTTGTGATTATCAATTATGTCATACTCCATATTTATTCCAAGTTGTATCTGTATCCCTTCATTGATTATTATTGCTCATTTCTTCAATTTTGTTCCATACTGCTGGTACATGAGTACTAGCGATGATTGAGTATTCGTAGCATTAGTATTGCTATCGACAGTGAACTCCAAATTTATTCATTTGTTTACAATAGGTTACAGCGTTTGTGTATTCTCTAACAACAATCGAAAAATAAAATTCTACGAGATGCATATTCCTAAAGAGTTTATTCATTCCTAGTGGACAATTCAAAAGAATTGAAATTGAGGACATTATAATTACCAAGCCAGTTAGTTTACCTTCTCGTTTTTTTTTTTAGCAAGAATGTAAAGCAATTTACATGACTACAAAGCGATGATCATTTGAAAATTTTGTTTAAAAATTTACACTAAAATTAACATCAACTTTCAGTTACCAGTGTTGATAAAACCGCAACTGCCATATTTCATGTTTTTAAAAAGATTTTAATGTATAATGTCAACTACTGTAGCTCTTACAGATTGACATTGATTGAGATTTACACGTGTAAACAGTGTTCTTCAGATAAGTTACTGCGATGTTTCGCCAGCATTGCAGTTAGCTTTAATAATATCAATATCAGTGTTTTGACTTCTGAAAAACCAACTGCAGCGCTGGAAAAACGTCGGAATATTCGGCCCAAACGGTGGTTGCGATTTTAACCATATCATACAAGACCTAAGTTATGTTCTTTGGCAATGTCCATTATATGAATCCCAAAAAATAACACTTATCGAAAAATTAAAAGTGTAAACAGTACCCACCACTGGATATTAAACCTCTTCTTGCAGAGTGCAACATCAAAGTTCTATTACAAGCGACCAAATTTTTTGATGAATGTAACCTACAAATTTAATCATTTCCTATGCAATACTTAGTTTAACTGTTTAAACTTCTGTACATTTTTTTTTTGTTTTGTAAAATCGTATTTACAAATCTATGTACAATAATAATGTATAGCTGTATAAACCTCTTAAGAGGTTTGGGTAAGGTATAATAAAAAAAAAAAAAAAATAAAGATGTCGTCGTTATGCGACAGCCAATCGAAGTACCTCACCAACTCCTGAGGAACGAACTTACTCCGTTCAGCCAGTATCGCAGCTGGTTACTTTAGAGGTCAATATCAATGTGACCTTTGAATACCAATACTGACGAAACGTCGGAGCATATAAAAACCCAAGATACGGTTCACATTCGGAACCTTTGAAGAACCGATCTGTGAAAGCGACAAATAATTTAGAAAGGAACCAGTAAGTATATTCCAAAGCACGAAGTGTCCGCTGAAGAGGCCGACACGCCACAGGCAAGGTCCCCGATCCGTCCGCCATTTCATTGTATCGACATGGCCGCGTTGCGTTATCAGTCGACGTAATCAGGCAGGTACACACCACGATAGCTGCGTGGGTGCGCGCCAACGGTAGCCAGAGAGAGCAGGATCGCTCGTGAGGGACGAGGAGGGCGCGAGTAAGTTCCCGGAGTGCAAAGGAAAGAGCTAGGGAGAGGAGTGGCCCTCCGATTGGTCCACGCCAGGACCCCAACCTCCGGCACGCACGTAACGCGGCCAGATCGATACGCACTGCCCAAGCCACGTTCTCTCGTCCGCTTCCTCTTCCACCCTAGTCTTCCCTCTTTCTCCCACGCGATCGCCGCTTTTCTCTCCTCTGCTTCGTTTTCCACTGTTTTCCGTCGTTCTCTCTTTCCGCGGCTCTCCCGCCGTTCCTCTGCTCCGCTCTACCTTTTTCTTCGCGCGCTTTCCCTCTTCGCGAGCCTCCGTTTCGTCCTTTGCTCGCGTCACTGACCGCCAGAGTCCCGACCGTAACTGCCCTCTGTCACGGGCTTGTTCCCGCCTACGGGTACGCAGGGTTCACGGTGATCCTGGCTCGTTTGTTGTCGGCGAGGACGTACGAGTTGCGTCGAAAGAGTAAGGAGATTGGTTCTCTGGAAGTATTTATTTCCGAGTCAATTACGAATAAACATTATACCCTTTCGAAGCGATTCCCTTGGGAAGCCACGCGCCGCGGGGGACCTTGCCCCAATTGTTAGCAATTGCGCCCGGGAGTCTTCAGCTGGAATTGCTTTCAGTTGGTTCGATGAAACCTTTTCGATGGTGTCCAGAGTTTTAAGCTGACAACCCTTGAGATGAGGTTTGAGGGTTTGGGATGCGGAACCACAGGATTGTTCTTATTTGCATATATTTTTTATATGTGATTACACATAATTTTCTTACTTATTTAAAACGTATCTTTCTATGACAAAATTTATGTTTTCATGGTGTCTTTGATTGAGACAAATTTTCATTATATCCTTTTATATTTGTAATAATTATAGTAGATCTGGCGTCGATTCCAGAATTAAAACCAGGAGTCGAAACGTTGCGTTTTATCATGCGTAACCCTGGTATTGAGACTAACAAACTGTGGTCGTTATTATTGTTATTTTACACTTGAAAACTTCAATATTAATGTCAGACAGAAATGCGCCATCTGAAATCATTCAACTATCTACGACCATTTAAAAATGCTTTGTGTCGCAGATAGAATTTGATCTCTATAAACTTGATTTTGAAATGTAGTACAGTTGAGAGAAGTAGCAAACTTAATTCTGTCTTTGAAGTAGGGTTTTGTTATTGATGAGACTATTAAACAAGGTGATTTTAGAAATTGTATTTCGAACATGTAAGTATGAAAAATTAGTTTCGACGCAAACTCGATTTAAATAAAGATAAAAATAGCTATGGTGGAAGCTAACCCTGGCTGTTCTAATCATTAGCGTTTCATCAATCCCAAGACAAGACTACGAAGTTTCAATGTAAAAATTTAGATGTATCCCGAAATCCTCGTTTCTCTAGGGTCGAAGAGAACTCCAATACAACAGTGTCCCCAATCGACAATGTTTCATTGAATACAATAGCTAATTTAAGTAGACTTCATTCTAATAAAATTGTAAATGTTCGAGGCAGTTTTAGATAGTGTTACAGAATACAACTATTAGGTGAACCGGAAAATAATGTCGTTTTTGCAATTTTAAATACTTGTTTATCGTTCATCAACTCATTGATTTTTATCGACCTGGCATTGGCAATTTGCACACTAGATGGCAAAAGGCTATTAATAACGGGAGAGATTATACAATTAATAATTAAAAATAGAAATTTATAAAAAATTTGTTTGAATTTAATGTAAAAGAAACGACATTACTTTCCAGTCCACCTAATATAATTGAAAAATAAAACGAATATATCTTCAAGTGAAGAGAAGAAGAGAAGAATTAGGCCACCGACATCTGATATTGATGATAAATTATAATATAGATCATTTTTTATTAAATTAAGTTCCTCGTTATACTTCATACGATTATTTTTTACATTTTCTTATACGAAATCTTGAATTGAATAAAATAATTTGAAATGTGTAAACATATATGTATTACCTATTTATGTAAAGTCCTATTTATCACGATAATAATAGTTTCATCTGTCAAAACCATCCAACTTAATTTTCTTATCCGTCTCCGTCTAATACGATTAGTAAACTGTCGTCTTCTCTTTTAGGAGATAACTCTGATGTAAACGTAAACGTCTCGATACCAAGGAAAGGCTACGATAGAAATATTTCACCGTAATAAATCCAAAGTCACCATTTACTTGGTCCAGAGAGAGAGGATTTTAAAGACACCAATGTACTTGGTCGGAAGTTGAAAAACTGAAAACTTTGGAAGGAGTCGAAGCTCCTAATGGCGGAGGACTAGCTCGCAGAGATCGAGGTCCCGTCGAACTCGAGTGAAAGGAAGGATCTGGGGCGAGTCGCGACTTCTCACGGGGATTTGCCGGTCGCGTGGTCATTTTTCACGGTTCCCGTGGCCGCGGCTCTCCGCTCCGTAAACCGTAATCCAATCAAAGAAAAGTCCGGTACAATGTGTCGTTTAATCGACGAACAAGGCGCCACGTTATTACCTTCCCCCCACATTGGCCACAATGCTACCTAGCGGATCGACGAGCACAATGGCCGCGGCAAATGGATACGCACACACACGCTGCGTGGCCCGTAATCAGGGGTCTCGATGAACGCTAATACCGGGTGTTCGGCGCTTTCGCGGTGACTTTTTGTTTCCGCGACAACAATCTTCCCGCATTCCCGGACAAAGTAGCCTCCCGCTACGGTCCCTTGCACCCCTGACTGGCATTGTCTTGGCAGCTACACAGAAACGACTGCTCGGTGACATTATTAGCGTCGCGTAACGATCCATGAATACGAGATACTGCCAGGACCGACGATGGATACCGAAGAAGCGTCGATCGGTCTCTCCCTCGAGCCGCCTTCGCGTTCTTCTAATTGGCTCTGACGATTGGGACCTCGAGTGCGTGAGAAACTGGCTACTCCGGGGCACAGGGCTTTCCTTGCTCGTTGCTCCGTTTCGTTGGGGGATTTGATTCGGGCTGATCGGGGGAAATTGGCGGACACGATGCTGAGTTTCTTAGGAGAGCATCGAGACCAATTACGCGAGAGCAACCGTTGTCGTCAGTTTCGTTTGGACGCATCTTTCTTATAGCAGCATAGGTACTTTTAATTTTAAAGATATGACGAAAAGAAAGCAGTAAAAATAACTTAACGATCAACCAATTTGTTTAATATTGTTCAAATGTTTTGATCGTAATCTTGGATTCTCTTCGATAAAGAATTATGTGAAACATAATCAAAATCTACAATATATGTATATTTGATTCATATAAATCCCCGTTCAGAAGTACGATGACAAGACGTACAGACGTACAGAAGTATTAATGTCAATTATATTTTATTTTATTAATAGTTTTGTTTAATATCACATTAGTAATGATAGAAAACTATAGAGATAATTAAATAATGTTAAAATTTCTTCTACCAAACTTCGATACTATTAATTGCTTCATTGTATCCGAAGTAATATTGTCTCATTTATTTTGTAATATTTCGCCATAAATGTTCTTAATATATTGAACATTCTTTCTGAACTTTTCTATCTAAAGGATCCCATAGTTCCACTATAAAATTGAATATGCAACTCAAAACATTTAATATTATTAAATGTTGTTAAATACAGGTCCAATATAGAATTTAGCAACAAAAGTTGTATAGTAATAATTTACGGTTTATATTAATTATTCATTGAAGGTAGTAAGTGCATATTTATGAACGCGGGGTATATATAAAAATGATAAAGGAAATTGACTAGAAAAATGAAAACTAAGAAATAGAAGACAGATGAGAAATAGAACTAGACTAAATAAGAAATAGAAAACAGAATAAATAATATGAAAGACTCAATTTCTTTATTTTTGCAATAAATAAACTACTGAAGTGAAAAGTATCTACTGCTTTTATTTGCATCAAATAATCTTTAACCCTCTATCTCTAATTTCTTGAGATGCTAATCAATTATTCATTGTTGATACACTATTACACTATGAAACTTTAATATCTATTCATTGTAAACAGATTTCATCCTATAGAACGAAGTATATACAAACACGTATGATTATGTACTTACATACAGTGTAGTAACAGGAAATGACAGTTCATATAAAAGAATGATCACATAAAGGTTGTTCATATAAGAAAGCTTCTGGTAATGTCTTTTTTTCTGCAGAGAAAGAAAGAGAAGAACACCGTTCATCGACAACTTGTATGAAACGAGAGTTTCGCTCTCTAATAGTTGTCCCTAATAGTAAGTTGTCGACAAGGTCGAACTAACAACTAGCAAAAAACACACTTTTAAGTCTCAAATGAAAAATAACTCGGTTCATCGTTAGAGTGTTAATTCGAATAATTGTTTTCCGTTCGAATTTTACTTACATTCCCCGCGATGACGAAGGTAGTCCGAGACAAATGAAAGTTTAAAACGGTCGGGTTCGCGCGTTGAAAACGAGGGTGACTCGCAGACGACGCCGCGACGACGAGAGCCGAGGCCTGAATGATAGGTAGGAAGGTGGTGGCATGAGAAAATGCAAAATGAAGGGAAAAAATGGGTAACCCTCCGGCGTGTAACTGGATAAGCCGGCGGTTTGTCGCTCGCCCAGCTTTTCAGTTACTTTTTTACTCGGCGTCGTCACCCCCGCGCGTTCCGGAGATGATATATGTACGCGCCGCGTGATTTATTTCGCCGCTGAAGATACATCACGGCGGAGAGTCGAGGTGACTTTTGTGTGCGAGACGGCCGACATTCGTATCTACCGGGCATCTCGAATCGAGGAGGATCGAGGATCCAACCGTAGCGCTTCGGAAACTCGTCTCTCGATCGCCAAGTATTTAACCCTTTGCACTATGAGATCATCTCTGACCTGACGCTTCGCACAAGCGATAAAAGAGATTAATAAGGCATAGTTCCTTTTTCAAAAAATATTTTACAAGTATGTGTGTTATACATAAAAATAAAATATGTCAATTTTATTTGCGAACTAGTGAAGTCGCCTGTGGACAATTTTAGATGAGATGCGAAATGTCGGGAAAGACCCTAAGCATCAGAATAATCGATTAGGTGGTAAATTACGTGTATCACTGGCAAATTCTCAAGTAAAACATGATGACTGTATTGCATATAAATAACAATAAAGTAAATATTTGGATATTATGTTTTCTTTCTGAACAACTTTGATATCCTTTGCATCATTTGCACTATATTGTCACCTCTAGCGTAACAAAACTATTTTTCCCTAGAATTGACATGATACTTGATGTAGTCTATAAAACAAATTAATGGGGCACAGTTATATCTAAAATATGCCTTGTAAGAATAGCGATAATCCGTCAACATCAGACCAGAAAAATCGATTAGGTGGTAAATTACATGTACTGATGGCAGATCCTCAAGTCACACATGATGACTTTATGATATATTCAAACGAAAAATGTAAAACAGGAAGGCGAACAAGCATTTTTTTCGTGATGAGAATGAAAGATGCAAAAACTACATCGTCTGTTCAAATAGAAAAGTTAAAGGAGGAAGAAAACAAACACGTTTCTACTGTGACACGTGTACAACAAAACCATTCGTATATACAGGAGATTGATTAGAAAACTATTTCACTGTTTTAAATTTTTTAAATTATCAGTAAAAAGTAATTAATTGATATCACGACAATTAATCACGAAAACGTTGTTTATATAGCATAAAATACAACATACAAATGTTACAATATATAAAAACTTTTCAAAACTTCCGGACAACACCTTTACGCGTCAGACAGTCCTGTCCATATGAAGTTAAACCCTTTGAGTGTACCTAATTACTGAATTACAATATTAATTCTACTATTCTTGTCAAAGTTGCACGTCGAAACGATGGATCGATTCGTAGAATCCTTTCGAAAACAATTTTCGACGCGCCTTTGGCGTTCCGTCGCGGCGGGTTGAAAGCTTCTTCCATAGGGGGATGAAAAATCGCCAGGATTTCCTCGTAATGCGCGTAAGCCGCGCGTTTTTACGACTACGAGGCGTTCGTCCGGTATGCGTATATAGTCGACTTATGTACATATAACGTTCCCGGGGATGTTTCAGGATGCGATACCCCGACAGGATCCTCTGTTCCCGAGCATTAAGGACGTACGCGCGTCGAGCCCATAAACAGCGGCTCGTGTCTACGCGTTAAGGGCGCGACTTCCCTAAAAAAAAAAATGAGTACGCCCGTGGAAAAAGAGGGTGGAGGAGGAAATACGCAGCTCGAGAACCCTACTTCCGGCCCACGCGCGCCACCATTGGCAGGAAACGTGGATCTTGGCCGCGAAGTGGTGCATATGATTCTCTCTTTCTCTCGAGGGGGAGAGCACTGGAAGAGTTTCGAAACGGACGAAACTTTCAACGTGACTTTTCCGCACGACTGAACGACGAAACGCCATATCGATTTTAATGTATGCAGGGATTAATCATCGTCGATATATGTAATGAAAAAATATCTATTCGAAAAAGAATATCGAGAATATGTTTTAGAAATACGTATTAAGAATATTTCTTTGAACAATTTTATTTAAAAATATGTGTTAAAAATTGTGTATATAGAGTTACATATTATTCAAAACATGCATTTAGAAATATGTATTGAGAATACGTATTTGAACGTATGTATTTGGAAATATGTGTTAACAATTGTGTAAATGTAGTTGCATATTAAAAACATGTATTTCAAAATATGTATTAAAAATACGAATTTAAAGTATGCATTTAGGAGTGTATAATTGAAAATATGTATTTGAAATTGTATGTTGGAAACATGTTTTTGTAAATACGTATTTGGAAGTGTATATTGATAGTATGTATTAAATACATATGTTTAAGAATATATGTTGAAAATATGTATAGGAATAGGAATATATATTAAAAATATGTATTGGAAATTCTATACTGAAAACACATATTTGTAAATATGTCTTAAATGCATGTCTTTGTGAATATCTGTAGGAAATATGAATTTGGATATGTATGTATATAGAAAACATGTATTTGAAAACAAGTATTTAGAAATATATATTGAACACTTAATACTGATAATATATATTGACAATATGTATAATGTGATACCGAATACTTAGGATCACGCTTACTTTTTATAACGTGTTTTGAGAACTCTAATTTTGGACGGCGAAACGTGGATCTTGCCCAGCAAGTGGTGCATATGATTCTCTCATTCCCTCGAAGGGGAGGGCCGAAGAGTTTCGTGGAACGAACGAAACTTTCAGCGTGATTTTTCCACGCGGCTGAGCGCTCCATCTTTCGCGGGTCGTTCGATTAACGATTAACCACGTATAAGAGAAAAGTAAATAACGATGCGCTGGGGATAGGGGGTCGAGGACGGTGGTGAAAAGCGGGCAAACTCATCGCTGGTGTAAAGCATTGAGAAATGGGAGCAGGGAAGAGAACTGATGAGAAAATGCACCACGGTAGCGTGGACGTTTTCCCATTTCGACGTGTAGTTTTCACCGTGCTCCCGCGTCCGCGCGCAATTACCATGAGAATAATGCCACAGCCGGCTTTCTTAATCAAACTTTTTAAATAGAATTCGTCCTTCGCTTCGTGGAACCTCTGCCTGCTTGGTTTTCTTAACGTCGAATGCTAATCAGCGCGTATATCGTTGCCTTATGCAGCCTGGCGTTTCGCGCCGCTGATGGATCTCCACTGGCTGCGAATGAAAACCGGAAATTAATGGTAATTCCATGGATGTTCGGTCCCAGAAGGTGAATGCGTCGATCGACTGCCCCTGGTAATCCGCGGTTCCAAGAAGAAAACGACACCTACGCCACCGACGATTCCCTCTTTTTTCGCAACGATGGTGCGCCCATTGTCCCCGATATTGACATGATATTTACATACAGGGTGTGTCGCAAATCGTTTAAATATAAAAGTTAGGTATATCATGTCGCTGACTTTTTTTAGATCTATTGATAACCAAAATTTTTGTATTACATTACTTTTAATCGTTTGCTCAGTGTATGCCGATAAAATAGTCGAGCAACGCCCTTCTTCCGACTTGATTTACACATTTTGAGATTTCAAATTGAAAACGTATTTTTATAAAAATAAAACAGAGTCTATGTTACTCAGAGATAGTGTAGCTTTCTATTACTGAACGAATTTTTTAAATCGGTTCAGTAGTTCTGGAGATTACCCCCGACACACAAACAAACAAACTGTACCGCTTGATAATATTACTATAAAAGTACAGATGAAGTACAATGGATTCACGGGTAAGATGCGTTATGGAAGCCGTCAAAGTAACAAACCACCCTTCCACTGATTAGCACCGCATCTATTTTTTTTTTTTTTTTTGTAATGTTTGTTGTTTTAAAAAAGGTACAGTCGGTACAAAATAGGAGGCTACAATATACATTGCATAAAATCCTGCAGATCTTAATGTGTACATGAATGCCTGGGTTCAACCAGGGCTCGCATATAAACAGTCTTTGGTGTAGTTTGCCGCGGGCATATAACGGGTGTCGACTGACTTCTTCTCAACACTATCGTGCTCTGATAGCACTTTTATAGTGAGAGAAAAAACATTATACGTAAATACAAAAAACTCTTATAACATTATACGTGTCAGAAATTAATACTATCTTGAACCTAGTTATTATTAGGACCGCATCTATCGACTTTAGAATCGTGGTCAGTGGTCACACATCAAGCCCCTCGTCGATTCCCCGTATGAATAAATAACACGCGGCCGTACATAGACACCGTCACGCTGTAATATGATTATCATTCGATTCTCCACGGTTTTGGCCCTTCGTCCGATCCGTTTACGCAACGCGCAACGTTTCGGCCGGGCCGCCCCCACTTCCACTTTTCCAGCAACCCCCAGCCCCGGGTCGTCTGGCCAGGCTACGGTGAAAGGCAACGGGAGAGCACAACCCTTTGCCCGTTTTCCCAATTCGATGGGAACGGAACGCGCGTTTTCGAGCGTTTCGCGGGGGTTCGACAGGCCTGGCCGCCCTGGGGTCGCGCAGGGTTGGAAAGAGAGAGAGAGAGAGAGAGAGAGAGAGAGAGAGAGAGAGAGAGAGAGAGAGAGAG
>NW_026534344.1:8520911-8770750 GCF_026225885.1 Hylaeus anthracinus | reverse complement strand
GAGAGAGAGAGAGAGAGAGAGAGAGAGAGAGAGAGAGAGAGAGAGAGCTCGTTTGGGGTACAGCCCGTTTAGAAATCAATGTCCGCGATATATACCAAGAACCATTCTTTTCAATAGCGAACTCATTGAAAAGTATTTTGTGCACGTCGAGCTTTGGAGATCTTTTTTAGCGCAGCCGCGGTTTGTCGAGCGCTTTTGCCGGGCCATGGGAAGATCGTTTGACGAATCCGTTGCCCATTGACAGGGTTTTACCTGCGTGCGGGGTGTGATCGCGACGTTTCGATGTAATGAGCGTCATCGTTGTTGATTTGTTGGTCGTTCAGTCGGAATCGGAACACTCGCCACCTGTCTACCAGGTTGTTTACAGAGGACTCGGACAGTAATGAGACAAATCCGATGGTTCGTGGATATTCAGAGACCATTATTCGTTTTGTGAATGAAGCAAAAATTTTATACGAACAGTTTTAATTGTAACATTATTTATTGACAAGAAGAGGTCGGAATAGAATCCGGAATAGAATAAAATAGGTCCTCGGAATTTTACAAATTCATTTCGAAAGTGCAATTACGTTTTTGACGTGTATGCATAGTAATAAATTCAGGGTTTAGAAATATAATAACATTTCGTTTAGGGATTCCTAGCGGAGTGAATCACTGTTACATGTAAATCTTCCAACTGTCGATAAATCAAAATTTTACCCCCTTTTTGGTCATTCCCGAAAATATTAATTTCATTCACGCAACTCCTCCCAGCAGCCCCATCTAATATAGTAACATTGTAACTCGTTATACGTTTATATAATAGGGGTGGCTTTTTCCAATTTAATTTTGTAGCGAGTTCTTACAACTTTGTACACGCAGTATACCTTTCTTAATAATTTCAATAATTTAATTACCTAATGGTTCGTGCAAATTAACTTAGGTGCCTTACTACATACAACTTGCTCTGCCACGTGATATATTACAAATCGATCGACGCATGATTACCTTAATTTAAGTAATGTCTCTTCATTGACTTCATACTGTATCGAAAAGTAACCGAGAATATTTAATTTTATTAAAATATGAAAGAAATTAGAAGTTATTTCTGTTTTCTGAATTGTATTCCACGAGAAATGTTCGTTCCATGGGAATCAAAGGATTAAAAGTACATAAAAATAAGTCCATCAGGAACATTCATGAAATTTATTGATTTATGGTTCGATATAAATTCAAAAAACTTTATAAATTAAGCTGGCGTTTCGTTCTATCTTGTTCATGGATTCTTCGATAAGCCAGAGTCCAACAGCTAATTTCCTTGGACCCAATTAAGTATAAATTTATAAATACATGAATCAATTTTTTCAATAGCGAAGTCTTTGAAAAGTATGTATTTTGTACACGTCGAGCTTTGGAGATCTTTTTCAGCGCAGTCGCGGTTAGTCGAGCGCTTTTGCCGGGCCATGGGAAGTTCCTTTGACGAATGTGTTGCCCATTGGAGTTTTTTTTTTTCTCTATGAACAGAGCGTAATCGCGACGTTTTGATGTAATGAGCGTCATCGTCGTCGATCGATTTGAACGTTCGGTCGGAATCGGAACACTTGTCACCTGTTTTCCTGGTTGTTTCCCGAGGCCGTAACGACCGAAGGATTTCGCTTAATCATCGTTCGCAGTGACGTACATTTAGCAGCATTTATTGCAAATTTGTTTCGGAATAGAGACCTTTTCGTTGATCTAACGCTCCCCGTGCGTCATCGATTCTATTTTCGACGATGGCCCGCACCATAACAGTCACGCAACAGTACTATCATCCCCCTTTCAATGAAATTCCCGTAACTGTGAACAGAAATCCCAATATACCCGTGAAAATATATAGACGCTCTATTGTTCATTAGTTTACGTCAGTCTGCGCGTGACACCTGTTGCGAATGTAAATTGACGTGTTCTAATAAGCATTCCAAGGTCACGCAAGAACGAAGGGGATTCTGGTTTAGAACGGTAGAAATTACGGAACCATAGAGAACTTTTTTTCTCCTCCACTAAAGAATACTTTTGGCAAACTGTCAATGCTAAAATTAAATTAATGTTCTTTAAATATAATTTAATATCGATCATTGAGAATGAAAAATTTCTCTATTTCTGTTTACTTAATCAGGATGAAGGGATGTAAATAAAGATATAATTAAACGAAACAAAAGTATTTAATTGAAATAAGAAGAAGAGGTTTTGAAACGATGCTTTTTGGTTGCTACATTCAGATCGACGGTCGATCTACTGTCGGTCTCTTGGTTGTCTTTCACCCAGTCGTTTTCGCCTTTTATCTTTATTCTAAACATTGGGCGTGGCCTAATCACACGCATTCTCACATTTTGCAGTCCTTTTTTTCACGCCACACGCACTCTAACATTATTATACTCATCCTTCAGAAATATGAACCAAATCCAAATAGATGTCTTTATGATTTCTTTAATACAGTTTAAAATGGAGCAACATTTATATAATAGATATTAAAAATTCGTTGCTGCTGAGTTTTCAAATAAAGTTAGATAAATAACAAATAGGGCAATGTTAAGTAATTGAAAATTAAGAAAAGATTCTAGAGGCCCGTCGTGGTTCATCGACTTTGTACTACGTAGAAAAAGAGATTTTAACACATCTTAGCAACGATGTGCTGAAATCTTCGAGAAAAGTAGAGTTGCAGCAAAGTTATAGACCTCGATGAGAAACCTAAATTCTATAATTTAGTAATCAACAGGTAGCGATCGCTTTATGTCAAACGCTTTTGTGAAGTTCAACGAAGTACTGTATGTAACACGGAGTGACAAACCCCAAACAACGCAGGGCTGTATTCGTGATGTGCAATTGTGTTCTAAACCAGTGACCACTATGAAATCTTCATTGAAAAATGAACACAGTATCGGTAAAATAAATGATTAAAAACTGAGTTTGTTTATACGACAAATTATACTATACCCAGTGTACGCAATATACAAGAAACGTGGCTATGGGAACAATGTAAGTACATTCTATTCCGGCAGCCATACAGACAAACAAAGACAAACAAAGACAAACAAAACAAAGAAGCAAAGTCGAGAAACACACTGCTTGAGACAATATCCTTACTCTACATACATACATGCATGCATACGTCTATATTAAATCATACACTCCATAACATTACATCATTGATCACCTTTTAACATCGATAAAAATTCAAAAATTACAATAATGTATAGTAAACTAATATGCAAAGTTTCAGAAATAGCAAATCGTTTTCTTAAAGAAATCATAAATATTGCCTTGTTCATCCGCCTAAATATATCTCCGCCCTTAATGCAAGAAAACGTTGAAGTTCACATTCTTCTATTTCAAATTTACTTTCGCGCTCTCCCCAAATTCTGAGCCTCCACTCTTTTCGGGGTTCGGTTAGTTAATTCGGAAAACATTGATATACAGTATCGAATTCCATAGAAAGCGAACCAGGGAACACGGAGTCGGGGCGGAATCACCGTCGTTCTCCAATTACCATCTTCGTCGTCTCCGCGATTGCTGGCAACCCCCGCGATCCGAGGATACCTTTTCACCCGATTCGTCGCGCGTCAGAGCCCGAAGTTCGAGGGCCGTTCAACATTAATAATGCATACACCTCGATTCCCGTTGCTTTCAACTGTCCACAAAAATGCACACGAACGCATGCATATGGAGGGAAACACGGAATCGTAGAGTTTCCACGGGCGATCCTTCAGCGATTCAAGAGCGACGCGGCCGGGGGGTCTGGCGACGCTTCCACGCGGAATTTGTCCTCGTTAAACGGTCGAAAGCCGGTCGTCGACGGTCGTCTCCCTTAAACTACCCAGCATCCGAGCGCAACCTTTCGCCTCTTCCTCGTTCCTCGCTGTCGAAAGACGTCTACCTCGCTTTCTCTGCGTTCCTCACCGTCACGGACTCGGTACACGCACCGTGCGGGCCCTGGGGTCGCGGAGTTTTCGGACTGATTAGCATTTTTTTTTCCCTTCTTCACGCTTCCAGCGTGACCCGATGACGCCCGTGGCCGGACAATGAGGCTACTTATTTATTTAAATACCGGGCATCCTGTCCTTTCACGCGAAGATTTATGCACGCCGCCGAGCTAATTGCCGGCCCATTATCCGGATAATGGTATTCCGTCGCGTAACGACGCGTCGTCTGCCACCTTCCCGCCCCCCTGCAACCCGCCACCACACCTCCCCCCTTGCCACCTTATTCGTATCGTCCCTTTTTTACTCCCCGTTTCCACGGACGCGGCCCGTCCGTCTGTTTCCACGGTCAGGCTTACGTGCGACTTCTCTTCGTCGGACAAAAGACGCGTCGCCGACGGAATATCCGATCGACTCGCTCAAGGATGCAAGAAACGATAGACGGTGTGCCTGTGACGCGAGGAATACGTCGAACCTTCTTGGCCAATCGTGAAATATGGACTTATTACTGTCTCGCGAGTGTTACTTTCTTAAATTCACTTCGCGCTATCTTTCGATCTTCGTTTTCCTTTAAACTCCTTGTGGAGCTCTGTATCTCGCAACATTAAAAATTTATTGGTTTCGCTACGAAGAATTGAGTCTCTCTTATGAGTCTCTCATATTTTCCTTTTTCTATATGGTATATTCTAGTGAAAGGGGGTACATGCAGTTGTTATGACAACAATTCAAGATTTAAATACATATTTGTATCCAAAACGAACTGTGATTTTACAGTATACGTATTGAACTTAATACATAAGTTGTTTTGTTAGGATATACAATATTTAAATATGGCCGAGCTACAGCAAATCTTCAGGAACGTTTTGTTTTCGGTGTACGCGGTAACTGGACAATATCACTGGATGATTTATTATGTGTTATTTTCGGTGTACACGATGATTTCAGAATGTCTCATCTGAAATATACCAAACAAATTACGCAGTTGAAAGACGTCAACATCTGCTGAATTGGCCTATCGAATGATTTTACTGAAAGTCCTCATTTCTCGATTTTTAAAATTTTCTCCTTCATGAAATAGCAAGTGCCCAACGAGATTCTTTCTTCTAACAGAATAGTTTGTCTTCATTGTCTCCATTATCTTCTACAATTTATCCTGCTTTCGAAACACCTATTGCTTCTTCCTTAACTTCGACCCATTATTAGTTTTACCGATATTGTGTCAACTTTTCAATCAAAATTTTATAGTGGCCACAGTTTTGCAACCTAATTCCACATCACGGATACAGCCCTGTGTTGTTTAGTGTTCGTTGCTCTGTTACATACATTACTTCGTTAAACTTCATAGAAGCGTTTGACATAAAGCGATTGTTACCTGTTGATTGCTAAATTACAAAATTTTGAATTCTCACAGAAGGTTATAACTTTTCTGCAAGTCTACCCTTCTCGACGATTTCAGAAAATTGTTGCTAAGTCGTAGCAAAATCCCTTTTTCTACGTAGTACCAAATCTACCACTTAATAGTAACACTTAACATTGCCCTATTTTTTATTTATCTGAATTACACAATTTTGGATTCTCACAGAGGGTTGTAACTTTTCTGCAACCCTACTCTTTTCCCTAATTTCAGCAAAATCTTGCTGAGCTCTACCAGACCCTCTTTTTAGTACCATGTTGGTAAATCACTACCCTACTTATTATTCAACTAGTTTTATCTGAAAATTCAACTCTGAATTGGGAATTGAATACCTAATGATTTTTCTTTGAATCCTCTTCACATTATCATTCTAACTCCACCTTTCAAAATCCTTTTAAAGCTCTGCGCCTCATCGCTTCAGAAATTTATTGGTTTCACCATTGTAACGAATTTTTTAACAATTCAAATATCTTTGAAGTTGAACTGGAGATGATATTTGGTACGCATCAATCTGATACGCAAAACTGAACGTTGCCGACGCAGGGAGTCGTATTGGAAAAAGCGAGCAAGAAGGAATATCATTCGCCGGTGTTGTTCGGCAGAATAAACCCGTCGACTAAATAACACACGCGACGGAGAAGAAATATAAGAGGAAGATGCCCGAACGAGGGTGAAAACGGGGCGGAGAGAAAAAAAAAAGAGAGAGAAGGAGGAAAGTTAACCGCAGTGGACGCGTGGGTGAACATCGTCCACCCTCGGCCCGTCTCGATCCCCAGCGCGGGATCGACGCATCGCGACGCATCGGGGGTGAACGAGGCCGATGTGCAATCTATCGAAAGATATTCATGGGGCTGCCCGTTGGCCCCTGTGCTCACGTCCCCATCAGCCATAACCGTCGCGTCACGAATGTCTTATTGATTGCATCCAGCCGAACGGAGACGAGCACTGGCAAAAACAGAGAATCCGAGAGCGTCCATAGAGAGAGAAAGAGGGGGTAGAATAAAGACTGTAGAAGGGCGAGAGAGAAAGAGAAAGAACGAGAGCGAGAGAGAGGGCGGAAACGCGAGCAACCCCGCCAGCTTGATGTAACGCGGCAGGAAAACGGGGGAGTGGAAGTTAGCCCGGAAGCGGCGAATATGCGTTTTGGATCACCGCCGGATGTTCACGGGGTTGTTGCTATTATTGTTAACGTTGTTGTTGTTACACTTGCTGGAGGTTCGTAACTCCTGTTCCGTTTCGGACGCTTTGTAACAGTTTTTGACGCCTGGCGAACAGGGAGTTCACTCGTCAATCCTTGTTCGCACTCTCGAGTCCTTTGCGGGCTCGCGGATTGTTTAAGGAGTTACGGCAGATTAGACGTTTTAAAAAATAGAGAACAATTTGCCTGTATATATGCATAGATTTAGGCCGTAAACGTAACAAACACTTAGTCCTTGATTCCTACAGTATAAGGAGGAGTTCTAAGGTTTAGTGACTATTATTATTTAAAGCTAATTTAGTTTCTCTCAATCATAAATTTCTACCGAATTTTAATTAAACTTTTTGACTAGCTGTTTCGTTAATAAATAACTAAAAATGAAATTTGAATGTTATAGTGTATTTTATGTACAAATTAGTAATTATAAATAGTAGTCTGTTACGATGTACCACAAAAACTAATTTCACTTAGAAGTAATTGTGTTTTGTATACCTTTTGTAACATTAATTTTATAAAATAACAGTTTATTTGTACTATGTAGTTCTTCATGTATATTCTATCCTTTCTGTACTTCTATCTATCATAAGAAAAAATATATGTATACTTTTTATTAAACAAACAGCTTTATTCTGTTCTCATGGAAACCAAAAATTCATCTAATTGTAATGTAATCGAGTTTAAAAGAAGGGAGAATCTCAAGTGACTCAGTAAACCAACTTTGCAGAAGCTATCATTCTAAAGTTACATAAATAATACTAATCTTTAATACTGTGCGCGTATAAGAAGTATTAGGATGACCCACAAAATAACCAATTTTAATCACCCGTTTCCTGAAATTTAAAAATGATCAAATGATAAATTAAAATAAAATATAGCATCCATACATTACTGGAAAATTCTTTAAGCGATGACCAGAAAAATACATCCTACATCTGATTATCTTCTTATATATCTTGTTTATTTTCTAAATAAGTTGCGAAAAAAGTCGTAGTTTCGATCCCTTTTCACCGTTACCACAAAAATATATATAACTTTATAATCAAAAGTATAATTCACCCACTGTAAATACACCTAGAGCCTCCGCAAATGACGCACTTGTTGAGCAAGGGGTGATTCGATAAGAATGACCCAGAGAAATACAATCGCTTTCAGAACGAATACAGGAGATAACAGACCATCAAGCTTGAAACTATTTTGCGTGATAATTATGATTAAACAAAATGAAATTCTGAATTGCGCCATATTTCCTGAAACACGCTAATATTATCATACCGCGCGAAGTACGTGCGGTATTTAGCGGGAAAAGAGGATTTTCATCGCTGTGAAGTAAAGCTTCTCTAATTGTCTATTACAAATGGAATATTCTTGGCCTGGAACTGAAATCGTTATATTGTTAAAAATGTGAATACTGGAAGAATTATATAGAACTGCTCGGAGGCAAACTGATTGAGGAATTTAGAATTCTTATAAACTAGCAATTAAGAATATTTAGCAATGCGAACAATAGGTGGAGATAATTCGTTTTTTCATCTATGTTCGACATGGATAAACATCCGAGACATTGTTTATCCATTGATAGCTATATAAATTTTATTACCGATTACATAGTTCTCGGGATACAAACAAAGAGTATTTATTATTAAATGAGAAACGAAAATAAAATTCAAAATACCATCATTTTGGCACTTTTCAATTAACAAAAATACTCTATTTAGACGAATAAAAAATACATTCAGAAATATAAATCTTTCTCCCATTTTTAAATGAACACCTATGGGGGACAGAAAATATCCACACCGTTATACTCCGTACATACAAAGGATTACTTCAGATACAGTACTATTTTTTAATACGGAATCAACTTGTGAATGAAATGAAAATATTTCTGTATTTTAAAAGTAACAAATATTTATGCACTACAAGCACAAACTATTAGAACATATCCATAGAAATCAACATAGAAAGAACACAAATATTGTATATCTTCAACGTGTAACTACTTAAATCTAAATATTCAGTTGGATCTGAGTTAATGCAAATATATTAAAGGGAATATATGTAATAGCGTGGATTGCTACCATCAAGTTAAACGAATATATTATACAAAGCTCAAAAATTGGTAGCGTCGTATCGTTAACAGTTAATAAATCCATTTACAATAGAGTTTGTGTATCATACGAAGAACGATGTAATTTGTTCCCAATCGCGCGAACGTTCCTGGTACAATGATGACATCGTTCATGGGAAAGTCACGAAACAGCGAGAATGCCGTAAGATGACAAAGAGATAGAAAACGTTGCAGAAGGTCCGAGGTCGCTGAATACGGTCGATGAAATATTCGTGTACGAAATAACGCGGAAGGCCAGACGCGAAGGGAGAGAAATATAGATCCAGATCGTCACCGGCAGACGACGACGTCATGGGGTTAAAGCCACCTCTTGCGTCCACTCTTTTCCACCCTCATTTCCATCCAGTCGTTCCACGTCGCTTGACATCGACCACCCTTATTGGGAATCCGAATTCGGCATTTGCTTCTTTCATTTATCAGGATTGTCGAGCTTGACCGGCGGCGATCTCTCTCGACAATCCTCTGAATCAGTCCTTTCGCTCGGCTTCTCTACCTACCCCCCCTCTCTCTCTCTCTCCTTCCCTTCCCCCTTTCCGCTCTTTTCGAAATATCTCGACGTTCTATCCATCACTCCGGATTCACGCGGGAACGGGCTTAACGCGCGCTCCTCAAGCGTTACTTTATAATTTATATTCCCGCCGCGCTGCCACCGAGTTTTTCTATTAAAAATCGGCAGCGACAGGTAGAAAAAAAGGACGAGCACGAAGCGTTTTCGTTGACTCGCGTCAAACCATCCGACAGAGGGTCGAAACTAATGCTGCAGAGTAGCTTGAGTCGTCAGAAACGCGGAAAGAAAATCAATTCATCAATTTCGTCGTACGGATTTCAGACTGTACGTTACAATATTCTATCAGTTATCTAGGGACTGCATAAATTTTATTTTGGCGGCTGAGAAGTATGCCTCTGAGTGATGCAGTTGGGACAAATCATAGGGAGATCTAGCGCTAACGAAGCTTCAGTTTCTGGCCCTCGCAGAAATTGACTTGTAATTTAATTACAGTAGAGACTCCGGTATCTGTACCCCCATTATCCAAAACCCTTAATATACGGATGTTCTATTATCCGTATGTTCTGTTATTTGCAAAACGTGCCTTCTCATGTCGAAGCATTTGAGTCATTTGAAAAAGGACTTCTACGGTTTGAGGCACAGCGGAAATGTAATTCTACTCAGCTGCTTAGAATACAAAATTTATGTGACTTAGGGGGTAAAAAGTAATGGGACCCTTAGATGTTGAAAGAAACTCAATTTTGTTCATTTCTACTTGAATAAATGATATTTAATGCGAAAGGAAGTAACTGTTCTATTATCCGAAAATCCCACTAACCGGCGACTTTTGTCTTCCTATTTGTTCGGATACGAGAGTCTCTACTGTACTATGTAAAAGCGTAGCAGAAAATTTGTTGTGTTTTCTCTATAATTTTACTTAAAATTATCTTCCAGTGATATGGGTCCATTTGTCGGATTGAAGGAAAAGGCGTATTTTCTAATCAATTAGTTTTATCATTAGGACAGCTTCCTACTTTAAATAATTCGGAACAAATGTAAAAATTAAAAAAGGTGGCCAACTAGTAACTCAAATTGTAATTATATTATATTACATTATATATAACAGGCTAGAATTGAATACAGAATAACTAAAAATAACTATGAAAAGGAATTTAATCTTCCTAACATGTCAATAAAGAAACCCTTATTTGCTAGAAAAATTTAGTAAGAAAAGTGCATACAAATTACATAGTCAATGATCCATCCAGATCATAGATTTCATGACGAGAAGATGGCGTTTCGTAATCAGACGAAGTTTATAAAAAAATGGAACCACCGAAGCACATGTAAAACAGAATTTTCAAAATATAATTAAAATTCTTTAAATTGTTAAAAAAAAAGGAAACATTAGCGCACTAGTAATAAAACTGACTTCTCTGGAGGGATTAATTTCACTCTAACGAACCTTTCACCATATAATTAATAAATAAAAAATAAAATGAAACTCCAAAACACTAGTAATAATCCCTACTCCTCTGGAAAGATTAATTGTACTCTAACAAAACTTTCAACTTAAAATTAAAATTCTACCAGCCAAAACTCCTCTTTCCCGCGACACGCTGTTTTAATAATGAAAAACAATGAAGTGACAGCATGAGGGGCTTTTATCGCGTTTTTTCGGGATCTGTGGCACTGTACGCCGGTCGGGTTACGGTGCGCGGCTCTTCTAGCGAATTTGAGCCACACAAAAAGACCCGTCCAGACGTTTTTTCGTTCGTCGAAAAAGACTCGTCCCGAGTCGGAAGAATCGCTCGCGATAGCGCGCGATTGTTCTACCTCAAGCCTGTTCGCGCGAGACACTTATCAGCCCGCCGCGTTATTCCTATGTGCGTAATTTAATGCATCGGTGACACGGTGCGGATTATCGAATCGGGGCTTTTATGCGGACACCGTGACTGCGAAATGGCGTTAATAGACCCTGACGTTTCAGTCGACGTCTCTCGCGGCTTCTTTTTTTCGCCAACGCGGCCGATAACGCCGCTATCAGCTGCCTCGGGAAACGGCGCGGTGAGTTTCGTGAAAAGAAAAAAAAAAAAGAAAACTCGAAAGAGACGGCCCCCGGCGCTGTTGATAACGCCGCTGCAAACTATTACGAAAGATTGAGGATTAAAATTGGCCCGGAACAAAGGAAAGAGGATGCAGCGATTGACGTAGTTTCCTAGTATGATATTTCAGGCTTAAACATTTCGACCCGGCTGATTTCTATTTGGATTCTATTCGGTTTTGTTTTAAAAATGAATTGTATTAGGTTGTCTCGAAAGTTTCTTTCGCGAGTTGCACTCAATTATTTTACGTGGTCGTGTTTATATAAATAGACAATCTAATTTCATAGATATTCATGTTGTAACAGTAATGGAGCAAAATGAATCGTGCACAATTCACTAATGTAACATAAAACATAAAATATTGTGCATGTATTACTTATTAATAAAGCGAAAGAAACTTTTGGCACAACCTAATATTAATCGAGGAGTTGACAACATATCGAAAGCTGTCGTTAGATAAGGATGGACAATTTGCCCCAGCGTAAATGATGTTCATTTTTTTTAACATGTTAATTATGTTGTTAATAGGCATTCAGAAATATCCCAGGACACTAGGAGTCGTCACTAGGAATCGAAAGGGTTAGCCCGGTTCTTCATGGTTATTAATACCTAATCGTGTCAGTTTCATTAGTAATCCATACCTCAAAAATATCTTCATACATTCATGCAGTAGCTAAAATTCTATTTTCTGGAAACGAAAAGAAACCATAGGTGGTATTAACCGCGACTCCTAAGCATAAGCACTGCCCTTTGAGTCAAATACTCCGACGCTTCGCCAGCAGTGCCATTAGCTCCAAAGATATCAACATCAGTGTCTTTTGATTCCTAAAGAAGCTGCATTGTTGCCAAAACCGAAGTGTTTACTCAAAGTACACGGTTTGGATCTGGAAGCCTCAGTTAATATCAAACATGAAAACCTACTCCATGAAAGTCTCATATCCCTTAAAATACAAGTGATATAGAATAAATTGAACTTTTTTATGTTAAATGAAACCAAGTTTATACATGTGTTCTCTTACTTTTGTGACCAAATTTTGTTTCAATATTCAGAATCTAAGGGAAATCCTATTATAATATGTATACTGTTTTGAGAATTCAGTTGGACACTAATCTCCATTACACCTTGCTACGTCTACCATCCAAATAATTGTTGGAACATTTTATTTCGTGTTACATATCGTGTATGTATGCATATTATAATAATACGTACCGTATAGATTATTAGACACCTTATATATGACATAAGTTCTCCAAAATGGCTCCTCTACTGTATAAGTTATGTATGTAATTTAAAAGCACAGGAATATAAAGTACATATAAGGAATATATAAGTACACATATAGTAATAGAAAAGAACATATCAGGTTTCAACATCTTGAAACCTTGACACGTCGGCTACAGATTTAAAAACAGTCTGTAGTTTAGAAGAGGATTTCTGCATTAACATATATTAATTTAGATTGACATTAAGTTCCATATATTGTTACTAAAAAGTCATCTGTTTCCTAATATGATCATTGTAAATAGACAACCTGTTGGTAGATACTGGAATTTATTCTGGAATTAAATAAATTTAAAAATATAATACTGGAACTAATACTTGCAATTAAATAAATTTGAGTGCTAAATACTCTTGACTAAAGCAATTCATGTGGACGGTGAGGGTATAGTGGTTGTACTTGCTAAAGACGGAATTCTTTTTTAATTAATTATTCTATGAAAAACAGCAAAAAGGAAAACATATCTTAACATTTTTGCAGTCGACTATAGTTTCGTTACAGAAAGCTAACATTTTAACCGACTAAACCTTCATCTACCATTATTAGAGAGTCGTGGAAGCAAAGTGCCTTATTACTCTATTTCAAAGTGTACCAGTTTACCAGTTAACCAATATCGCTACGAACATTTCGAGATTTAACGAAGTCTAAGATAACCAAAGACTGTCGCTTCTAACTTACCCTCAAAATTAATGAATCTAAATATTTGATTTGAATAAACATAACAAAAAAAAAAATATGAAGACCACCGATAATTATATTCCCAAAGAGGAGATCAGATAGTTTGACAAACGCACATATGCGTCCATTGCTCTGACGTTGCGAGTGGTTGATATTACGCGAAATTCTTGAAGTGCAAAGGGATAAAATGTGAACGCTTTATCGTCGAAGCTCGAATTCCAACGGCCGAGCCAACTCCTGCCGCGAATCATTGTGGTTGCGCGTTGCGATCGAACAGCAACGAGTTCCCAACCTACCCCACGACGCCGAGCTGCTTAACTAGAAAACAAAGTCCGATTGTTGTCGGCCCGAGCCACGATCGCGGGGTGCATCCAGCCCCTTCCCGTTCCCCCAACCACCCCCTCGGCGCGAGATTCGGCGACGGGTTCGAGAAATCTCGCCGATGGTTAACGGGCACAAAACACGGATAATTAGCCGGACAAAGAAAGCCCGTGTGTTCGAGAGTGAGAGTAAAAAGTAAAAGCGTGCATGGAAGAGAGCGAGCGGGGGCGAGATGGGGGCAGCAGGGAGGAGCAGAGACTCCGGGAAAACAGAACGGTTACGACTGCGGGGGATAAAGAGAGCGAGCAGGAGAGAACGAAACGGCACAAAAGGGCCCCGACAACAAAGTCAAGTGGGGTACAATGAGCCGCGGCGTGAGTACATACATTGAATGCCATGGTCGTCTCGTGCAGTCACGGTCCCATGGCTCTTTACCGGTCGTCCTACTGCTTCGTGTCTCATGGTGTGGTCATGGTGTGTCTACAAAGGCGTTGATTCAATAACCTGACCCTGTCACCGATATAAAAAATTGCTGTCACACGAGAGTGTCCAGGATTCGTCGTCGGCGACCAACATCATCCTCTCCGAATTTAACAAGAAATGGTACGAAAAGCGTGGTTGATAAGGATTCTCCTTAAGGAACCACGACACTGCAGGAGCTCCTAGAAAAGAGATGTTTTCAGAGATTGTTTATGTAGAAACTATATGATGAGTTATCGGCAAGCTGTTATTACGTTTTATTGAACATGTATATTAACAAAAACCGATCTCATATTGTTATAAACATGGACAACATAATCATATTGTTTTTACTCTCACTCTCGTTTCTCGGTTCGATAGTGTATGCAAGTGAGCACTGAAAACTGGTATATAGTTGACAGTTTTGTTATCACAGGGTATATTTGAAATCAACGAACCAAAAATTTTCTTAAACTAGATACCTATGGGTATAGGCTTACATAGAAGTTTTTCAATATCCAAGAAATTAGAAAGTGGTGGACTTGCGAAAATGATCTCCTTGAAACGCTTGGAGTACTGAACACTCTTGGTTGAAACAATCCGCATAATTATTTAACTAAAAACATTAAAATGTAAATCATATCTTAACTTGAAAATGAATGAATCCAAATATTTGAACTTAATAAATAAAACTAAAAAAAGGGAGAAGCATTGATAATTGTGTTTCGAACTGGAGATCAAATAGATCGACAAACCCATGTGTATATCTACATGTATGGGTCTCAGATTTTCTTCCAAATGAAATATATAGTAGTTTACGTGAAATTAGGGATGGTTTAAGTCATCATTTTGATCGTTTCGAAACCGTTTGAGAAATACAAGCCTTCAAATATTGCGATTTTTGCCCATTTTCGTGAAATTGGGTTGTACATTTGAATTTTTTCCTCTGGAACTGTTCATCCTATTGACCTACTGTTTTTTTATTTTAATCGGTAGGGATTGTTCTTCCTGAATATATTTTTATTTGAAGCAAATCTGATTTTTGCAATATTAAAAATTATAAATAAATTTTTATTTTGGAAATAACACCTCGAGGTCAGGTTTTTAATAATCCGAGAAAATTATCATTGCATTCCTTGAAGTTTTCTTTACAAAATAGCTAGGTTTCATTCTGATGTTCTTTCGATTAGCGTCGTAATAAAATATTAAAGACAGCCGCCTCGTACCGCATCAGATAGACGGGCTGTGCGATTCACTATTATGAGACTATTTTATAGAGAATACACCAAGGAGTACGATAGTAATTATCTCGCATTTTTAAAAACGTGACCTCAAGCTGAATTTTGCAAAATAAAAATGTATTTAAAATGTTCAATATTGTTAAAATTAGTTTTCAACTGAATAAAAATATATTCGGCAATATTCATCCTTCCCGATTAAAATGAAAAAAAGAAGCTGGTTAATAGGATGAACAGTTCCAGAGAAAACAATTTAAATGTACAACCCATTTTCACGAAAATGGGTAAAAATCGCAATATCCGAAGGCTTGTATTTCTCCAACGGTTTCGAAGTGAGCAAAATGATGACTTAAACCACCCCTAATTTTACGTAAACTACAATATATTTCATTTGGAACAAAATCTGAGACATCGACTAAAACAAGTGATCGATTTGGCGTGCAATGACCCGTATACATTCATAGTTTACATCGGTATCCTATTTTGGATGGATGCATGTGGTCCATTGTAGTCAAAGGTTTAATGAAACTCATCGCCACTGACAAACCGTAACCAAGGTCTTCAATTGAAAATTTCTTGCTCCTTCCCTCGAGTATCGAGCGAAGATAAATGCCGTGTACATCGCATACACGTTTCCCGGAGCTTTCAGTGATATATTAACCACCCCGTCATGCACGAGCTGCACTCAGTTTCTTTACATTTTTTTTTCTCTAGCGGGTTGCACGTGCGTTCGACAGGTATCTATCCATTCAGGGTTTTGTTTCGGGTTCGCGTTTTCCATATTTCGCTTTCGTTGTCTTCTCGACCGGAGGAAAAAGCCTTGTCGCGTAGCGCGCTGCGGATTTTTCGCGTTCAGTTTCTAGTTTGAAATCAAAGAGCGTGTCTCTGGCAACATGGCTACGCAACGAAAAAAATCTGCCTCCCGAATTTCGTCATTGTATCCTCAACGTTTCAATATAGGACGGGTGGGAGGTTGCAGATATT
The DNA here is from genome assembly GCF_026225885.1 of Hylaeus anthracinus. NCBI lineage: Eukaryota > Metazoa > Arthropoda > Insecta > Hymenoptera > Colletidae > Hylaeus > Hylaeus anthracinus. The sequence goes on along the minus strand of NW_026534344.1, from coordinate 8,754,523 downwards.
AAGGGTGTATTCTAGTTTAGCACTTTTAACAAATTATAGATATTGCGTTTTCTTATATATTTATAGCTTTGACGTCTCGAAAATATGGTACTGGAATATTTTATTAAAAGTCGATAAATATAAGAAGCCACGTGAAATAAAAATGTTATTAATGTGTATCTAAAGAACTACCGTTTACGGGTAATGATATTCTATGTTGAAATGTAAACTACTCTGAAATAACGTGTCATAAAAATAAATTTTATAATATAATTATTATAAAAAGAAAATTTTCCATTTTCTTGATGTAGACAAACCATAATTATCTAATAGAGTCTAAGATAATTTTTTATTATTTGATATAAAATACACACAGTGGTCACAAAACTGCCCACTGAACACTAGTTTTATTTGCTCAGTGCTCGATTGCATACGATTGCCGAATCGAGTAACTCTGATTTTTGTTCCTTCAAATATTCAATAAAATATAATCAAAGCTTAAAATCAGCTGATCATATATACCTTTATACAAATTTCTGAAAATACCTCTTTTTTAGAACCGTTACAGTTTGACGTCCCCTTAAATCAACGACACCGACTTCTTCGTCGTTAATTTCGATGATAACAACGTGCTCAACGATCGTCGACGAAACGACAGATACGCGCGCGGAAGAGAGTGTCCAAGGGGTGCGGTTCACCCTTTGTCCATCAACGTGGCCACGAGTAGCCCTATATACGCGTCTTATAGCGCCCGGTAGGGTGAAACTACCCCGGGCATAACCGCGTTGCTAATCCGGGCGCATAGTTTATACGTCATTAAACCTCATACGTCGAAGGGTAGCCACATGGGGCGGGAGGGTGGTACGCGAAGAATCCGCGAACGTCACGACGTATATTGCCGCCTAGGGCAGTGTGCTGCGTGCCGCCTTTTCTATGCTGGGAGAGGGGGTGGCGGTAGCGGTGTTGCTAGCAGAGCAACGCAACCCTCTGGGGAGAGCTGTCACGTCGAATCATCCCTCGTAGATATGACAGAGGCCTTCTCTTGGCGACGAGGGTGACGTCGATCGGCGGTCGACCCCGAAATCGAGATTAAATGTCCATCCACCACCCCCTTTCCTCGGTCGTCTACCCTGTCGCCACTTTCCACGCATGATCGTTCGTTGTATCGGCTCGTTCGCGGAATTTTAGGGCTTTTTGTCCGAACATGGACACGCTGACAGAGGAAAGTGTAGAAAAATATTGCGTTCTATCCCCTCGTGGACTTTCTCTTTATTAAATTTTTATTAGTAGCATTGTTATTTATTATAAATGTTATTTCATGAATAGGATTCATTTTTGTCACAAATACAAAGGGTATGTTCATTTAAAATATATACACTTACTCTTAAGTATGTAAATATACTTTTAAGAAATAGAATGAAATAATTCATATATGGTTAAGATAAAGAATGAAATAATCCATGACGAAACCAATAAGAAAATTTGGTGACTTTCTTTCCTCTTAATATTTTTGATATGTTTTGAAATATATTGATATATATTTCAGATATATTGTTACAAAATAACTTTATAATCAGAATGTTCTGATGTAATGCAGACAACTCTTAATATAATCTAATACTTTTATATTCTTCTTCAGGTACTCTTGCATTAGAAAAAATTATAAATATATCATACAATTTAAAATTCTGTAAACGAACAATATGCTGGTATTATATAGATATAGTATCTCTATTAGTAGAATCTATTACATTTCATATGATATACATATGAAGTAATATCACTTAAAAATTGAATTGTCTTCGGTGTACTTACATCATTCTATAAACGAATGTGTTTCTTCTTTTTACCATTAAAATTCTAATAGGACACATTTGTCATAAAGAATACGAATTGTTTTTGACTAATTCAAAATATTCATACGAAAATGCAAATTGATTCTTTGAATAAAATTTAAAATACAAAGGACATATTTAAATATTAAACAACAGACGCTGGACCAGTTGGTAGATTCAGATATTGATATACAAAATATGAACTGTCAGATATGGATTGATCAGCTGGTCCGCTATACTTTTCATCGGTTCGTAATCATCGAATCTTCGCTTTCCTTTCCTGCTCAGCGGACGGAAGATCGGTCTATGATTTTTCTATGGGGTGGATAGAAGGGTGGTGGGTGGTACGGCGAGGGTGGAAGCAGTGGGTGAGGTTGAGCGAGGAAGACCGTGCAAAGGGCATCATTCTAATTGCCCCGGACTTCCTTTCATCCCCTTTGTGCGACCCTCGGGTGCGCTTCCTCATCCACCCTCTACCCCAGCCTCCCTTCGTCGTCCATCCCCCCGTACCGACGGGCTCTAAGTCATTTCTGCGATTAATTTTTCCTTCCAATTTGCACGCGGCAGTAATTAAGGGGCTGGGGCCGCAGTACATCATCCGGCTTTTCGCCGATGCCACGGCTAAGGGGGTTGGTTTTAGTGCGCGCGGAGCGGACCGGCCTTCTTCGAAACAATGGCGAGTGTCTTGAGTGGCAAGATAGGATTTCGAGCCTCGAGAGTCCCCGCTCTATTTCTTCGGGTAAATACAGGGTGTGTTAAAATCGTTGGGCCGAATTTACCACTCCTTGGGTTCGTCGTGAAAGAACCTGGCGCATATAATGTGTTTTCATGATTTTTATACGAAAGGAAGTTGTTCGAAAGTATCACCCTGAACAAATTTTATTTTTTTCGAGGGAACAAAGACCATCCATTAACACTTTAACTGCCGCACTTCTGCGCAGTAACGGTAACATCACACATGTGTGAGGAATTGTAAATTAATAAGGTTTTATTTTTATAAGAACTTATGTGACGGATCAAAATCTTCATATGTGAAATATGCATTATTGATACATCGGATATTGTTCCTTAACAATCATGTAAATTAAATCCTGATTTATTTAGCGATTAGTCTAATAGGATATGTTTCTTTGCATGAAATACGCGTATACATGTATGAATAAGCAAAGAAAAAGAATGATAGAATAGACATCGATAGTTAAGCTTTGCAAACATTGCTTCCCTGCAAATTGTCTACGTAGATTATTTCCACGAAACCGCAGAGGACGTGCTCGGCGAATGGCAAGAGACGCGCCGGGTCGGGTACGGATCCTGAAACTCGGAGGATATCCTACGGCGGCAGCCCTTCGAGGTGTTTAATAACGATAATGCCCGAGATAGGGTGGTTTCGAGGGTGGTTAGGGGGTGGTTCGCCGGGTCGGGACTCGGTTCATTCACGGGCTCGCTCGTTCGTGCAGAGTTCTTCCCCGTGAATGCACTGAATGCCTTCCTGCCGCTTTCTCTTTCCCTGTCCCTCCGCCGCCTGGCCCTTTTTTCTCTTTTTCCACGACTTTGTGCCGCGGGATCATGCATCCATCCTGACTGGTAGGCTACGTCCGTGTTTGCATTTATGCGCTTATCGCTTCTCCGAGCACTAAGAACCGCCGGCGACCGGAAGTACCGTGCGCCGCTCTGGAAAGCTCTGTCGTCGGAGCCACCAGCGTGTATCTCTTCACCGGATGGAGGCGTGCGCGACCAAGCGGTTTCAAGTGGTTTCGACGCTGCAGATCCAGGCTAACCTGTTTTAATCTATAAATGGATCTCGAAAAGTACATTGAACCGCGAAAGGTGGGAATGATACGGGGCCCCGAATTTCCATGGGGATGTCTGTTGTTTCTCTTCCGCCGCGACGTTGAAAAGAGCGAGACAATGTTTTTACTTGAGGCAAAACTTCGAAAAACAACTAATGTCATCTGGAGCCAAGATTCAAATTCATAGAAACGCCAGTTAGATATATGAGAACGACTCGTACATGCTACTGTTGACTACTAGGTATGTAGAATCACTCGTTTAGTATATTTTCAGGGAAACAAGTTAAACTCTGAGTTGAAGCACATAATTTAAAAGGTAAATAAAACTTAAGCTGAACAAAATTATAATTTCATTATGTACTCAGTTTCGAAAATAGTATAAGTAATCATAATAAATTGATTCCATAATCCCAACATGTATAAAAGTTAAGCAAAATGTGGGACAATTTTTAACCTACCTAACCCCAAAGAATTAAAAAGAAACATTCTTATTTAACTTGGATCCGCTTGTACAATAGTGAAGCATATCGCTTGCGTACTTCCGTACCACGAGTCTTGCACTTTCTTGTAAAATAAGACGTTGAAAATTCAGTCACAGTCGTTCTTAAAATATACCATTCATAAGTATTCGAACGATATAGGTTTCGAACTTTTTCTCTGCCCTTGGAAACCAGAGAATTGCTTTATGACTATTCTTTAAACGAATAACCTGGAAATAGGCAGAAATGTCTACTTTTGGTAAGAAAACATGAAAATTAGCTAGACAAAGATTGGAAGTAAAAGTTCTCTATACTGACGAATCGAAATTTGGGATCTTTGGCTCGAACAGACGATCATTTGTTCGCCGCAGCATTGGTGAACGGATGTTGGATGAATGGAACGGATGAAAGAAAGGTACCAACATATATTGGGAGGTCTTAGCATTCCGTTAGGAAGAACATTGGTGATCAAAAGATTTTGTTTTCCAAGAAAATAATGACTCTAAATGCACGTCAAAATTGTGTCACGGATACTTGAACGAATAATAACAAACTGATATCATCAATAGAATTATGTGGCAAGCACAATCATCGGGTTTCGATCCAATTATTATGGGATGACCTGGATAAAAAGGTAAAAGTCATGCTACCAAAAAGCAAGGAAGACATGTGGCGGAAGTTACAGGACCTCTGGAAAGAAATATCAATAAAAACAATAATTATCCAGCGATATGACAGAATATATCCAAGATTATTATTATTATTATTGATATTATTATTATTATTATTAATCTATTATTATAGATTATTATTATTGCTATTATTGTGCCTTAAATGTTGCTATGCAATTGCAACATAAACAAGTATAATTGATAAATATCTGTTACCACTGAGGAACTTATTTTTTTTAATTTATTGAAGTTGACTACATGCATATAGCCAAATTGTTCGGATCGCAAAGGGTTCATTTGAGCAGCAGAAGTATAAGTGGCACGAATTTTCTCATATTTTCATTTCTCATGAATACAAACACATCCGCAGTCTAGTTATAAGAGTATCAGCTCGATTTATATTCATATACCTCGATTACCTTCGTCATCGTCAATTACAAATCCACCAGTTTTATACGAAACAAGAGCGTCGAGGATGTTCCACCTGTCATGGATCATCGCTCGAAAAATCGATGCATCGAAATAATTCCTTGTCCGCATCTGCTCTCGCCCAAAACGAGACAGCGAATGACGGACGTGGCCCCGGGAACGCGAATCCCAGCGCACTACGAAAGCCACCCTTGACCCGTCCGTCAAAGAAAGGTGCATCGGCGCGAAATGGAGCAACCCCGCTGCTGAAGCGTCAAAAGCGCGGTGCGGTGCGGCGCGGCGCGGCGGATCCATCACAATTAGGTGACGATCCCATCAGCGATAGACGCAGGCTGGGAGAGGAACCACGAAAATCGGGAAGCGAGTACCCGCGAAACCGCGGTCTCCCTTCCAACGAGCCGCGAATAAAAGAGTGCTCCGGTGGCTGGCTGGCTACGTGGAACCAGCTCCGGGGGCCCTGTTACGACTTCGCTCTCGGATTCCGCGTTTTCACGATACACGACGGCCGGATTTCGACGGCAGGAGCGTGGCGGGTGTGCGGGGAACGGTCTCTCTGCCTGTTGGAATCGACGAAGTGGTGTGCCGGCTAGCGGGGAGGTCGATTTTCCCCCGTACGTGTCTGTCGGTACGTCCGTCAGTTCGTTCGTTCGTTCGTCTGGCTGACTGGTTGGGTGGTTGGCTGGCTGGCTGGCTGGCTGGCTGAGTTCGCTGCCGCTGCATCGAAACATGTAAGTCCAGGAGGGCAATAATAGATCACACAATGCCACGCGAGCTTTTCAGGGCCTCCCGTAGGTGGTGTGAGTGTAGGTGGAACGTCGGTCGGGGTTAGGAGAGAGAGGGCTGGTTGCCGCCACCGTGGGCCGCGAGAGGGGATGGAAACGAGGTAGCTCATCAACTAATGGCCCGGACCGGAACTGAACTACCTTCTCGTATGGGCTCGCCTACGTTCCCGCCGATGCACATGTGTGCATACGTCTGTGGATGCAACCCGCTCCTCTCTTTCCCTCTCGGTGCCTCGCTCGCGCGATGTCGCGGTTCCCCTTGCGTCGGTTCCCGCCTCGAATCGTTCGCCTTGCACGACGTCTACCAATCTGGATCGTAACCAGCCGACCCTACTTCATTTCGGATGTTTAGTGTTATTCCTGGATAAGCTACCGTCGTCGCAGCGACCCGCTGGCTCCATCAACGATGGAGGAGGTGAACCGCTGGAACAGTGGTCTTCGTCTTTTTCAACTCGTGGATCGGATTCTTGATCTTTTTCAGCTCGTGGTATAATTTAGAGTAGTTACCATTTGTGAAGGTTTCTGAACTCACGACTTGTATTGGAGTGTTATTCTATGCGCGCTCACGGGACGAGTTAGAGCAATGGTTATCAATCACGAAAAGAAACATTGTTGATTCAACTGGCTGTTCAGATTGGATGAGGATGCCTAACCTCTTTGGAGTTACAGTACACTTCAAAGTGGTTGAAAATCCTGAAAAGTGTAAAGGCTGTTACGTATACATCCTGCAACCCTCTTTGGAAAACACTTTATATTGACTCATTTTATATTGTCTCTTCTAAAAGAAGAATAAGTTATAATTAATATAATAAAGTATAGGAAGTTTATACTCATAGATGATAATATTACGTGTAAATCTCATAATTTACTGCGAGACACATATCCGTAAGTGTAAATAACACGAAGGAATACTCTAACAAAATTAATACTTCTGTGGAATGTAATAACTTTACTTTTTATATGTATACACTGCGCAGCTCGCTTTCATTGACAATTTTAATCGAACTTTGCGAAGACATGATATATCACTCATTCTCGTACAACTATAGAGGTAATCATTACAATTTCATAGTTCAAGATGCTTAGTCACATTGATGGATTGGCCTTCACATGTAGTCCAATAGAAATTATGATTTGATACACATCATCGAGAATAAAAGATCAAATATTGATTTCTAAAGCATACATAAATTAAATACTTTGCAAGCAGTTACTATCAGCTTCATTTACGAGAACAGACTGTCTTCTTCGAAGTGTTGCTTATGCTAGCTGAATGCATTTTCGATATTAAAATCTATACAAGAAAATCTTCCTGGCACTGACATTTATAGAATAATTATAGATGTGTAAAGGGTTTTTCAAAAGTGGCTTTAAGATTTTGTTTTTAATTAAAGCGACATAGAATGTCTCCGATTTTTGTAATCTAAATGAAAGTACCTACACACGATTACAATTAAACGTGGAAGATAATGTCGTCTAAGTATTCGTAAAATTAAACATAAAAACAAAATCCTACAGATCTCTTTGGAAAACACTTAAACACTATTAGCATTGGAAAGAATAATCATTTCGAGTGTTAATTTTCACCATTTTATATTGACTCTTCTAAAAGAAGAATAATTTAAAATTAATACAATAAAGTACAGGAAGTTTATACCCGTGGATTTAAACTACATTTAGTTTATAATGACTAGAGCGGATCTTTATGCGTTTATAGGAAATTTGAATGTGCAAGAACCTACAAAATGCGAAACAATATGCAAGAATATAAAAACGAGTGAAAGTAAAGTTCATGTTATAATAAGTGCAGAATAAAATAAATTCCTATTTAGGTTCAATTTTTGTAAGCATGTTCGCGAAGATTTTTTTTTGCATAAAGATCCGCTGTATAATAATGACTTTCGCAATTGCAGTAATAATTTTAAAAGCAATAAGAAATACAAATTCGTAGTCATTGTTACAAAATATTTTCAACGCGATTGTAAAGAATCACTGCAGTGAAAACTCACGAAACTCCGTCGAAGAATGAGCGACGACAAAGACACACTGAGTTTCGTGTTAGGCGACGCCTATGTGGGCGTCTAGCTCTCTACAGTGTCCATTCGAGATTGGCAGAAGTGCATAAAGTTAAGTGCACGCTAGCCACTATGGCAGAAGATACGATTGCGATTTCATAGAAGTCGTTGTTTTTTTTCTTACTCTGTCTCTTTTTTCTGTCTCTCTGTCTTTTTCTGTTGCGGGCAACAGTTTTATTTTCCCCGGTCCAAGAATTTCTCATGAATTCATTTTTCTTTTTCATGTGTGAGTTTAGGAAAAGATAAATTTGACATGGGAATCGTATATTATTCGAAAAAAGTAAGCGAACTTGATAAAAAAGATATGTTCCACAAAGGAAATTTTAGGTACGGAATTGACGTAGGTATAATATTGTTGTGGAACCACGAAGACACCTCTGTGGCCTCTGTCGAGTGGCGTCAGGAGTTGCCATGTTTAGAAAGAACAGTTGCAGGTGGAACTGTCAAATTATCAGATTCAGACTGGAAGACGAATTGTTAACATAACTGTATTGTCCGAGAACTGTTAATTATATTGTATTACGCTGTTGTTATTATTGCTGTTGAGTTATGGTTTATAATAAACGGTCACGCGGTGCGAGTGTCGCAACTGACGTTTCTAACAATTTTTTCTAATGGGGACGTCTAATAACCTTGCACATTCAGTCATTTGTTGTTTAAAGAGAATATTTAATTCGCAAGTATATAAAATAAAATTCTTCCAATAGAGGGTTAATTCTATATTCGTGACGTTTTGACTACTAGGTTTTCTTCAAGTATAATATAATAAAAATATGAAACGATTGATTAAACAATTCAAAAGTAAAAGAATATTTAGTCAAGCGAACATATTATTGAAATATCCACACAAATTTTAGAGTAAACTCAGAAACTGGATCGACGAACATCAAGAAAGTATTTTAACACTATCAACATAAAACCTTTTAAAATTCATTGAAATTGCAAATAGATAATTAGAAATTAAACAGTATTTACGTTAATTCAGTTCAACTACTCAAAACTATGTTATAGATGTCACTTCGTTGTCCTCTGTTATTCTCAATCCCATTCATACAATTAAATATTTCACGATAAATATCCAGAAATTTTTATGTTCAGACAAATAAACGTTGTTAAAAAATTATTATACGCCAATTTTATCCGTTACCTATCATTCAAATACTGCTTTTAGCTTACGCAGGTGAGAACCCTCGTAGCTAGCGAGACGTTGACTTCCAGATACAGGAAGAGTTTTCGCCGACGATTTCCGAATTTCTGAGTTAGGGAACCGTCCCTCCTCGGTTAGCCCCCCCAAAATATTAATCTTCGGTAGACAGCCATTTACAGTAATTATCTCGTGGCGCACAAAAACAGCGAAAGGAGCGTTAACGTTGGGTGACCTTAACGGAAGCTGGCCCGCTCCTTTCGCGCAGCTCAAAGGAAACGCGATACCAAAGAAAAAGGGTTCGTTCTTGCAGGGTGAGTCGGAAGGAAGGATTCGCATAAATCCACCCTCCGCTGACTGGCCTGGAACCACCCCACGGGCGGGCCATGAATATTGATCAGCCCCGTTCCACCGTACGTCGTCCTACTCTCACGCACCCGCGTCCTTCCACCAGGACTCTCTTCTCCCCTTCTCTCCACCCCCCCTCACTGCACCGTCTTCTTATATATACTCTCTCTTCTCTCGTAGACCCTCGTGACCCGGCAAACAACAAACTCTATTTACGGCAGACTTTATCTTGACGTGATCTAGTTATGCTAGGCACGACCCACTACACAGGATCGTTGCGCGGGATCGCCCCCACGATCATTGAATCTTATTCTATCGTTCGTCCATCGTCTCGTCGCAGACAGGAACACGTGGTTCCCGAGCCCGTCAGAATCTGTAATTCGCTTCGGGGACTGTCCGATGCTCGACTTTCGTTTCATTCCTTGCGTATCAAGATAATTGCGATAAGTATGCGTTACTGGGTATAGGAACTCGTTATCGCATATCAAAATTATCTCACAAGCACTGGCAATGTTTTAACTCCTTGAAGCGAGCCTATCTGGCACATCAACAATGTAGTGCACTGAAGATCATATTGTTCTAATTTAGAGTTAGGTTTCAATTGTAGGTGATTTCACGTTTCGTTGATTTTAGTATTAAGTCGTTTGAACGTCATGAAATTGTCACTCAACCCTTCAAGGTTACATATGTTAAAAACTTCTACCTTTTGCTTATAGGTCTACCTTTAGAAATTCAAAATGGCGGGTCTAATATGGCGGACAAAAATGCGAAAATTCGAAATGATTCGATTCGAACGAAACTTGATGTACAATGTTTCTTTATATATAGCGTGGAATTCCGTGCCTTGAAAGTGAAACTTTTTCATCCCTTCGGTGAGCGTACTTTCGTAAAATCATTTTATCGAAATTTCATTTCATGAAGTGAGGTTAGTCAATTATACAAAACAAGATATTAAGGATAATTATAGTAATATAACGATTTCATTTTGTATTACTCTATTGTTTACTTTATATCACAGTTACTGTTAACGATTTTCTATTCGATAATGTAACGTCATTCGTCTATATAATGATCTTGCTTCCATCTTTAGAACTCCTTGGAGTTGTTCTCCAATTCTACTCTTCTTTCCAAGTTAAACGCATCCTCGATCATTATCTCCAAGTACCATTACTCCGTGAAAGGCAGACATTTCCATCGAAATTAGTTCGTTGCACCCAGGTTAGTCGAATATTAGCTATATCTCCAGGATCCAGGGGTCCTTCTAAATATGGTCTACTTTCTATCGAAGGCCAAAGCTAGGAGAACTGATGTTAAAAAACTTGGGTTTTCCCAACTGATGAAGTTATAGTAAACAATACTAGGGAAGCACATCTACGCGATACGTACTGTATGTACCGTGCACGAGTAACTCAAGAGTAGCTCAGCCGAAAAGTAACTACACTTCCTTAGCTCCAGGAACCATTTCTGAACATGCTCTACTTTCCATCGAAGGCCAAAGTCAGGAAATCCAATGTAGGATAAATTAGCTCTCTCTTCATTTTCCGATTCATCGAGGTGGGTTACTTGAAGTCCTCGTTCAATTTTAATCTTGAGCATTGTAAGCCATACACAAATAACATCAGGGGATACATCCTGGAACAGGTCAGCAGACTTAATTTCTCAACCCTCCTCCATTCGATAGCACTGGAACAGTCGAGGATCATGAACTTCCGCGATCGATAGATCGCCACCTCGGATAAGATTCGCGGTCATCGTCGTCAACCAGGAACGTTAACGACTCCAAGAGTCATCGGTCCGGCAGAGGATCGTTCGAAAGGGTGACTGCCAACCCTTTCGCCGTGAAACTTTAAACAAACGATCAGGGTTAGGGCCGCGGAGTTTTTAACGCTTCGAGAGTTGCCATGGCAACAATGGCAGGCCGTTATTAATCCCTGACGGGAGCGGCGAAGAATAGAAGAACGAAGGGAGCAGGAGGAAAGAGGGCAGAAGACAGAAAGGGAGAAGATACTCCCCCGTTCTCCTGGAGCTTCTGATCCTCTCATTTTCCATCTCCTTCGACTCGCGATGGCTCGTTCACCCTATTCTTCGCCACGTGAGTTCCTCCATCTCGCTCCAAAGGTGCCGAACGCGTTCGAGGCAAAGGGAGAGAACGACTGGAATTAGGAGAAGGCTCCGTCATTATACTCCCATCATTCACTTTTCTTCTGCTCGTCTCCCTTCCTCTTCCTGCGTGTCGGCCTAACCTTGGCACGCCGCTTGCATTCTCTTCGCTGTATCTTGCTTTCGCTATTTGTTTTCTTCCTCGTCTGGATCTACATCGTCTCCTCGATTTTCAACATTCTACAGTCAACCACGGAATTTTCGAGTATGTTCCGTGGTAAACATTCGTGATATGCTGCAGTTGGATAAATGCGCCAATTGAGAGAGTTAATTATCTACACTGTGGAGAGGATAAAGGATTTTAAGGAGTATAAATAATATTTATCACTGTTTTTACCGTAATAGTAGTTTATTTTACATTTGATATCTTAACCAGGCAGCTGTGATGGACCGTCAATCATGGACGAGTTTACTTGGCAATATTTTGTGTCATGACAAGTATAATCGTCGACCGTACCAAATAGAAGACCACAAGTGACAATAACAAAATTGAGAATTGGCCACACAAATCTTACCCATTGTTACAAAATAACGAAATCGCAGCCACCATCATGCACCTTTTGTGACGAACCTCTCACAGTTAAACAAACTTTTAAATAATATGCAGACGATTCTCAACAATAGAAACAAATTTCTCAAACTAGTAGGTATATTAACGATGTATGAAATAATGAATAAATTGCAATTTGAGTTGTAGATATTAACGTGGTCACTAATAACCATGTAGTTGATGTGACCTTAAACAAAGTAATTAAAAAAAGAAAGTATACTCGTCATGCGTAAAATTTAGTTACCATTGGTTATTGAAGAGTATGTTTTACATATTAATTTGGGTAGCAGAAGTATAAGTGGCATAGATTTTTGGGACGATTTAATATATAGTCTTTGCGATGCAATATTACTCTGTTTGACGACTATACCTGTCGCAGCTTGATTCTCGCGACACACATAGGTGCACGCTCTGAGAAAGGATGTCACAGACGACTGGTTAAGAAGCAAGTTATTATCGTCCGAATATTCGGTTAATAATGCTATCTTAAATCAAGCAAGCTCATCTCAAGATATTTCTTAAGACTTTGGATTTAAGGTTTTCATTTCATTTTTGAGATCAACAGAATACAATTACCACTTCAATTCGTTGATCCATCCACGATTTCGTTAAAGGAAGACCTAGTTTTTATAAATGCAAACGTTTCAGGACAGGTTTTCTATTGTCTGCCAACTTATCAATGATATAGATTATAAATGAGTTTATCACTGCAACATCCAACATCTCATCAAATATGCGCAGTAATCATTTTCTAAATGCGTGCTGTAAGTTATAGTACATTGAGTAACACAAAATACTCACATGTACAGTCAGTCGCGTAAGTATTCGTAACTTCTATGTCTATTGAAGAAATTTCTATAAATTAAATGACAAGTAGACTGCGAATCTTTATACAAAATAACATCTTCGCGAACATACCTAAAAAAATTGAACCTAAATAGGAATTTATTTTATTTTACAAATATTATAACATGAACTTTACTTTCAATCTTTTTTATATTCTTCCATATTGTTTGCATTTCGGAGGTTCTTGCATAAAGATCCGCAGTCCAATGATAAGTTTAATGTTTTCAAATCAATGTTTCGTTATAAATATATACACGTGTAAAGTTTATTCACGCACAATATTTACAACGAAAAATTTATTTGGAAACATTACATCTGTCATTTAGTTTGGACAAACTTCTTCATTGAAGATACAAGGTACGAATACTTACGGGACAACGAATACTTGTGTATAACATCCTAACGTTTAATGAATCTTGGTATTATTATAAAACCATAAAAAATATTGAAAATTGCAAATGATCCTAATTCGATGGCCAGAGACTGCTTATACTAACAGAATTAATACCAACGATGACAAATATCCCAAATCTCCATTACAGCAAACTTTTCTCCGACCCGTGGACGAATCCGCGGAAATTTGAAGAACCCAGCACGACGCGCGACGGGACGCCCGACATCGATCGGAAACGCGACGCGCGAACACGTGTCCGCGAACGTCCACGTGAAAAATCGAGATAACGTCCGCGCCTCGGGGACGTAGACGGAAGGGAAGACGGGGCGGGAGAGCGACGCGATGTCTCCTCAAACATTCACAACGCGCGTACGCGTCTGGTGCTCGACGCAGCCGCGAACACGTTCTCGCACACGCTCGCAAGTTTCTCGACGCTTTTTTTCGTCGTGCATCCCGCCGTTTCCGGTTATCGATGCATCGGGCTCGGCGTTCACGCGGAGGAGTTCGTCGGAGACGAGCATTGTTTTCCGCGCAGCTGCACACAGGCTCACACGTACGCGTGTCTCGGCGTTTTCCCTCCTGTCTCGCTTCCACTTTGGTCTTTTCACTCATTTCCTTCACCCGCCTCTCTCCCACGCGCCAGTTTTCCCAGTCGCGGTATTTTTCGCTTTTCCTCTTCGAAGGCTCGTTCGCGTCCTCTGTTTCGCAGGCGCATAAAAGATTATATACGAGTCGGTTGTCTTCCGCACGTCGCGGGAACGCGCGTGTGGTCCGGTCCGGGGCGGGAGCGCGCGCTCTCGCAGGAAAAAGAGAGAAGAGGAATTCAAAGTCGAAGGTTCCGCGGCTCGTTATTCATCGACGTTCGGCTCCGGCTGTCAGGAGGCATTATTTACGGGTTTCGCGGCGGAGCGAACTATTAATTCGGCCCGATGCAGGTGGTAAATGTGCGCCGACGTTTCAGGGCGGTTTCTACGCCCGCGAAAATCGTTCTCGGGACCGCGTCGCACGGTGCAGCGAACATATTGAGGAACGTGTTAGACGCTGCTAGTATTTGTTTCGAAATATACAGTGGGCAAAGAAAAAAATTGTCACGCTCGCTTTAATCCATTACGGACGGATGAGTTTTACGCGTCCCATGATTGTCGATCTCTTGTTAAATAACACGAATCGATCAATTAGAACCTTTTCTTTTAGCGGAGTTTTCTTAAATGGCATTAGATTCAATCATTTACACCGTTAAGAGGCGAAATAAACAGTGAATTGTTGATAGGGAAATGAATATGACTATACACATTTATCGATTTTTGAACTTGCTAAGTAGTGCCCGACTTTTCCTAAAAAGAAAATGGAAGTAAGACCATTTTAGTGTTATTGTATGCATACATTTTCTTTTATACTCGCCCAGGTGTGAGAAGTTGCCAGACAGTTGTAGCAATCAGATTGGTTGTAGACCATTTCATTGTATTCTAACCCCAATAGATATACATTGATAATAGAATTAAAGTAGAGGTCAGAACTGTACATAATTGATGTGTGAAATTACAGAGGGTTAAATGAAACTCTTTTAAAATTCATGAAAAATTAATATAATGTGACATAAATAAAGAATTTAATTCATTACGCATTACTAATAATATTATAACAGTTGTCAAAGTAAGACTTGAAATCGTCGATCCACAAAACCAAATGGTAACTATCACAGTGGTAAAGTTTATTTTTTTCTATTTTTGTGGGTAACAAACTACACGAGATATTTTCAAAATATTTCTAAAAGACGTATAAGTGGTCAGATAAAATGTGCGAATGTATGCGCTAATGATACATTTACAGATTTAACGACACCGTCATTGCAATCTTCTACTGAGAAGCAGTTTCGAATTTATTAATTACGTTAGACAATAAGTGAATATACATACACTATGAATGTAAATATAATAAACAGCAAAACTATATTAGTCCAGTCGAAGAACTGAGATCTGCGTAATGAGATCTCCCTTTTTTTATATGTTTTGAATCGATGTATACCTATAGAGTAATTAGTGCGATTCATATATGACGTTAACTAGATACGACATGCTAAATACGTGAATGGTTATATATTATTATTTATTTACTTCGACGAGCAATGGCACGTTCGATTCATTGAAGAAATCTATACATCTATACAAAATGTAGTAAAAAAAATTAAATCTCTAATTAGTCGTTTATTTTGATTTGCAAGACTCTACCTAATTCGTAATATTGCAGAACACAGGTGTTTTTCTTATAGTATCAGCAGTATGCAAAGCTTACGTAAATCCGAAAAAGATGCGGTAATAAAAGAATCATTTACAATCTTAAATAAAAACAGGATTAACGTATAACCAGCTGTGAATCTACATATACACATACATGTATGTTTGTAGCATTGGGTAGCAATCTTAGACTACAACGCAGCATAGGGTGACCCACTTTATATGCTGCAATCTTCAAGAATCTACATTGTGTCTTCTTCGATAACAATTTATATTTAGACAAGAATGGAGACCAATGCTTTTCCAATTGCGGTCATATCTGTAATCTGTGCAAGAGTATTCTATCAAAAACAGGCAATTTTAATATCATCGGCATTCAGATTAGTGGAAAGAGCTGTTACTTACAGAATTTGTACGAAATTCTCAATAGCTACCAAAATACCACACTGTACTTCAATATCTGAGAACTTTGAAATCACAAAATACATCCTTCCATTAAAATCTATCATAGAAATAACTAAAAATTTGATTTAAAATAATGACATTGACCGCTCAATCTTCTTCGTAGTTCTACCCAAAAGGAAACTAAATTATCACAATAGTATATCTCCTTTGTAACTTTATATTATTTGTAAGCAATGAAAGTTTCTGTTAAAAATAATAAAAATATTAAAATGATCTCCTTTTCATCGGAGACTCAGTATAATTGTTTGAAAATATTACTATTCTATGAATATTATTTAACAAAGATTGGACATCACTTGTTCGTTGATCGAAACTATAGGGTCTGCTTTATTAGACATTTAAGTACGATTGATCTGAATTATGATTAATACTTCTCAGCGTTCAGTAGTGTGTAGTGCATTTAATCAGAAGTAAATGTCTATAAATTATTAGTTCAATAAATCTGAAATTTTCACGTATAAAAGCTTCATGTGAAAGGTAATACATAAATTTCGTCTTTCGTTTCCGCCCACTCGGTTTGCGCAGTAAATTACTGGAATTAAAAATTCCCTTGATATGGCAGATTACAATGAATTATGTGAATTCAGTTCAGATACGGAGCTTTCCCCCAAACGAAATTGTTTCAACGTCCAGAGAATTGACTGTTTTGAAGATTAATACACAGAGATGAATTTTTAGATTTAGAGCTTCATGGACTAGCCATGCGCGTCACTATATCTGTGTATATCGTTCACACTGCATAATTTTTATTCATAGAAGGTTATTTGTTTCTTATGATTAATTAACATTAATATTGTATTAATTCTTGAGTGTTTACACAAGTATGTACATAAATGATATTGTCTATGTATTATTTAACCCTTTGACTGTGAAAGGCGTATACATACCTCCTCAAGGAATGGGCTCAGAGAAATGTTTATATTCGTTACATCAATTAAAAAAAATATATCAGCTTATAGGGGATGATCACGAAACTTTTTTATATTTACAGTTTATTCATAGGATGCATAGTTTCGAAAATAAAAATTGAAAAGTTCGAAGTTCGTTGGAAAAATTGAATTTCAGGAAAAAGGTCTTCTAAGTTTTCAATTTTTATCTCTGAAACTAAACGTCCTATGAATGAACTGTAAATATAAAAAAGTTCCATCTTATCATTCCGTATAAGGTGATATTTTTTGAAAATTCACACCTCTTAGAATTTTCAGCAAAAATCGTCCAGCGGTCAAAGGGTTTATTATTCTAGAATGTGGTAAGCACAACCCTAACAAATGTTAAATTGAATTTTCATTGATCTTAATCTCCAATCTCACTCCAATAAAATATGAATCTACCACACAACAGAGTTTTACTTGCGTCCCACTTTGGAAAAATCACAAATGCGGTGGTGTATCGAAATTAATGACCGCTAGTATAAAGATTTATAATTGGTGATTATATGTTACATAAGTTTTTGTGTTGTTTTGAAAACATATTCGGCCTACAGAGGGTTAATGCGGCCCGTGTTCTAGCATGCCTCGATTGATTACAGTGAAAGCGTTGGCGGAGGCTGAGCGATTTTCGCAGGAAGTATCGGAAGGCCGGAAAGGCGGGCATGCTTTGAAATGCGAAAGACGTATCCCACGGCCACGGGGAGTACTCTCTCGAGGCGGTAGCTCTCGGAGTACCGTTGATCTAATAACGGGACAAACGTCGCGAGAATCGCGTCCCGGACGGGATTTCATTTCCTCTCCCGTAGGATGAGCGGCCGCGTCAACGGTGGGAGCGAGACAGAGGGGAAAGAGAGGGAAGATCGATCCCACCGTGCAAACCCGTCTTTCGATAGCGTCGCCTCTAGCTAGTTGTCGAACAAAGCGTCCCGCCGCACCGTGCAAGAATTCGCTCGACAGCCGCTTAGACCGTGAAGCGTGCGTTGTGTAACGGGGGCGGCTCCTCGGGATTCATCGTGAAACTTTCAGTTACATACTCTACCTTTTGCAACAGTTTAAGTAATTACTCGACACCAAGAAAACGGATTCTTACATATCCCATTTGAAAAGAAAACCTAGTGCTCTAATCAACCTGTACGGTAATTGAAACTTCTACAGTTTATCATAGCGAACTGCAAGTGAAAAAAGTACCGAGATAGTATCGAGATAGTACGAAACGAGTACAATAAGAAATATGTAATGTTTTGGGACTCCATTGTTTTATCAAACCTATTGAGAATTCTTCAATGAATCAAGATGTTTCTTTTTATTAATTAGCATTTGAAAGCTCATGTGAGATTTATTACAGCTATACAACTTTCAAATCCTATAAAGTAATTATATAATGCAATAATAATATATGAGATTACAAAACGCTTTTATATTGGGTTGATTGGAAAATCCATGTCTGTTTTGGAAGGTGGTAAATACAGGTCTGAATATATCGAAATGATTGAAAGCACATAACATGTATAAATCCCTAAAAAGATTGGAAAGATTGTGGAACAACATGGTACCTATGTAATTCCATAAACATATATCAAAATTCAAATGTGCCTTTGAATTTTTCTTAAAAATTGGCAGGAACATTCTGGACAACATTTTGGACAATAATTACGTTTTACAGTATTTATATTACATATTTCTCAATAAAATTTATACATGTACAAATTGCGCGATTGTAGTTTCTATACTTACATATAGGTAGGTACAATTTAAAGATATCATCCTAAAGAAAAAAGATATCCTATAAATAATCCTAATCTTTACATATCTTTATATCCTATAAAGAAAAAAAAACTTGAAGAATAAATCAGCCAAGAACCTTATGCCATATGATATTGGTATCGCTGAAAATGTGTTGACGGATAAAAGATACGACAAAATACAGGTAATGATTAATTAAGGGATGAAACTATCTACCAAAGCTTAAACTTCAGTTACAATGTTTAAAGATAAATATAGATTGACTTGTATTTGCAAACTCTATAAATCTGCAAGGTTTTATAAAAAACAGAAATTAAAGTTTCTCTTTTAAAGTTCTTCGTTAGATTACAAAAAGACGTTTTTTTTTTATACTTGTCCCAGAATCAAAGAGACTTATTGACTCAATAGTACCACACCTTTTGACTAATTTTTGTGAAACTCCATCGTATATTGGGTGGAACCTTGAATTCTGTCGTTTTGTTTTTTTTTTTGGAGTTCCAAATTACTTGAAGGTCGAAACAATCTAACGATTCCCGAGTACCACACCTAACTTTTGACTAATTTTTGTGAAACTGCATCGTTCATTAGGTGGAACCTTGAATTCTTTAATTTTGGTTTTTTTGGAGTTCCAAATTACTTGAAGGTCGAAACAATCTGACGAACCCCAAAGCGCGTCAGGATTTCAGGATACATTCACGCGAATAACGCATTAGAAGGACTCGTGATAGGCGGGATGCAGCGGCTGGGTTTCACGGATGAACGAGGGCGCCGGGCGTCGCACCGCCGGAAGTGCGTCTAATGCATCCGTCTGGGGTCACGCGTCATCTCGCTTCCGGCACGGCCATTACCTTCGGTAAAACGTTTCGCAGAGGGGAACCTCCACTTGCGGCCACCACGTCTGCTCTCTTCTCTTGCTTCTCGACGATGATTCAGGGTCTGACGCTTCATTCTGCATTTCGCCAAGTCGCAGTAGGTCAGAAATATTCATAAGGTGGTTGGAGTTTGGTTGGTCGATTCATAGACTGTGGTTAGAAAATGGTGGAGTTAATTTGTGCCAGCACCGTAGCTGAACAGTTTCTTTCAATGTGATAATTTGCAATCCTAATTTTCTAGTAATCGGCATTTTCAATGATAATTTTGTGTACTGTTGGGATTTTCACAGTTACGGGTAACAATTAAAGTAGAAAATAGCTATCAAGGGAAATATAAGATCGATGTGTACGTAGTTTATTATCAACTTTCGAACAGATTAATGAAAATGATGAAGAGTAAAATGGAAATGAAAAAAGAGTATATTTGTCGTATTATGCTGTAGTAGTTGAACTAAGGCAGAAAGTACAGCAATAATGGCTACAAAAAATTGTTAATTATACGGGAAGAAGATAATTAGTGTCAACGATGGTTTAAATAAATTTTAATTTGGGAACTACACGTTTATGATGAGTCTTGCGTAGAAAGATCAGAAAGTTCGATGAAGATCAGTTACAAGTTACGAGTCGTAGTAGAACAAATTCCCATTGTAACTATCGAAAAATCTGCAATGAACTTCAATCGATTACTACCACTATTTGTCGTCACCTGACAGTCGCCAGAAAAGTTTCAAAATTAGAACAGTGAGGGGGAACAAAGAGTGAATTTGTACTCGACTCTTCTTTCTCAATTTAGAGACGAACCATGATTGAATAAATGGTCACTGATGCTGAGAAGTGGATATTATTGTTTCTAAGTAGCCTTCTCTGAAATCCAGTATTTTAGGACATTAAATTTTTCGATTAATAATTTTAAAAACCAGCATGAGGTCGCCTATAGTTCGACGCTGCTTAAGAATGAGTATTTGCATAGTCCACAGCATGTTGTCATAAATGCGACATGCCATATCCATAGGTCTACCGATCTTATAAGAGACGTACCTTAAGAAATTGGTTGAACACTCTCAATCATTTCACTATGACAAATTTGTAGTGGATTCCAAATATGAGAAGCATATTCGAGATGATTTTAGTAATTTCACATATTATTGACATTTCTACCGAATTTAAATCCTTTGCGGGATTTAACACGGCTTGATAGAAATTTGGTTGAGATTTAAAAGCGCTCTACCGAAATTCACATCGCGCCCCAAGTACGTGCAATTTCAATCAACGAACCCGCTGCTACCTTTCAGTTTCCACATTATCGCGCTTTGGTCGAAGTTCGAATTTTCCACGTAACGCGAGCGGCAAAGGGAACCGTGTCTAAACTGGCCCTCTTGTAAATTTTTCACGTTCGCCGACGCAATCAAGCCCGCCCGCCGGCCTTCCATTACCGGGAACAGCAAACACCACTGTTTATGCATTCCGAATAGGGGAACCAACGGGGAGAAATTAAAATTCATCGTTCGACCCCGAAGATATCGATTAGTTCCCGGACTCTCGCGCTCAAACGAAGCTCCTGCGATACGCGGTTCCTCCTCATCGACGCAAAACCACTTTGATAAAGTAGACGTCAATTTTATTGATTCCGAAAAAATCCAGGAACACAATATTTTACAGTAATGTAGTAATGTTACGACTCTTCCAGAAACAAAGATCGTAGGAAAAAGGTGAACATATAATTGTTAGGGGTTTGGGAAAAATCGAATAGGGTTGTAATAACTAATAATCTTTATTTATAAAGAAGAGAGACAAAGAGATCAGGTGTATCGAGATGTCGTACAGCGGCACACTCGGTGATCTTTTTATTGATATATATGTATATGTAAGGATCTCAATAATAATAATCAGTGACAGCCTGAGTCAAGGTACAATGATGTTGAATCTCTTTAAAGAACAAAAATTGTGCAATGAAAATTAAAGGGTAATCTATGGTAACTTAGGTAACAACCCATAAAACAATCACCACTAGGAATCTATTTCGATGCAATTATGCAATTATGGATACTTCAGTTGATCGAAAGAAAAAATCTGATTCCTTAATTGTTTACAAGATATTTAAGAGCAACATTAATCGCAGTTCAGTAGTTGACAAGTTCCATTTTCTCATTTCTTGATCATTACATTTCTTGTTTAACAGTCTATCTGTATACAGTATCATTATTCTTAGATATTTAAAGGCTCGTCTCCTTTGTAATAAGTAATAACAATAATAAAGACACTTGTAGACAAAGCTGCATACACTATGCCGCAATATTAAAAGGTGAAGATATATTTGTAAATTGTTCACAATCCGATAGAAATTATCGACATTGTCGACGACGTTACTCGAGATATCGTTAAAAGGAAAGAGAACATCGTTCTACTTTTTGCAACCACTTCTGTTCTAAAGTCTTGTTTTGGTTTTGCACAAGATCCACGTGACTCGACGAAATTTCTTAGCTTGTCACCGTGTGGACCGCGAGTAAATGATCAGACCTCGAGAATAAGTTTGCGAGTCGTAATGGATGAGAAGGAAAGCAAAGAATCCCAAAGTTCATCGAGCAAGTGGGACTCCATGGGATCGGAGAGAGTGGAATGGTGGCCGCGTTGAAAAAAGATCCACTCGAAGGAGCCAGCCAATGGGACAAGAGCCGCTTTACCTTACGAGATTGGTCGGCGCATTGTTTTAAGGGAGGCTCGACGCATGCGTGATCCCATGCGTGGGAGGATCGACCACAGTCCACGGCCCACGCTCCTCGAGGATCCTAACATCTCGATCCCAACAGATCCCACTAGCGTCCTGAGTCCCAAGTTCCTCGGTTGGGTTCCACACTTTATTAGCACTTACGCGTTGGACATACACATTTGGTTCTGATAAGCTCAAGTGATCTTCTGATACGTTTTAAAAATATTATATTGGCTTGTCCAGGAAGTTCGTTGCAATTTTTAAGAAAAATTCAAAGGCACGTTTGAATTTTGTTTTACAACCTTTCAACTTTTAAGGGATGTATACATGTTATTTGTTTTCAACCATTCCGATATATTCAGATCTGTACCACCTACTATAAATCAATATAGACTTTCCAGACAACTTGATGCAACAAATAGTTTAGGTCTAACACATTTAAGTCAAAAGAAGAGGTTTCTCTTCTTGGAAGAAGGAAATTTAAATCAACACTTATTGTAAGAAACTTTTACTTAGATTTATAAATTCTGAGAATGATCACGAGAAAGCTTTGGGAATTTGTTATATTATACGAGCCTTTTCTCAATCTTTAAATTATGATTAACTAATTACAAGCATACATAAATTAACATAGTCTAACGAAAAGATTATATTTATATTATTATGTGTCTAATTTTATATTATGTGTATAATTAGTCTTCCCCGAAGTAAAATGTTTGATCTCTCATCTCGTATCCCGGAAACGATTCGACGCGCAGCAAGATACTGAGAAACAATATCCTGGGTTCCACAGTTTCGAAATCCTCATTCTCCCAGACGGTAAAGAGACTAATTAGTACCAGCAAATAGCGTCACAGCTGGAAGAATCACCAGTCGATTAGCGCTGTCCGTGGCGACGGTTGGGCGCCAAAAGACCAAGTCCCTAATCCTTCCCGATCACTCTTTCGCGACGAGAAGTATCGTCCTCTTACCGAACGTAAGCTGACGGAAAGGCTGCTGGCAGATAAATCGATAATCGTACCCGGTTTTTCGGAGCTTAGGGCTGCCAGTGTTGCTTATTAGCGAAATCTCCCGGCGCGAGACGAAGAGAGGATGACCGACGAGGAACGGAGATGAATCGAGGGAAGGAACTGAGCGGAAGAGGGTGGCTGTGGAAAAAGAAAGCCGACCTATGGAAAAAAAAGAGGGGGCACCTGCCTTCAAAAAGGCCGCCGACTTGATCCAAGCCGCCATTGTTATCCATGGTGCACCATACCGCGAAACAAATACACCCATACAAACCGCCACCCAGCGTACAACTCGAAACACGCGGACAGAGAGAACGTCCGTGAGATTAGCTCCGCTTAGCCACCACTCTTGCAGCCTAGTCTCGGCCACAGGGTTGCTAACCCCCTTCTGCTGACCAGGGTTTTAGATTTTTCCTCGATCTCTGAGACTCCTTTTCATCTTCGCTTACTACCGAGCTCGCAGTTGTTT
Source organism: Hylaeus anthracinus (assembly GCF_026225885.1). Lineage (NCBI taxonomy): Eukaryota > Metazoa > Arthropoda > Insecta > Hymenoptera > Colletidae > Hylaeus > Hylaeus anthracinus. The sequence continues at coordinate 8,730,615 of NW_026534344.1, read as the reverse complement.
TGGTCTTGTGCTTTACTCTCATGTTTTGTAGAAAATCCAAGGTCTAAGATGCATTTGTATCCTAGATGTAAAGTATGTTTTCTAAATGAACAGTTTCAATAATACTGAAAAATGTAATAGTAGTTAAATGATATTAGATATTTATCCCTAATGTAAAAAATTCAGAGTTAACATAGCTGTAGGTGCTATCTCAATTTTTCTGTAACCGAATAATGTAGCAAGTTAATTAATAGTAAATTAATCGAGAACTCCAAAGTAAAGTGCACATGAGTCAAGTTCAGATGTTACAGAGAAGGAGTCATCGTCGACAAAGACATAATATAAGAATTACAACAAAAAACAAATAAATTTTACGTACACACGCCCAAACCAAAGCAGAAGAATAGATAAAACACCCAAGAAAAATGTAGTATATTCTTACGAGCACCAAATATATTTAATCATGGCCAGCGATTCGCTGTATTCGCGATTCGGGAAATACAACTAGTATAGAATACAATTTCTGATATATGTATTTAAATTGTTCCAAGACAATATTGTTGTTTTCTATACTAATATTATAAAAAGGTAAAGTCAATTCGAAATCTCATAATGCGTAAATCAAATGGGAAGAAACGCGTTGCTTGGCTATTTCATCGGCGTACGCTACCTAAATGGTTACATGTACATGTAAATATTGTGTTACAAAAATATTGGTTATTAATAGATCTAAAACAAAGTCAGTGACACAATATACCTTTAATATTTAAATATAGCTTTAATATTTAAACCACAATAAAGTTTCTTATGTTAAAAAATGAATTGAAAACTATAAGGTGAAATTAAAAAAGTAAAGGTAATGATCCTTGTAATATGTTAATCTTTATAAAAAAGAATCGTTTTATCATCTGAAAAATTTCATAAAGATAAAATTTGCCCTGTACAGCATGTTATTTGGTCGCATAGTTTAAGAAATAATGAAAAATGAAAATACTCACAGAGAAATGAATTATAGGTCATTCGTCATACGACCGACTTCGCCGTTAACATTTACATTTAAAAATCTATCTCTACATCCAGTTAAATGCGTTCAGCTGTTATGAAGCACCTAACTACATAATTACATAAACACTACAGCAATTATTGCGCCTACGTGAATAAGAATAGTGTTCCACGCGGGTGAAACCGCGGGGTGCAGCTAGTTGTTAATAGAGGAATATTAGTTATGAATCACGATACCCCACGGCGTAACATTATCAGAGCGTACAGGTGTTGGCAATATTTAGTCCATCCTCAGTCTGGCAGATTTCGAGCACGATCGAAGAGGGTCGTTTTCTACATCGTGGATGGCAGTGTGCAGATTTTCGTGGGAACAATACAAGGTCGTCGGGCGCGGGCTGCTGGAAGCGCATTGTTTGTAAATTGTCGGGGAAGATGAGAGTTGTTCCGCTCTGGAAAACAAGTCTTCTTTCGTACACGGCGCAGACCTCTTTCAGCGATCGTCTACAACGAGGCTGGGCATTGAATTTCCGTTTCGCGGCGATTCGAATGGCGATTGATCGGCGACTCGAATTATTTTCTCGATGAAAATCGAGACGGTGGCGAGGGTATTAAGCGGCACGCATGAAAATCATCCACGGGTGTTATTGTTCCGTAGTAAATAATGGCCGCCTTCGGTCGCCTTCCCGGTTACAATGCGGCCGAGCGAACTCCGCGAAGATTAACCTGGTATTTTCGCGTGCAGGGCGCGACTGCTCGAGCGGGAAATAACCAGTGAGAAAGAACGAAGGAAACTGGGAAAGGAAAGGAAAGGTGGGGGAGGGTGGTGACTGGATGGCGTTTGTTTAAACTCGAGCGACTTCCGTGGCCTGAATGAGTCGACTTTTGTGCATTATGCGTTCGGCCCGCATTGAAAATCCACGTGGCGCCACCACTAAGGGGTGGAGAAAAGGAGTCGAAGAAAAGGGGAAGAATGAAGAGAAAGAGCGAGAAAAAGCCGCAAGGAGAGAGGAATTTGGAGAGATGAGTGCCCAGTCGGCTCTTTGGGTGAACGATAAAAGATTTCACCCGGCTGGGTGGCTGGTTGACTGGCTGACTGGCTGGTCCTGGCGAAATTTCGTCGAGAGTGGCCCCGGAGGGGGTGAAAAACGTGCGAAAGCGAAATAAAAAAAAAACAACAACTATATGTATATATAAACGGCGCAGACACACGGCGCCGTGTAGGCACTTAAAAAACAAACACCCACACGCGTACAGACCTGGCGGAGAAAAAAATCGAGCGGAGCCATTCAACGCTGAACGAAACAACAATTCGGTCGTCCAATTAATCGCGAACAACGCACGCCGAGAAGAGAAACGCACGATTCGAGAAATCGAATGGGCCATGCCAAGCCGTCAATTTTTTGTTGCCTCCAACTGAATGGACCAATCTGCAAGGATCCTGGACGAGCTCGCGTTGGTTTTTCGTCAACCCCTTGTTCCTTGGTTTGAGCTCAGCGCGGAATCGAATTCGCGCGGTCCTGTCGTCTGATACCAACGTTCAACGTCGAGGTCCTGGTCTGTTAACAAGTTAAATCTAAACGCGTTATATGAAAACTATTAACCGAAACGTAAAAACATGTTTCTTGAATGCTGTTTTGTTACTTACATTAACACATTCCCAACCGCTGATGTGAATTCACTTCATTCACGTCATTTCAAATTCTATTTCTGGTTTCCATTCCAAATTACAAAAATCTTTTTATTTTATATACTACGTATTTACAACATTCATATTTGAAAACATATTTTGTAATTTTTATCTTCGCTTGAACGATACAAATTTCCAGCGATGTCTAGCTTCAGAATTTTATTATTTTCGTCAATACTCGGTATTAGAAAAGTAAAACATCTGCCGGTCGCGAATATGCATGTCATGAATTGAACTTATACATACAATTTGTTCGTAATTTGCATTGCAAGTTTCGTGATAGTAAACAGTTTACGACGAATCCTGTGTAGAATTAATTCCGTGAACCTGAATTCCGCGTAAAATATATTTCGTGAAGCCTGAATTCTGCGAAACACGCCATCGCCTGCATTTAGTCGATCTATGACTAAATTAGGAAGCACTCCTTGCGAATTACTAACTTCATTCCTCAAAGAGTATTTTGAAAATATTGAATTCATAACTAGATCCAATCAAATTCACATTTGTTATGATGTGCCCAGATGCACGAATTGCAACATACATAGATCATGACTCAATTAGGTCAAAAATAAAGCGACATATTTTGCATCGAGGACTCACGAGGACAAGTTAGCAGCACTCGCGCCTGCAGCATGACCATGTATGGCGGTTTAATAATCAAGACTATAAAAACGGTAACACTTTGTAAATCGGCAGACTTAAAATAAAGACACGATTAAACTCACATCATAAACGTTAAGATCCTTCGAATCATCTCCGAACCCCGGTGAATTCCAATTCTTTAAACCCTCCGACATCCACGATATCCTAAAATCGTTTAAAAATCGCCTGACGACACACCAGCGAGAATAATAAGAAATATATTCCTTTTGCATATAATATGACTAGCGCGACAAGGAGAGAAGGTAGAGAATTCAAGTTTAATTAAAAAACTTTCGAGTAAAACAGAAATATGCATGTCGTGATTCTTCATTCCAGTCATTGTTCACGTACTTGAGAGAAGTACTCGGACTACAACGCTAGCTACTCTTGTGCTTGGGAGGAGTCCTTGAGGGTTAGAATCAGACACAGAAACCAAGATAGATCGAACTTCTAAAAATCCAACCAGTCTCGTACTACTTTCTTTCCCCTCATCTATCGCGCTGCTCGTTCTATCATCAACCAGGATATTTTCGCTGCGTATTCGAGGAGGATCCTCGAGGAGGGTGGCGGAAAGATAGACGAGGACGGGACATTAATAAGCGTAATATATTAGGGAGTCCTTTGTGAGGAGCGGGCGTCTTTCAGCCGCGCGTCAAGCCGAATCCTGGCGGGCCGAGGACCGCGATGAAAAGAGAAACAGACGGAGAATTTCTCTGTCCAGAGGAAGACGAAGCTAGAGGCGTAGCTCGTGGTAGAAAGAGATGGAGAAGGGCGATCCGCGGCGTCCAGGTTATATATGCGCGCGAAGATCCCAACGGGATTCAAAACCATCCGGCAACCGGTCTCGAGACAAATGTGTTCCGCGGTACGAGACAAAACGCGTGACGACTCGTCGTCATTCGTTAAGCCGTTTTCAGGTTGGAAACGGCGACAGGAAAGGGGAGGCTGGCTGTGTTCGAAACCAATGAAATCCCCGGTGAAAGACACCTCCTTCTGCATTCCTTCTTCGGGGCCGCGTCATTACTCAAGAGGAATACGTGTCGCGAAGGACATTCCTCGTGGGCCTTTCAGAAAGATGTCGAAGGGGATTCAGCCGGAGACGCGCGCCGCGTGGGTAGAATATATTTCGTGGACGAGTCGCCGAACGGACGACTGTCGCTTGCCACTCGCAACTTGCGAGTCGATGCGAGTTCGGTGAAACGGTTTTTGTACAAAATGTCCGATGTTAAGAAGAGACTTCTCCATTTTTACCAGTGTCGAGGAAATTTTCAATGATCTTTCTTTACAGCCACAGTAACTGACGTAGTCTTTGGAAATTTCTTGTATGAACAAGATTTTGTTGAGTTTACAACTGCCCTGCTTAATTTCTTTCAAAGTTACGTACTTACAATATTCTGTGTTACATCGAGTGGAATGGGTACAGAATGTTAATACGGTTATGTCTGTTTCATTCATTATCAATATTGTTATTCCATGAAGTAGGGGAAATATATTAAAAAAGATCGCATGAAGATGATTTCGATTTCTTCATACAATTTATACTTTTAGTAAAAAGAAAACAGTATTTTTGCAAATATAAAAAATATCCTAAAATGTATTGTACACATATGAAAAATTTTTAATTAATTTTAACGAAAACTGACAACAAACTAGACTTCTAATAACGAACTCTCTCTTCGTTCTCCGATTCATATAGGTCGCACATTTCATAAACTATCGTCGAAGAAAGTATGCAAAAGAATTATCACCAGTTTATTTGTAGAACAACAAACGGCGTCTAATAATTGATTATTAGTACGAGTACCACTAGTGGGGGTTCTTTTTCTAACGGACCCTCTATTGGGCCGACTAGGAAAGAGTATGAGAAAACCATAGCTCTCCATTTTTACATTTCCACGAGGCTTCTTAGAGTTCTCGTTTAAACTCTAGTCTTGAGCAGTTGTAAGGAATTTTGGATCCAGAGAATATTCCGACCAGCTCGATTCGAGTTCAATTAGCTAATATCCTCACTTTTTTCCTGCTAGCCAATCGCTCTTGGCTCCTATATTTGTTTTATTTCTGGTAAAGTCTATCGCCCATCGACGACACCTTTTATAGGCTCTTAATGCAAAAGAACAAGAAGCCTCTTTGGGAACAGCGTTGATGATTCCGTAACCGTTCGATTCCTTACCGGGAGAACTGATCCGGGTCGTGGCAATAATCTCCAGGCGATTTGGAGCGTGTCCGCGTGTGTCAATGTCCCGACGAAATGAGATCTCTCCTCGAACGGGATCAGTGACTGGTATCGATGACTCTTCAGCGTACAGATCCTGGCCGTTTCTGTGACAGAGTAGCGAGCATCAAACGAGAACAACGAGGGTGCAAAGGGTGCGGAGGCTGCGGGTGGTAGGTGGTGGGTGGTCGGAGCGTAGGGGCGGCAGAGGAGAGAGCCAGAGGCTGACGGCAGGGCCATCCTCGAATAACGCGAAGCGTAACACGTGGGCGCAGAGTGCCCGGAGAGAAGATAAACGGATTACGGCCGCTTTGTGTCAACGTGATCCGCTTCCCGTGCACCCGAATCCCAGTACCGTGCTCGCCGTCCGCTCGTCCTCAATGGGATATTACGCGCTCCAGTGCTGGTAACACTGTTCGGTCTGCAGGATGTCGCTTCGACTGATAACCAATTTTCATTACTGTTAATTTAGGGGCCTGCAACTTGCCGCCGCGAACGTGCCCTCTTCTTCTCTCATTCATCTTGCCGTTGGGAGAATTCTTCAGGGCCGCGTCAACTGTCCATTCGACCGAAATGCTGGGTCAACTTGGACCACGCATTCGGGAACCGTGTCGGTATCCGCGATTCTACTTTGTTGGCAGGAATTTCGAAGGGAAATCGACTCTGTAACGCGTGGCGCCTGATGACATCGAGCTCGTGGGATTCAGCGTCGTATGATTCACGAGTTCCTTGCTTCATTTTGCGATATTAACTTAGCGAATTAATTGTATTCGAAGCGGGATTTAACACGCTGACTGCAAATGATGAGTGAGTTTCATTGTAAACGGGTTGTTGCCAGACGCATATTGTTGTTTGTGTGTAACTATATCGAGAAGGAAGTGTTGTTAAATAGTAGTTTGGCACGTGTATTCGCGAATGAGTTAAAGGGAATAAAATTCAGAAGAGGCACACAAGTTACGGAATAATTGATACAGATACTTATTATTAATTGATGAGTTCAGCCACAGAGTAATGTACCACACTTAGCACTCTTGCTTACTCGGCAACACAAAACTAACTGTCGTCCGTTCGAATGTCGTGTTCTCTTGCACACGCGCTGTATGGTTGGGGTATAAACAGTAAGACGCTGAATACAAATTGTAGCTTAAAGAAAGTATCTAAATAAGACTAAACATCGTTACATACTTCGAATATATGAACTCGATAAAGTGGGAAAGAAAGAGAGGGTTAGTTTCCTCGACATCGATGTAGGGGGAACATTCAATTCAAGTGTCTTATTCAAATTATTATTTCTGAAACCTGTGAGCACCACGTTGATGTTTATGTTTGTCTAGCAAACAGATTAAGTAATTCAATTTTTGTACATCAAGGTTTTCTTTCTTCAAAATTCTGCCGTAAATCTAGAAAGATAAAAAAATCGTCTTTACAATGGAGCTTTTTTTTTTTAATATGTTGCCAAGTACTCTTTGCGTGGTAGTTGGAGAATATGTTCCAAAAAACCAATAGTTACAGACGGTTGGAGAACCACTGATCCAGAGAATATTCCGACCAGGTCGATTCGAGTTCAATTAACCAATATCCTCGCTTTTTTTCTGCTGGCCAATTAGAGTCGATCCAGATAAAACTAGCCAATTGACGATAGAATTCCCAGGCCCATCCGCAATTCTTGAAGAATTTCAGTAATCCTCTACTCGGCTATAGTTGTGCGGGAGTACCGCCTCTCTACCGTGAATGGACGTAACCATTGCAACCCATGCTTTCCATAGAATGCAGGTACAACTTCCGCTCGAACAACTGAATCCTCGTTCTGTCACGCGACAAGGTGACCCAGTCAGGCCGTTCGACGACAGGGACGAGGCCATTGTACTGGCCGGGATCGGCAGTAATCGGCGTCTAACAGTCCTCTCATGCTGGCTAGAGATCAGATCGAGCAGAGACACGCCGAGGGAGGCGCTGGTGGAAGGAGGGATCCAGAGGGAGTCCCCTCGTGGGGATCCATCGCAGACGCATTCCCTTCTCGGAGGATATCTCCTCATTGTGCTCGCTCTTAATCAACAGCTCCCTGCCGTCCTCCGTGGCCGTTCGATGCTTATTGATATAACCCACCCCCGGACTCAACCGTCCCTCGCAGCCACGTACGAGCACCGCTGCACGCGTATCTACTGAATGTCCTGGAAGTATCGTGAAACGATGATTCTTTCATTGGTTGTCGTGGACCCTTGAACGACGATGCTCTTATCGGATAAATCGTGATTTTGAACTTTTTTCACTGTGTCCAGGTATTTATTCTCATTAGACAATAATGGTCTATAAAATGCGGACCACCTTTAGCGGAAAACGAGGGACACGAAAAAATTAGAAGTTTGCGGAAACGTGTACTTTGGTATTATACTACTAGAGACAACACATATCTACCATGGATCCAATTATATTTTTGTAATTAGAGGGAGGTGGAGCATATTGATTTATCAATCATATTAATTCTCTGTTACGATAATTGTCCCCAAAAATTGTAGTAAAACTACTGTTAATAGTTTGAATGATTTTACGAATAAGTTTAAAATACATGGATAAAATTGACTGGCATGGTAGTCTTAATGTTAAAGGTCGTGTCACCTACATTTGGGTGATAAGACTTTTTAATATGAATGAGAGACGTTTATCCTTAAGGTGAGATATTAGAGAAAATAAATTGGGATTGCATTTTTGACCTTTCACGTGGTTAAAGAAGTTCTACGACATATCTTAAGGTACATCCTCATTTCTGTAATAAGTCCTGTTACAACAAGTGCAGATTACAATCTATTTAAAATTGATATACAATTAAAAAATCGTATTTTGGCTCTTAGACACTTTCCCATAATAAACTAGTAGGTTTTGCAATAATAACAGACGACAGTTGTGTAAATAAGCATTCGTAATATTCAATCATATAAAAATAATATGTCCTATCATGCTATCCGTCATTATAGAACTCTTTGCGTTTAGTTATCATTATCCAAAGTCGACGTAAGAATTTCCAAATTTCCTTCTACAGGGTGGCGTATAATACGACGTTACCACCCACCACAGAAGCACATTCAATTCGAAATCCGATTTCACGGTTCGAATCTCGTGTTTCACAATGCGTCGCGATGCCAGAGACACCGACAAAATTTAATATTCGATAAGCAATATTTGTTTCGTTATTAATACGTGTCGAATATAATGGGCATACGGCCGCGAGCGCGCGGTCGCGGTCCACACGAGCGTACGTTGAATGGGCGTGTTTCATGCGGCCACCATGAGGTATTTGCATGACAACGGGGAGTTGCGCGTATGTATGCATCCCTGTCCTCCGTACTCGCTAATTAGCCGGTACCACATACCGGTGCGGATTAACGAGAATATTGCATTTTTAATAGAGCGCTTGCCCTCGTACCCCGTCCCCTCCCGCGGCGTTCGCAGGGTGGGAGGATTGGGTGCCAGCGATCGAGGGGGTGGCGACAGGCAGTGATTTCAACGACGACCCTGCGCGACGGAACGTTGCCTGTTAACCCTTTGACTGGGGGACGATTTTTGGTGGAAATCATAAGGTGCGCCCTCGGGGGCTGCAACATGCGCATACGCAGCTACAGTACAGCCTTACCAACCCTGAGGTATCCTAGCGTACAACAGACGTGTACAAAAAGCAACACTAACGAAAATGTAATGTACAGAGTCACGATAACGCAAACTAAGGTGTTCTGTAAGGCAAAGTAATGTCAAGAAGAATAGAAATAATGATTGAAATATTTCGTACAGATACATAGTAAGATCCACTAATGACTACCAATCCATCGAAAAGCCGATCATCGTTAGTACTTTGATGGCTTCCGAAGGATTTATTAAAGACGCCGTAAATCGTCCCGTGGGGTGTTCTCGAGCACAACGAGGTTCGATCGGACGGCTTCTGTGTGACGGTGATATTTGAGCAATTCGCATTATTAATTTGGATTAAAAATTTTGGAGTACAAATTCATTAGCAATTCATTGAACCACCAGGCAAGAACTGTTATACACTACCGGCCATGAATTTCAACACGCCATTACATTAGGAACCTTTCCAAAGAAAGACGAACATAATTAATGATGGTCATACATATGTATATAAGACACACTATTATTGTAAAGGATGACTGTTCTCATTCAAATTATATCAGCATATACATAGTTGTCGTGAAATATTCGATATTCATAACTTCCCAGGCAACGATATTTACTACAAAACAGTATACGATCTCCACAAAAGGAGAAGAATAAATTATGACTAAAAATCATCTGTGGGATATACTGTGAAAGAAATGGAAGACAGTCAAAGCTGACACTTTGGAATAATTGGTAGCTAAAATGCCTCGAGTATTTGCCACTGTGTACGTTGATAAGGGCATGTATATTAATGAAAGCAAAATTTAGGTAAATCATGTATCCAATTGTTTTAAAAGTCTGTCAATGAATTCAAATATAATTACTACCCTTCAATAAATATGAATCCATCACAAAATAGCTTTTTGCTTATGTACCACCTCGAAAAAAATCATGAACATGGTGGTATATTGGAATTAATTGGGTAGTATAATTGCAACAGCAATTTTTATCAAACAGAGCAGCACAATTACTTTTTGCCCTGACGCATTTTATCGATGAAGTTATTAGAAGATTAATCCTTAGACTTTATGGAGCTATACTTAGATTTTAGTTTGTTAATAGATTAAAACATTTTAATAACTTCATGTTGTGTCTTATAATATTTTAAAGATTTTTCAGAAGTATGTTTGCAAATATAATTAAATTTATAATTTATAATATGTGAAAGCCTTAAAAGAATGTCTAATATCATTGTGACTGTGTCCTCAAGGAAGATATGAATTCTTAGACAAAAAAAGACTACTTGGAATAAAATTTCTTTCCGACCCTCGATTTAAGACTATTAATCCGATTTTTCAACTTGGAACAAGGAATTCTATCAGTTATAGACATACAAATGTATACAAAAATCATGTAATGTGGTACAAGAAAGATAAAAAAAAGAAGGTGATATTTTTGCTACAAGAAGAAGTATTACTGTTCGGTTAGTTAGATATTAATAAGCTTTCGAATAATTGGAGACTGTTCACCAAACGATTAGCAACGTCACCTATAAGGCGGACCTTGATGAATTTAACGACATTCTGAATTATATGCAATAATAATACTTTTTCTTCCAAAAATAAGTCGTATTACGTAAGCAGAGATTTCATTTAACGTACAATACGCTTGCAAAAGATGAGATGCACGGGCCCCTAAGTGGCTCTGTATGGATCATTGCAGTACTCCATTCGTAATCGAGCCAACGGATGGGAATTGAGGAGTACTGACGTTGGTCATCACCTACTGTATGAGATTAGTTAGGTATGAACATAACCACAAGGTAGACAGTGACGACAAGCCAATAGCTTGGAGTTTGGTAATCAGCAGTTCATGATCAAACATGTCGAAAGCTTTAGAGAAGTCAAGCAACGTGACAAACGTAAGACGTCCCGTGTCAATAGCTTGACTATCGCACCGAGACTGTACAGGAGAATGTTAATGGTATTATATCAACGTCGAAAATAATCATATCGGTAAATGCGATTCTCTCAAATTTTGGGAACAAATCTACGATTTTCTTTTTAAATACTGTGTATGTACGCCAGAGTATGTGATCAAGGTTAGGTTAATAACAGCATACAGTTGTGTACCTCGCAATTTGTACCTGATGGTATATATGTTCTTTTTAACTTACATACATTAACATTAGAACTTATATTAATGATAATACTGTATTACGTTAGAGTTATAATAGTATATTCTTTGGTTGTTAGCATTGAGACGTCCATTTCAATTTTTATTTTCGAAACAAAGCATCCTATGAATAAACTGTAAATATAAAAGTGTTTCGACTCATCATCCCCTACAAGCTGATATTTTTTAAAAATTGATTTACCGAATATAAACATTCCTTTGAGCCTATTCCTCGAAGGCGTATATATACGCCCTCCGCAAAGGCTTAAAATTATCCATAGAAGCAGAATCTCTTCAATGTAAAGGGTTAATATCCCACGAGCAGTCAACAACATAAGATGTTGTAGATCAACGATCCCAGAGAAGTTCCAAAGGAAGGCTATGGAGGTAAACAAGGAAGCTATTCGCGTTCAAGGAACTGTCAGTGCGGATTTTCCCCCTGTCGTTAGGGCATAATTGCAGAGTCGAGTCCAACCGTGGATTCACGTGGGCTCGAAATGTTTTCGTCGCAGAGAGCAAGCTCGCGACCGAAAGGGCTGGCCGACGGCCGAATATATTTTCCTCCGGCGGAGGGATCGATTTAGATGCTCAAAGAAAATCCCGCGTGCATCCCTGGGGTCCAGGTCGGTTGTCGGTTCTCTGCTTGCCCGTCCGCTCGACTAGCTCCGCTGATTGCTGCTGCATCTTTGATGACCTCGTCCAGACAGTGAAGAGGGTGAGGATCGGGGCCACCCCTGCACGGAATGCTGTGCAAAGAGTGAAACGTTGAGATTGATATTTTAACAGACGGATTACGTAAGAAGGGACCCCCGTACGATGGAGGGGCTCGAGTGGTTTGCCTCTGCGAATAGGGTGCACCGAGGAAAGTGGATCTCGGCTGGCCACCCGTTAATGAATGTTTCAGGGGACCCTGACACGATATTTAACGTATACCCTTCCGCGAGAGGACACCGTAACCTTGCAATTCCTTGTTGCTATTACCGTCTACGATTTCTTAATACTTCAACCTTTTCAACTTTTAGGTCGAACCACGCACGACATTTTTATCACTCATAACTGATGCTAAATTTTCCTATCTGGATAGAATGTGCCGGCAACGCTGTGGACATCACTCATAAATTAATAAATTGCTGTAATTTGCTCATTATTCCTCCTGCTGCCCCTCCTTCTACACCTGTCGATATCTACCGTGATAACATGTTTGTTAGAATAAAGGATTTTCTAGTTAAGAGCTTTTAACGTATCTTTCTAATCTTTCTAATCTGCGGATTTTTGTTTGTTCTCAGGTAACGAGAATTGGATCCACCTGTATAGAACGGTGAGTACAACAATTTCGGTTTATTTTTCAACTTAACACTTAGTCTCACAGTTATCACTTTGCACTCGGCGACAGTTTCATTAGAAAGAGCTAACAGTTGGACGACTAAATTACCTTAGCATTTTTAGTCACGAATTATTGCAAAAGAAGATCGTCAATTTTCGTTTGAAAACAACAAATTTAATATCACTTTGTATTAATAAAATAATAACCTAGATTACAGATCTGTATTAAATCTTGGCGCCCAAGACAAAACGCTTTAAATTTGTCTGGCCGTGAATGGGTTAATCTCCTGCGCTGACAAATGTTTCGATATACGCGTGACCAGCGAACCAAGAATTCTTTTTGTAGATATTTTCAGGGAACAATAATTCTGCTTATTAACAGATGATATACAGATGTACATACACAGGATGTCCCTAAAGTTTGGACACAGGAAATAAGGAAAATTTTCCAAGTGTGACATTTATTAGCTGATATAATATTTCCTGTGTCCAGACTCTAGAAACATCCTAGACAATTATATTGTTTATTAACATATTAGTCTACGATAACGTGTGAATATGAAAAGCACGAGTCAGAGGTGTCGCATGGAAATGCGCAAAGAACTTTATGACCTAACCACATATGAGGTTAATCGTTTTTGTAAAATTATATACATATACAGGAACTTTAAACATTATGAGTTGTGAAATGCAACAAAATATTGCTTACATTCTCAGACAGTTTGCTTTGCTTTTATTTAGTATATACTCAATTCTTTCGGTATTTTTTATTTAGTTTTCGTGAGTGGAATATTCCTTAGAAAATGTGTCAACAGACATTTCTTTACACGTTTGATAGAGAATACAAAAAGCTTGTAAAATTTGTTCTGTCACATCTTGCGAAGAGTCTCGAGTGTCAACGCGTACATTTTCAATTCTGGAACAAAAAAGCTTTCGACTTGCGTAGCACGTGCAGTCCACGGAGTTAAGCAAGCGTCGAGGCCATGGAAAACCTGCGTGGAAGTCACATGTTAATTCCACCGAAAGTGTCGTCACCAACGTCTCGTCATATCCATGGAAAATGAACCATAGGTCCATCAGACACCTGCACGCGATCGAAGGTGTAGGTCTTCCGGCGGCGAAATCAAAGCAAGCACCGTCTCGCAGCGGCAGCCTTGTTCATCCGTGATCCTCATCGGTTTCTAGCTCTATATATAGAGAGGGAAGGAATAGCGTACGCGTTAAGACCGGCACAGCCGACGAGGCATTATTAATCGATTCGTTGCCGAGTGCTTGGAACTCTGACCTTGACAGACGTGCCTGAAAACCGGCGAGATGTAAATCGCGTACGTAGGTGACCATTATCCAACTAGACTGCGCCATCAATCATCGAGTATTTAAATTACGCGCGGTGCCCATATCGAACGCGTCAAAAAGTCGATCGAGCTCGAAAACGCCGATTTAATCGTTTGGCATTCTTACCTGCCCATCTGTAGCTTTCGAATACGGGACTCTGGTTGGTCAGCTCCGTTGCTCTTAAAACTTCCTGGTGTATAAAAGACAAATTACTCTTGCAATTCCAAAAAAAGTAATTCCGTAGTCGGCTTGCTTCCGTTTGGAGTTCAGAATTTCCTGATAGATACAGGTGAAGGAGGATCATCTCAGTATTTAAAATGGGATTTAACTATTGCACCTGAAAAATAGAGGTGATCACTTTCTCCAATGTTAAACGAGATTTCCAAGATGATGGTACCACTAAGTGCCAGTAACCGTTAGATTAAAAATAATGTGAGATTATATTGTATTTAACATGTTTTTATTTGAAAAAAGTCGTTTATCGTTGATATTTGAACGTCCTTCGAACTCATGTTTGATTACTGAAGTTATTATTAGATTTATAAACTGTGGTTGTACCGCGAATCAACATAGAAATCATGAGAATCGATGACATTTGTAGTAATATTTATAGAGAAATTGAACTAACGTTAGAGAAGACTAATTCTTCAATAATTAAAACGTATTAAAATTGACATTCAACATTTTTTTCAAAGAAAAGGGCGTCGTTTAATGTAGAAACAGAAAAAAGTCATACAAGAAGATGACCACCCTGTAGATGACCGTACACACGTCAAGACGCAGTCAATATTATTTTCTTTTTCTAGTGCTCGTCAATCTATTTTGTGACAGGTATAATGAGATTGCGAAAATAAAATATATCTTGCAGATTAGTTTCAAGATTGATTTATCATCAGTTTAAAAAATCGTCTGTATACCGATCTTAACAAGTTTAGTAGAGCCCCCATTAACCGAACTATGTAAACATTTTTTTTCTAATTAATGAATAAATTAATGAATATATAAAATAAAAACATAAATTTTTCAACGGCTGGTAAAGTAAACAAAACTAATGACGAGGATGTGCCGAAGCATTCGTGGCATTTGTGAAGGAGCTACAGTGATGTGAAGTACAAAAAGAATGTAACTCTATCCACAGTCACTCAAGTTGAAGAAGTTATGTGATTTAGCAGTAAAGGAATACGAGATTCTTAAATACTGACACAAATTGTACATTTTTTCTATTTGAATAAATTTAAATTTCGTATTAAAAAATGTGATTGTTGTATTATCTGAAAATTCCCTTATCCGATCACTTTTCTCTCGCAATTAGTGCGAATACGGGAGGCTCTATTGGAATTCATGCAATGATAACTAACGGTTGATAACGTACTTGTAGTATAAATTGCCAGAAACTGGTTTGTATCGAAAACAATACGATGGGCACGAGGGGGTTAACCGAACTCGTCTCGCGCAAGGAAAGATGCGAGACGGAAACGTGGCCAAGCACGAGCAGACTAAGCGTGTTATTAATAACCGATAATTTGTTACGTCTCTAGACATCCATCGTCCTCGATTCTCCTCTGAGCCTCGATATTCCTCTAGTTATGTATCAAACGTACCTCTAACGATCAATCCGACTTGTAGACGCGGACTCGTCTGTACATATGTATTGATCATGCGGGGACTTGGAACGAACCGATGCCACTGATCTGTTTTTGCTTGCGATGACGTACAGTAAGTAGCGAAGCGGCGCCAATCGCAAACATTTAGTAAAAGAGTATTATGTATTATTTAAATAAATCGTCGCAAAAGCGTATCAACGTTGATAATTGTTTTGTTATAGTCTCACGAAATGTACACTAGGTTACAACATTTAGAGTATGTTCTACCTTGGCTCGAAAAATTGAAATTCATGGGATCAGTTTTACACCATAGTTTACCGTATTCATATTATGAGGTTCTATTACACTAATTAAGTTGTGAGATATTCGACTTTGCTCTGGACAAAATTAACCATGTACTTGAAGGATTCGTTGAATACTGTAGTGATTGAGTTAATAGATTCTCTACGGGATCAATGTAAGAAATTGGAGCTCCTTTTCTGAATCATCATTGTTTATATTTTTTCGTAAATTAAAAAATGTTTTTCATTGTAATTTTATGCATGATGATCAAAGAATCTTTAGCCACTGAAAATTTTATTATATCGTTAATATTAAAAAAATTATACCGCACAACTTGAGCAGAAAAGAATAATCATAACCAAACTTAGAACGGGCCACTCTAAAATAAGATACGATACAGAAAGACGAAAATATAAACTGAACCCAAACTTGGCCTCCACATCTAAAAATCACGTATAAAATATTATGAATAGATTATTTGATAGACATGTACCACAAAATGTGGAATATGCTCGTCGCTAATGACCTTGCAGTCGATGGCACGTATAGCCTCTATTAAAAAAAAAAAAAAATTGTATAAGCAAACCCAATTTCGCAACTTTTCTCTATAATTTTTCGATTATTGCAGCACAAACAAAATTATTAATGCGGAAACTTTTTGGAATCATCGCTAGCAAAATATTTCAAAAAACAAAACCACAGACTTTCCTTATAGTTACATATTCGTGATTTTGACTCACTGCGTGCGAATTCGAAGTAAACTGGTCCGATAGCGTGGTTGTTCGGTTATTTGCGAGCGGACGGTCGTTTCGACGAAACGATTTCGAATGCCGTCGCGGACGAAGGCGTCGGTATTTGGGACGCTGCAGCGTCGGAGGGAAAATATCTCTCGCATCGATCGTCAGCGGACACGGTTGTGACACGTTCAACGTGTTTCACGGTGACAACGCGATGGCGTAAAATCTCTCGAGAGTCGCCTTAAATATTGTAGGATCTCATTAAAAACGGCCGCTTCGACGCGTCGTGGAATAATGACGCCATTCCCCGCGGTGAATTCGTGCCAGCGACGGCGTGCACCACCTTTCGTCAATAAGCTGCCCCTCAAAGAGCCGTATTAAACAATATTATTATTAAACATCGTGTCGAGCCTGGAGAGAAATTATTTACGACGATTCCGTGCGCGATTATCCGCTCTGCTTTCGCTCGGATATGCGGACGGGTAATTAGGGGAATCTGTCAAAGTCATCGGGCTAGATTCTGCGCGCGATCTCGAATGACTGATTTGATCCAGAATTCCGTCAAACGCTTCGAACGGCGGGGAATGGTGGATGAGAATTCGGAAGGAAGCAACCTTACTCCGGGAGAAAGGGAAGTTCTTTTTCTTCGATCATTTCTTTCTGAACGCACGAATTAAGTTGTCGATATGTTTCCATGGATGAAGACACTATGACAGATGGTATTTAATTATTAATACGGTCGAAACACTCTGCAACATCTTGGTTAGCACATGTCGCAACACATGGGTCACACGCAGGTCATCTTTATTATTTGCATACATCAGATTGAAATAGAAATTTTTTATAGATTTATTATTATTTAAATAGAAATTGCATATCCATTTATACTTTCTATATTTAGTATTAAGTATAGATTCATTATCAAAATACGGTTTATTGGTAATTATGTAATAATAATTGCTTATAGATTGTGTTCGTCAGATTACTTTAATCGATAGATGTATGTACGATATATTGAAACAATGACGTTTAATTATTATTAATAAAGGAACGTTAGATTTGGTACATCCAGTATTATCATTATGATTTTTATTATGTTCATTTAATATCTGCTCCAATTTCGATGAATTTAATAATAATATTAAATCGATAATAGCATCAGTCATAGATATAAAGTTATATATATAAGTTATATATATATACCAATTATTACTTTGTTTCCTGGTATTTATGCTTTCGTTAAATGTATTTGAAGCTATTCACCACGATAAAACAAATTTTGTTATTAATATTCTACGAAAAATGCTTCGATATTTTGTTACACTATGTTATACACCTATAGAAATCGCTAGAGGTTGTTTACTGCTTTTCTTCGTACCATAATTATTCATATCTTTCGATGAGCTGTAAATAACTATTCGGCTTCTCTCCACAGACTTGACAATTTTCGAAACTGATATATTTTGTTTCCTCAATGTCAAAATTACTTGAATTTCCTCTTTGTTTAATTTCGTTCGGCGTCCCATTTTTGAAATATGAATACATGAAATAGTACTAAGATGGATTGTCTATTGAAACACTATGTCTATCCAACTTTAAACACAAAAAGAGACTAAGAAATCAGAATGGAAACTTAAGTGTGATATCATATAGCCATCGTCTATTTCGCGATTTTTGTCGATAAATACGAGAAAGGACAAGAAAGCTTTAGTCTGTAGTTATATAGTACATCACTACGAGTTGATGTTCATGTATCATTCATCGTATTTATAGGATTCTGATTTTTTCCTTGAGAACATAATAGTAGCACACATGTGCTATCTTTTTGTCCAGGAGAGTAAAATAAGACGTGCAATATACGCAGTGCACAGAATGTCTTTATTCTCACGCAAATCTTTAAATCTAAACGAAAACGTTAGCTTTAGTTTGTAGTTGCATAGTAGATTAGAGCTAATGTTCATACAGTCAGTCTTGTAAGTATTTGTATCCTGTATGTCTATTGAAGAAATATGTCTAAATTAAGTGATAGGTTTGATGTTTTTAAATAAATGTTTCATTGTAAATATATACATATGTAAAGTTCATTCATGTACACATTTATAGTGTGAAATTTGTTTTCACACATGTTATTTAATTTAGACAAATTTCTTCAATAGACATAAAGGCTACGAATACTTATGGGACTCCCTGTATATCATTATCTTTTTGTTCAGGAGTGTAAAATTGGACATGCCACATATAGAGGGCACGTAATTTATTTACCCTTACGTAAATCTCTAAATTTTAACAGAAGCATTAACTCTAGTTTGTTATTATTAGGTGTAGTCTCAAATTTTGCTTACTGTTGTTCTTTTAACAGATTACAGTAAGTGTATGTACTTGACAATTCTTAGGCGTAGAAATTAATCCTTTGCCTTCATATTTAATTATCTATAACTCTGATTTAAACAGAAATATTTACCTGCCATTTTGTTACATAAATGTACCAACCATCGTAGTAATGAATCACACAGATTGCTTCGACATTTGGTTTTACAATTGCATCTTCTCTCTTTCTCCTTCTTTCTTTTTTGAATAAATGTTAAATTTATCACAGGAAGGCACGTAATTAATCCCCACACCCGATACGTAGTATTTAAACTACGAGCTGATGTTGATGTATTATTCGTCGCATTTAGAGAATTCTCGATCTATCCTTCAACCTAATGATAGCGCACGTGCGCTATCTTTTTCTCCAGAAGCGTATCCTTGAATCGATCGTTGGCGTTATTTGCTCGAGGAATTGGACCGAAAGTTTAGATGGGAAGCAAACATAGCTCGCGATTAGAAACGGAAGGTGTTCGAGTCGATCGGTGAACGTCTAGGGGCAACGAAAACCGCGATTAAGAAAAAAATTGAAACGGCTTGGTTGGGGAGAGCCTGCTTGGGGATCCAAGGACGTAATATTTCGCGAAGGTGGATTTACGTCGCGTAGGGGCTCCGGTGTGGGCGAAATCTAGACGCGCCGGCAATCAGAAACACATTATCGGACGAGCGGCTGGGTAATACGTCCCGCTGCGTTCAGAAATATGCTCTGCTCCTCTTTGCCCGAGCCCGCTCGCCGAACGAAAAAAATTAAAACGGAAATAAAACGGGACAGAGCGATCTTTGCCATCAGCGGGGGAGGGAGGAACGCAGGAATGTTGCATTAATACTCGTAACGCTCGTTTTTGGTTCGTAATCACGATTCGCTGTCGGTCATGTGACAATTCGACGAAAATCCATCTGTTATTTGGGTCACTTCCAGGTCAGCAACCGATCGGGTACATGTAATTAAAAAAGAGTAAACATCAATTGTTCTATCTTGTACACCTGAAACTCCAATATTTATGTATTTATGAAATTTTTGGAGATTTCCTTTTTTATTCTAATAAAGTGTTTTTTATTTTGTATTGTTCTTTTTTACAATTAATTTCAGTTGCGAGTTAAATACATTTTTTGGAAGCAGAAGGTATTAGTATTTTAATATAAATTACTTGTTCATTCATCGTATATTTCTCGTTTGTGTTTGCGAATACACATGAAAATTATGTTACACGAACGAAGTGATACGTGCGATAGTAGAGTCGAATAATTTATTTGGATTTGAGCTTCGTTATTTATGTTGTATATACATAGATATCCGCGAAGGTACCTCGTGGCTCTGCGTGAACCTAATGGTTGTCAGTGATGTTTACGAGGAATATGAAAGAACACAAGCTGATATTCGTCAAGAATGACATAGCATTGTATTACGAAAGAAGAGATATTTCAGGATGAGATTGATCTTTAGGTGGATAGGATGAAATGGGATGAATTATGGAACATTATTTCTTAATATACGATATTTCATGAGGAAACTTCTCAAATTTTTCACGTATTACGCTTTTATTCATTTATCTTTTTCGACTAACTGATAATAATTCACTATCAATAGCAAAGTATTCTCATCTACATATTTGTTTATTCACGTTATGTTCTTGATATACAATTTAGTTGCTTACTTGCGTACTTCTAGGTATTGACAATAGATGTTTGCATATAGAAGATGATCTAAATTAAAGGTTCAAACATTTCTATAAATTAAACTATGCTTTCTCAAATTATATCTATTACGAGAGCTGATTTGATTGTAACAGAGAACGTGCATGCATACTTCTTGAAGATACACTTCTTAAGACAGATACACTTAGACGAATAAATCAGAAAAACATCGAATGATACATTCTTTTATTGAGGAAAACATAAACGGTACGTCAGCTCTTCACAGTAGTGGTTATCTTAACAGTAAAATCATACTTGGTTAATTTTGTGTTGGATGGTTTCTCTCTATATAATATAACATAATCACGAAATAATATTTAACAAAAAAAAACGTAAAATAAGTTACTTTTTAAGAGTAACTGCATAAAAAAACAAGTGAATTCAAGTCATATTCCTTTGAATATTTATACATATCTGCGACGAATCATGTTTAAACATGCATATTCCTGTTTAACGCAAATATACCTTACTACCATTATTCGTTTCATTGAAATTACTCCCTTGTACAATATGTATGCTAATAATTTTATCGAAAATGAAAAAGCTGATATATTGGCTCCGATATACTAACAATAAGAGAATTTGATACTATAGTCCTCGTCATAGAGAGAGTTATAAAGCGACAAAATAAAAATCGCGAAGTGTTCGAATATTAATGTTAGCGTAGATAGCCGGAACCACCAGTGATTAAAAGTTCATCGACCACGTAGATCGAAGGGGTCTCGCGCGATGAATCGACGAGAATGAATTACGGAACGGCGGTGAAGCGTCTGGTCTTCTTTTTTCTTGTCGCCGTTTCATCAGAAAATGGCGCTGTGAGACACGTATCAAGTGCTATTCTTCGTCAGTTTCAAGATGAATCCGCGATCCGTTCTCGCGACGCGCGACAAATCTACGCTTCCTCAATCCCCGGAACGGCCCCCTTGTCGATCGATCCCTATTCAGAAGGGGGGGGGGGGGACGACCGAAATATCATCGAACGTCGCCAGCCACGGGATGCCTCTCGAAGAATACTATGGGAAAAAGTGCCGCGAACGGTCCCCGTCTCCGTAGAATTCATTTTAATCATCTCCACCTTTTCCCTTCGCCGGGGGACTCACCTTCCGGCCACAGAGGAGAGGTGCCTCTCTGTCTCTCCTCGATCTCCTCTTCTTTCTTTTTTCTTTTTTTAATTTCCCAGCCACCGCGCTCTCTGTCCGCCCAGTAATCACGGGCACTATTACAGCGAAACGTTTTTGATGAATTCGTCAACGAACCAGCTACGTTTCTCTCGCTTTCTCCGCCGTTCTTCCATTTCGAACGCGTCTCCTTTTAACGCGAGCGACGGCCACCGAGAGTCTTACGAGCCCGCGGCCATAAGGAAGCCTCTCCGACGTCCAGAAAAAGGAACAGCGTGAACAAAAAGCGGAAGGAAGCTGGGAGGAACCTGGGAAGAGTCGTCAGCCAGCCACGGAGAAGCGATCGTCCGAATAATATTTCGATGCTTGAGTATAGAATCTAAAGATCGTTGAGATTGCTGCCAATACAAAATCCGAGTTGGGTGACGATGTATTCGTAATCGGAACAGAAGAAATTCAAAGCTAGAAATTTGTTTGATTTGCGGTAATTTAGTTACATTTCTAATTATAGTAACCAGGATTTTTTCGACGAGTTTCATATTTATTTGTAATGTAAAGTAAACTGTGAGAATTTAATAGAAACGAAGTCCAGTTGGTCGACATCAATTCACTAATCTTCTTCAGGGGTGTCAGGTACAGAAAAAGAGGAAGCTTAAGTATTGAAAGTTCAAGGTCCAGACTCATATTCAGGCTTAACTTTATTTGAAAGTTTTTAATTGGTTTCCTTTATTACCTTTTTAATCTGCCATACTAAAATTAACATGCAATGGGTTGCCTTAATTCGCACTTGCTGTACCACAGTTGTGTATCTCATTAGTAGACAAAATTGCCATGAAAATAAAGCCTTAGCATAGTTCAACAAACTGTTGTCAGTGAGTTCAAAAGAGTTTAAAAGTTTCAGGATTAATCTAACTGACCTTTGTTACATTTCGAACGATTGAACTTATGTGATTAACAATTGGTAGAAACTGAAAATTATTTATCTTGTAGGTTGTAGTGCCAGCGGAGCCGATACAAAGTTGTCTATCCTACCATGTCTAAGAAGCTAGAAATTGATAGTATATTCTGTTTAAATAAAAAAAAGATTAAATTCCGAAAACTTCAGGCATATATTTAATTTAATTAATTTAATTATCTGTAAAATAAAACAAACTACAAATTAAAAATTAAAAAATATCAATTCATTCATGAAGTTATAAATACATACATTTACAATACATATATACAATATAATACATTTTAATTTTGGTTTCTATAGACATAACTTTTACTTTGTACTTATTTTTTTGTTTCAGTGGAATTATGAATATGCTACAAAAACAATAGTTATTTATCGTTAGTCATTAAATATAAAGTTTCAAAAATTTTCGTTCAGATGGAGCACAATATCCACTTTTTTGCTACCTAAAGATTTAATGCCCCAGTTATTATAATATAAATGTTGTTTGTGTACAAAAAATGGAGGAATTTACTTTGCCAAATTGAGTATCACTGTTAATGAACAAACGATACTAAAAAGTGAACAAACATGTGCACGGCATAAATTTTCGCTTTCGACAGTTTTTATTTTTTGGTATCCGTTCTTCGAAAACTCCTTAGAAACGAAATATAAATCGAAGGTTAAGCGTATTTAGCCCAAACCAATGGGAAACAATTATTTATCCTATCTCCTTATTTAGATTTACGAATAGACAAATGAATTATTAACCTTCAATCACCTTTACCTCGAAAATTTAAGATCCACGCAGCCAAGAGGACCTCAGAGAGCCATACCGGTGAATCCCTCCAGCCAACAATGCAAAAACTATGCAAAAATTACTTCGTATATTCAAAGGATGAAACTTAAGAGAGAAGGGTCAAGTAAACAACCGATTTTCGCGAATTATTTTTGAAGAGTGCGTAATATATATTTATTTACAACTAATTACTTGTTAATTTATAGCATCAAGACAATCTATATAATTTTTTTTATGTAAAAATATTCATAAACGAATGAACAGCAGCTGTTTGAAGTTGGCTTCTCGAGAATGCGCCGTGCAACGCACAGGTCACTCTAATTATTTGAAATCAGAAATCCACCAATTTTTTGCTAAAATATAGTAACACGCTTTGCATCAACCTAGATTTGAAAACAAACATTTTAAATTAAAAATTTCACGCCACGTTAAAAAAATCTTGTTATAAAAAAAATGATTAAAAACATTGTTTATTTCAATTTTTATAAAAACCTTTAGGTTGATGCAAAGGGGGATAGTTTAAGGACTATTTTGTGCCATTTTCATAGGAATCGGCTGAGAAATCTCTAAGCTACATTGCACGGTACGCGAAATTTTGTGTTTTGAGAAAAACGCGTTTAAAGTTTCCGGATCTAAAAATAGTCCTTCGTGTACCGTTTGGAGCGCACCACTTTAATGACTCTGTAGGTACACTTAGACTTCGAAGTTTTAGCTGAAATGGTCGGAACACATTCTCCAGATGGTAAACTAATTTTCTAAACAAAAAAAAGAGGTCAAAATTTTGAATTTTACTTGACCCTACCCCCTTAATGGCGCCAATGCTTCATACAATAATTTAGGAAAATGACGCATTCTCTCAAAAGTCAAAGATAATTTTGCATGAAAATATAGAACCTACTTGGATTAAAAACTTACAGGTCCTCAATCATAGATTGAACGACAGTGGTTGAAAACCGACTTACTAAAATACAGGAAAGGCAAAACTAATTTATTATTAACGCAAAACTGATCTTATGGCTCAGCAATCAATGTAATCAAACGTTAACACAATCTCGTAGCTCAACGAATAGTGTAATCAAACGCAAAATGTATCCATGCTCGCTCGCTTTCGTTTGCTTACATTTAAAAGTAAAAAACGAAACCAGAATGGTTTTCAATAGAGATCCCAACTTGACGTGTATAGAAATACCCGGGTACACGAGTAATTAATGGATCCGTGTTTTAATCCGTGTATTAAAATTAGCCGTATTCTTAATTTCTTAATACACAGTACACGTGTTCCGTGTACCCGTGTATTTTAATATCCGTTCAAAACCGTGATCTCTAGTTTTCAACCATAAAACATCTGAAATTAGTGACGAGTGTCCTAGTGATCCCAATACGACAGTGTTGATAGACCTTCCGAAAAATGTCTTACAGTCATTTTTATATTCCCCTATCCTTTTCTTCTACGTTTCCTCCCCTATATCTCTCAACCCTTTCGACTCGCGGAGATTCGACCGACGGCCACCGAAATTCTTACGCGCCCGCGGCCATGAGGATTCTCCTCTAGTCTCTCCGGCGTCGAGAAAGAGGAACAGCGAGAACAAAAAGCGGAAGGAACCCAAGAGGAAGCTTGTAGAGACGTCATCCAGCCACGAAGAAGCGATCGTCCGAATAATATTTCGACGCTCGTATATTTCCTGGCCAGAGCGGCGAAGGGGTGCTCGGGGGAGGAAAACGGTGGAAAAAAATAATATCGCCTCTTACCCAGACCACGTGAATGTGGCGTTGAAGATAGCCCCGACGACGGTAGCCGCGGACTCGACAATATTTTCTTTTTCCACGGCTAAATGGGTCGGCTGTCTTGACTTCGCGGATTCATCTTGCGGATTCCTTTCAGGATGCAAGCGCCGGGTCTATTCAGGCCGCGGGTCGAGATGAAGGGATATGTTCGCGTGCGGCATTTAAAATCCACCGACGACTGAGGGAGCTTGATCTCTTGGATCAATTGGCTGAAAAGCGTTGCTTCATTTTTTTTCTTCCCGACTCCGACTCCGTATTATCATATTCATCGATTTTATTCTCGTGCATTGCTGCGAGTCGAAATTTTGATCTTAGACGGGTTAAGATAATCCGCTGAATGACGCTTATTTGTGTAACTTCGCGTAAAGTTCGCCTTCTTGTATCTTACCTCGCGTGTATGTGTTCTCGAGACAGCTTTTCTTGTCACTTTCTGGATTGGAGAAAGTGCGTCGTTCATCCAAGAAGGGTTTACATTTTATGTGTAGCAGACGTGGAAGTACGTTACTACCACGCATTTTTAATACGAGGAAACCTCGATTATTGAATGATAGCCCCGTTCATTTCACGTCGATAGGTAGAGGGGATGGTCGCTAAGCAACAAGTGAGGCTGGAGACGCTACGCGTGGATCATAAGTAGTGGGGGCACGCTGATAAATAGGGTTACTACTTATCGGATTGGTTATCTTTATTGTTGCAGTAATTTTCAGCCCCGAATCCCGGCATTAATTAAGATTCTACTGTAGATTTGTATTAGGGATACCGCAGAATCTCGATTATCCGAACCTCCATTAACCGTGTTCTTTATTATTTGATCCCTCTGTCCCAACACTTTTTGTAGCTATTTCAATACCAACAAAATTAGAAATAATTAAAGAATTTGGGAGTGGTGAAAATACAACTACATTAACGAAAAGTGTTACTGTTAGGTCAACAATTACAGACAGTAAAAAGCGGAATATGATACCGAGAAGTACTTGCAATCGGCTTCTACTAGTCGGAAAAATGTAATAGCCTTGAAAAATGACACTTTAGACAATTCAATTTTTCGGCAGTTAACAGAAAGTAGACGAACCTGATTACCACTATCTGGACCTGTAATCTTTCCAAAAACTGAATTTGATTTCAGTATTTGTGATTTTTATTATAAATATTTACATTCTGCTTTTGAAATACACATATAAAGATCGCGATAAAAAAAAACACATAATAATCTATTATCGGAAAATTCCCTTATCTGAATACCCATGTCCCCTGATTACTTCAGACAATCGAAGGTCTACTGTAAATATTTGAAATATCGTCGTATAATGAATTTGTACATTATCGAAGAGAGCCAGAATAATTTAACAAATAATTTATATCATACTTGAAATTATATTATACGTTAAATATTGAAATGGGAAATAAATTTTTCAACTTATCGTTTATCTACAAAATTTATATGGTACTTCTTTTTATTCTTTGTATACAAAAGGATTTGGATTAAAGTGACATTAAGACTAAAGTAATACAAATATTGAAACAAATTAAAGAGAATCGAGTTTAACATACAGATGTATCTATTATTTCTCGAGCCTATTCTATTCAGAATTCTATTCAGATTCGAGACGAAGGGATGTGTTCGTGTGCGGCATTTAAAATCCCTTCCCCGGCGACTGGGGACTTAATCTTTTGGATCAATTGGCTGAAAAGCGTTGCTTGCTACTCTTTCTCATGTCGCGACTCGTGCGTAAGCTATTTCTTGCGTTCTCGAGACAGCTCTTCTTACAACTTTCTGGAAGCCCGTTTGTATCTCTATACGATTCAAGAAAGGCCGTCGTGTATCGAAGAAAGAGTAATTAACAGCGGCCGCTTTAGGGTGGCTGAATGAACGCATGGCCGTCGCGGCTCGTACGTCTGGCTTCGGTACAAAGGGAAATGCTTGCGTTTACTTTTTCATTTCAAGATACCTTCGCGAGCTTTACATCGTTTGGATGGTTCAATTCAAAACCATAGGAATCTCATGCCTATCTGCCTTCAATTCAGGGATTGTATCAATGACTCTTTCGTCGGATTCTTGTCGCAAATTAACTCTTGTGTGGTGCACTATATTTTCAAAGCTTCCCACAGGTACAATTTTAGCCATGTAAGACTTGATGGTATCGAGAAGTAATCATTAGGGGACCAAATCACCTGCAGTTTTGTTGTAAAACGTATCTATTAGGTTGTCCCAAAAGTTTCTTTCGCTTTATTAATAAGTAATACACGCACAATAGTTTATGTTTTATGTTACATTACTGAATTGTGCACAATTCATTTTGCTCCATTACTGTTACAACATGAATATTTATGAAATTAGATTGTTTATTTATATAAACAAGACCACATAAAATAATTGAGTGCAACTCGCGAAAGAAACTTTCAGAATATTTAAATAATTAATGTTAACTTTGGCATATACATGCGTTAACAGACATAATATCAACAGCTTTCCCATTGTATAGTTTTTGTACAAGTATCGTGTATCTGTGCATAGTAAAACCGTATTATCATTTTTATTATTTTTCTTTCTCTTCGTAACGGAGTAAGTTATTGCAACGTTGTTACTGTGATATGGAGTATTATCAAGTATTACGTAGTGTTTTCTTCGCAATCTATTGTGCCAAGAGGCGGTCCTGTAATGCGATGTATCCAATATAACAGATCTTCGCATTTAATAGGGGAATTCCCATTGAGACAGGTAAAAATATGTATTATTTTTTCAATTTTCTGAAGCTGCATCGTATTGCATCCACGCAATAAAAGTGGCATGACTGAAAGATTTTTAATTATCGG
This sequence comes from Hylaeus anthracinus, assembly GCF_026225885.1. NCBI lineage: Eukaryota > Metazoa > Arthropoda > Insecta > Hymenoptera > Colletidae > Hylaeus > Hylaeus anthracinus. Next base: position 8,702,516 of record NW_026534344.1, on the reverse strand, counting down.
ATAAATGTAGTCATTGTGTGCCGTAAACATAGTATCATTAGCAGAAAAAATGTTGTTGAAAGTTGTTAAAAATTTCCTGCTAAGTGGCAAATGTTTAAATTGAACAAAAAATTGAAATTTGAAATTTGAAACGCAAAACATAGATTTCCATATTTTATTTCATTTACTTCAATGATAGAGAGTAAATTATTATTATTTATAACAGACTAATACTTCTTATTGTTCTGTTCCTGTTGTACAGAATGATATACGTCATTTTGACAATTTCTTGATATATTTCATATAACTTCCATGAAATGACAAAATGATCTAGAAAATGAGAATAAACTTCAGTCGGAGGTATCGATCTATGTTATGTTAGCATGTACATAACACATGTCCGTTTTCATTATATAAATTGAAGATAATCTCGTATTTTCATGTCGGTTTCGAACGATAAACCGATTACGTCAAACAACTGCTTCATAAGACCACGCAAACCCATCGGTTTTTATAAAAATACAACATATTGTATTATCAAAATTATAATTTACTTCACTCGTACGTTCTACTACCAATATACTGCAACCACCTCATTAAATATTCTCTGATATATTATGTTTCCTCTCACTTTCATATAGAATTTTCGAACAAATATTTTTTATCGCCGAGAAGATCTGAAATAATACAGGCGAAAGGGTTCTAATAAACTTGATGCTTGGAAAGACGTTGAATTACTTCGGTTCCCATTATCATTATTGTGATCATGTGAACGATTCAAGAGGAAAAACAGGATGTAAGCGGTATTCAGAGCACGAGACGAAGGGATACGTTCGCGTGCCGGCATTTAAAATCCCTCCGCCAACGACCAGGGGCTTCATCTTTTAGATCAATTGGCTGAAAAGCTTTGCTTAATTTATTTTCCACGCGATTCCAGCGCCGTATTATCATATTCGTCGGTTTTATTCCGCTCTCTTAACGCGAGTCGAAATTTTGATCTTCGAATAGCCAAATTACACGCGGTGAATGATGCTTTTCTTCGCGACCAGTGTAAAGCTCCTTTCTCTTGGCGCTCTTTCTCGCGTCTCAACCCGCGTGTATGCAATTTCTTGCGTTCTCGAGACAGCTTTTCTTGCGACTTTCTGGAAACTCTCTTACATCTCAACACGATTCAAGAAAGAGCGTCACGAATCGAAGAAAGGCAATTAACAGCGACGTCTCCTTGGGGGAGAGGTGAACGAACAACACACGCATGATCGTCTGAGCCTCGTATGTCTGGTTCCTCGTGGGAACAATTACGCGGTCGGAACTGGTCTTTTCAATTTCGTTTCCGAGTGCGGTTTCTCGGTCGTGTTGGTCCGAGGAGCGTCGGGGCCGCGAATCGCGGAGTCGAGCGGACCGAGCGATCTTTCCTATTGAAGCCCTCGCCCGCCCTTCCGACGAATTATTATTTCAATTCCCCGAAATGTTCGTTGAGCAGTCCCTTTCCACGACGCGGCTGCCAATCGCGATTCAGCGTCGGTGTTCGAGCCGAATCGGAGAAGCGGCGCTTTCTTTATTCAGCCGCGATCTTCTCTTGGCCCGTTGATATCTACAAGGGGAGAGGCAAGAGATCGGTGAGGTTGAAACGGCCGGGGGTGAGAGGGAAATGAAAGGGAAAGAATCGAAAAGACAAGAGAGAAACCGTGGCTGGGTCAGTCGTGAAGCAGTGATGAACGGGACGGTAGCCAGCGAAAAAGAGAGGGACGACGCTCGAACGGACCATTCAAAGTTCCCAGGAGGCAACAAAGGGCCAGCAACGAGCTGATCAAATTATCCAATTCATTTGGATTGGCGAGTGAGCGAGCAAGCGAATAAGTGCTCGCCGTTACCAAGAGGTCCACTTCACCGCTTTCGAGCACCATCCGCCTCGCTATGAGACGCTACCGTCCAAATTTATGCACGTTCCGCGCCACGATACACCGCCACCCCTCCGGTCGCTCGGTTCATCGACAGCGCCGCCGAATCGCATCGTTCTGTCCAGCGGCTAGCGAAAAATATCCCTCCCACGCTTCTTGCCCTTCTCTTGTCTTTGTTTAGCTCGAAAAACGGAGATCCACCGGTAAATAATCTCCGGCATTCATCGGTTTACACGGAGCAAGATAAGTGAGCCCGGTTTTCTATGGCCGAAAGGGGTTTATCTTGAATCGTTCGGTTTTCAGGATATGTCTAACGTAGTCCAGAGAACCGAGAGATCCTGCTTTCATACCGACTGACTTCGGAGCAATTTCGTGAACTTTTATCGTGACCACTCGACGTTTTAAAATGAAAATCAGATGTGGAATAATGATGATAACGTTTTTATTTCGTCCGTATGAAAAGTACGCACGAGCCGTTCGTTATAAAAGTGGTGTATTCGAGAAAGTCCATTTGAAAAAATTAATGGAGTTCCCGCGGGGCAGTGTTTAACTTTAAAGAGCTAACCGTCGGTTTGATGCATCAAATTTTTTCAATGAGATTCTAAACGTACAATTCAGAAATTTGGCTTATTGAACGGACAAAACAGCAGCGTAGAATCATTAACCGAATCTACGAATTAATTGCTTAATTTTTATAAATTCAAATACACTCAGAATGGGTCTTTTGCTAAGATTCAATGGTAAAGAAAAGTATAAGAAGAGCAGAACTTTATCTACTATTAATACGTAGATGCTTTGACCAATGATGTATGAACGTTGATAAATGTATGGGAAAAAATGTAATGAAAATTTAATAAATACATATATTTCTTAAGAATAATAGAATTCTTATGGCGCAAAAACGAGTGAATCAATATAAAACATAATATACACAAAATTATGTGATAACACAAAATTTTAGTCATTGCTTCTGATGGTTTCATTCTTAAATATTTAACAACATTCCTTACAGAAAAAAGTTAATGTTTGACAAAACATTAACCCCATTAAGAATACTTTTTATACATTATATTTTATATTAAATTATATTATTATATATACATATTTATATTACATTATAACATAAAAACATGTAACATAAGATTAAAAAGTTGAAAGAAGAAGATTACTTAAAATAACAAGTATTTATACAATTTAATCAGTGAATCATTAACGAAAAAATATGGCTGCGATATTAGATAGATGCCAATAGCCGTCTCATATTATGTTTTCAATAGTCATAACTTACAAGTGATACTTCTATATGCAAAATGTTTAATGGGTTTACATAATCTTGTCGTGATATTTAATTTATTTGTCTTTTTTAGTCAGAGAAATCATTGTCAAGGCTGGTTGAGTCAGATAATGATGAAAAAACTTTTAATAAATGTTTAATAAATTTAGAATTTTTTTTCTTATCTAATACAAAGCGTTCAAATTTTATTCTATTTGACTCTAGATCTATGAATTCATCCTCTAAAAACTTAATGTATCTTTATTTATATAAATAAATTCGAATGACAACTAAATCAAAAATGATCTTCAGTGAAAAGTGATTTCGAAAGAAATACAGCGACTGGCAAAATTAAGTCTACTTATATTGAAAATAGATACATTTCACAAATTAATTAAAAAAGTATCCTTAGCGGTTACTTTGCTAAACATTGAGTTTTTTCTGCAAGGAATGCCATTAAGCATTTAACGATAAAACCATCAATAGCAATGGCTAAGATTTTATATTACGACAAAGAATTGAGAATTAGAAAATATATTCAGAGTACACCAAATAGGATCCAAGCTACGACGCAAAGGATAATTTTTTCTAAAAACATTAGATTGAACAAAATATTGATGAAACATTAAAATATTTACCTCATCCTCACAAATGAATACATTCCATTTGATATTTTTAAGAAACTTTCAGCCCGCAACAATCTTCGTTGAGTTATTCATATGTATGATCAAGAAGCTCATGTAATTTTTTACTTCAAGCTCCCAGTTGTTTTCGTTGGAAAGCCTATCGAACTTCCAAGGATTCCACTGTCCTCGTAAAGACAAGAACAGGAAAAAGTAGAAATAAAAATTGCAGAGAGTCACGAATCCGAGAGCCTGCCAGGAGAACGTTAAACGACAATCTCGACGTCAAACGTCGACGTTCAGGAAGCTGGGAGAAGGCCGCCCTCGGCCCCGCGGGCCTTCCTTCTCGTCATATTTAATAACCCACGCGCACACACGTTCACGAAGGTCCACGTACGGGCATTAAACTCGGCCGAGTGCGGAGGTTCGTTACGTACAATGCACTGCTGATTGACCAACCAGATCCGCCCTGAAGTGGCGCACGGTTGCCGTCGCAATATCGGATCACACCGTTGCCCCAATTGTCAGCGCCGCTATCTTTCCTACCCCTTTCGTATTTTCGCTGCCCGATTCCTTCGCTGTCGTCGATTTTGTCGATAGGTGCCAACGCGACGACGCATTTTCCTCCCTCGCGTCGGGATACGTCCAAGACCAGTCGATCTTTGACAATAGAATTAGATTATCCAACACATAATCTTGCGTAACTTTAATTTTTCATGGCTTCTGAATATGTTTGTCTTCATTTTACTTTGATTTCACGCGGTACCTAATTTTCATTGATACAAATTTCTATTCTTCTACAAACGACTTACTTAATTTCCACATTTGCGCGTGTCATAGGTGCACAGTACTAACAGTGCAGTACATACGTGTATGTACGTAACAATATGAATATTTCTACACTGATTATGCACAGTAATAATAATTTCCGTTTTTTCCAATAGAAAGTTCCGAACATTTTCATTCCATTTTTCAATGATAATTTTGTATAATTCCAAAGTTTGAATAATACTTATGGCGACTACGTTTCCAAACATAATGAGCATACCAATCATACATATGAAGTAGTAACACGATGTGTTTACGTTATAAACTATTCTATAAACAATTTGTACATGAGCTATATAATTACTTATGTCTCTGTAATTTTTGTCTCATTCTGTTTTAATTATGTAAATTATATAAATAAGTACTTTTTCCCACTGTATCTATTCCAGAGACACCCGAGAAAATATTCTATATATTAATTATTTATACACAATTAGTCAATATACTACCATATTTATAATATGAACTATGCAAACACTTATATTTTTGTGATTTTTTCTCATTCTCTGTTAATTATGTAAATTATATAAATAACTACTTTTTTCGGACTATAACTATTCCAGAGATCGCGTATCTATTCTACATATTCATTATTTGCACGAAATTAGTCAATATACTATCATTCCATAAAGTCAGATTCGAAATTGGTCAGTGAACGTATATTTCCTACACCCACCGTAAATTATTTGAAATTGTTTAAAATCGAAAACGACAGTCAGGAATATGTAAAATTATATTATTCACAATGTATCTAGACGAATATGAAATCGCGATATCTCTCGCACCGACTAGCAGATTAATTTTGATCTAACCCTGCTGCACAGCAGGGAGGGGGTAGTAACTACGCGACCCTTCTATCAAAGATTCAACGAGCCGAGGCGGCGATGATTTATCTAACCCAGGTGAGCGCGATAGGGTGGTGTCGCGATAGGTATCACCGCGAATCCGCGAGTCGTCGAACATTTTCGTCCGCCCCCGGCGAAAGCAGGGAGAGGAAGGATGATACAGGGTGGAGGGACGAGTCCTGGGGATCATAAATAAGAGTACGCGTCACGCGGCGATAATTCGTCTTCGGCGGGTCGACACCTCGAGGGCCTTCGGGCGTTCCCCTTTTAAAATTATTATCGGTCGGGAAGAGTCGGGCGAAAAACCTCGAATTCGACGTATCGTGGCACGGAACCGGGAAAGGGGGCTCAACCGAAAGACAGAAGGGAGGACAGCCAACGAAACAAAAGGGGGGAGAAGGAAGAGAGATCGACGGGAGATGGATACAAACAGCTCCCGAGGAGGGCTACCCCCCTTCGGTTTGCGCCCGTGAAAAATCAGTGCGGTTCATTAAATCCAGAGAGAATGCCGGGGCTGCCGTGTCTCGCCGCTGCAAGGATCCTGCGCTCGTTCTTCTTCGCGTCCTAGTAAATATTTATGAACGCGAAAAAGCGTGAACAGAGGGTGGCCCGGCCGTTTCGAAGTTTACGCCACTCCTGAGGCCTTGAAAAGTGGCTCCATTTCCTGGAAAATCGACTGCTCTCGCGAATCTTTGATCGTCTCCGTTAATCCCACCACTTACGTCAATGATTTCATACAGTGATTCCGTTTTTTATAATTGGAAATCATTTACAAATAGTATGGGTGTATGTCTAAAAAATGTCACACTGACTTAACACTTGATAATAAAGATGTTATAATCAAATAAATCGCAAATATGATTTCCCATGTCCCTTTCCTGTATTGATTTTCAATCACCTGATTCTTACACTCGTCGTGAAACCTGTAGATTTTGTATTGCTATAGGACCAAGAATTTTCATTCCTCTGTTGCACGAATTTTATTTCATTATTTAAGGAGAAATTGCTTCTTGGTTACTTGCGTGTGCTATATTAAATGGTCATTCAAAGTACATAAGTATTGAAATGTTTATTGAGATTTGTATTGAGTTCTCGAGCGTACATTAAGCAATAGGAAGATTAGGAGCTTTCCCCGCTATTCTATACCTATGGCCATAAAATAAAACAGATGGGATAAATGAAACGTCGAGGTCTCTTATAGTATTTACACTGGTTAGAGATAGACAGTAAAGAACATAATTATGATGTATAATTACATTCTTTTCTAGACAAAAACAATAACGTTACATTCGGAAGTATTGAGCTCAAGATTGTTAATTATACATCATAGATTGAGTAAAGACTATTTTGAGGTAGGCACACATTATCATAACTTGCGTTGTTACGACAGCCAAATAAGAGGTATAAAAAAAATGTGATAAATAAATTAAACAGTTGAAATCCTCAGTTCCTTTAACGGATTAGGTCTAGTCGGCAGGGTGAAAAAATAGGTATTTTATATTTTATAAATCAAATAATACTAAGTTATTATACTTCGAAATTTTGTTAACCAACGCTGCACCGTGCGTTCATTTACGGCATCTTCTCCAAATGCATCGTTGATATAACGAGTCGCAGTTGCAGCTTTATGACTCAGTTTATATTCATACAAAAATATTACACAAACTTGCTTATCCATTGCGAATTAAATAACTCGAAGTGACCACAAATTAACAGTAAAAACAAAAGCAAACCTATCAGCATAATAACGGAACGTAAATACATAGAATAAAGTGAACTGTTATCCCAAAGCCAAGCGTCAAAGTTCAAAACTTCCAAATCCACCATTAATTTCTTACGAATCTAGTAATACGACTCTGTCGCGTTAAATTTGTGTAGGACCCCGTAATACAAAAATTTAAACTCAAAGCCCGTTCGGTATGACACTTAGCGCCCCTGAAACAGCTCGCGGACCCTCCAGACGTTTCAACCTCGCGATTCGAGGCAAAAGCCAGGAAAAGCAAGAGCCATTCTCGGGGCAATCGTCTCGGTGTCGTAATCAATGTTGTGATACGACGTTAAGCGGGCATCGAGTGGGTTGGCAGACCCCTGCCGCACAAGCAGAACCGGCATCGGCGACATCCAGCGACGTCGACGCAACCCTCCTCTCCCCCGTGAACGAGAGACGCCCACGGGATGGGGCTGGGATCCCGGGGGTTTGGGTAACCAACTCGTGAAATTCAATTACTGAGTCCGCGGGGGTAGCCCTCGCAGGAGAAACACGCTCGCGAGAAAGAGAGAGGTGGGGGGGTGGCCGAAGGGGGTGACGTCGGGCAACGGGCTGGAGAACTCGGAGGGTTCGAGGTGAAAAGGGAGGAAGGATTTGAGTGACAGCCGAGAAGGAGAAGCCGGGTGACGCGGGCCTAACTCTCGCCTATCTAACGTCGAATCTTACACCCTCCTTCGCCCACCCTCTCTGGCCTCCTCCCGCGTCCTGGTTGCCTCTCCCCTTCCAACGTGAGTCCTGGAACCAACTCCAGGGGGGAGATAGCGAAATTGAAATTGTACCTACCCGATATACACGTCCCATTCTGTCCGACGAGATGGTTTCTGCCAGAGAATCGAGAGCGGCGTCGACGCTGACTCCGGTTCACCGTGTTTCGGCGGATGGAGGAAAATGACGACGCCAGTTTTCGGGGCTGTTTCCAGAGCGAGTCGTTGAGCGCGAGATCAATGATCTTCCGGCGATACCTCGACGAAGGGCATACCGCATGATGTTTGCGTTGGTTTCATGTCGTAAAAAAATATCCGAGAACAAACGTGCAACGCGAGAGATTTGGGTTAAATAAGGGATTCTGGTACCTACATCCCTGTTCATAAATATGTGGACACTTTCCACGTTCAATGAATACACCGTGAATTATTGCTAGAAAATTGTTTGTGACCATATTCTGGTTTGGATGTGTATTTGGTAACATTTAACCCTTTACACTCGGAGCAAGTTTGTTACAGGATGTGCAAACAGGAATCATGTCGTATTATATACTTTATTCTGTCTTTTAGGATGGACCTTTTTTGTTTGTTACATATTTTACGTCGCATCAACATTTGGTTATTAGTGACAATTTCTTATGAGGTTTTCTCCAATGTTAGATGTTGGTCCATGTATGTGCATCTTTAAGTAGCTGGATTATTTTGTTTAAGTTTTCTTTTGTGCTCCACGCTTCCTTTAAAGTAGTGCTTTTGTTTCCTTGTTTATCTTCACAAATTGCACCATATCATACAAAGTATGTTCGCACATCTTACTTTCTTATGCAAATGCTCTTTGTCGCTTTTTGAAGGTGTAGACTATTCACACATTCTTTTTCTATTTAACACAAGCTCATATTTGTTATATATGTATATCTTAATACATGCATCATATTTTGATTTGATTTTTCGTGATATTTGAATGGAAACCTTCAAGGCATCATACACTTTTACAAATTTTACGCTCCCATACGTTTGTTCCGTATAAAGCTTGTCTGGACTTACGATGTTCCCTCAGAAGAAGCATCCGAGTGCAAAGGATTAATAATATTAAAGTTTTGAGTGGGATGTTAAGTCTCGTATAGAGACTATGGAATCATTTAGAAACATCATTTGGACAACGTTTGTAATGAAATATTAAAAAGTAGAGGGAGTAATATTACTTCGGATACAACGAAGAAATTACTACTTAGCTAAAATTAATAGCTTCTGTGTCAGGATTACTAACAGAAATGTTAAGGGCACACGGTGGATAGATTAATGAAAAGAAAATTCAATTCCTTTTTTCTTATTACTGATGAAACATTATATAAAATATATTCTCTAATGCGATACAAACTAAATATAGAAACATAAGTGATATTCATTGATATTATAGATTCGTAACTTTATTTCGATACTTATTTCAATTAAGTAAGTTCACATACTTTTGAGCGGCAGTGTACTTTGATGAATTGAATAACGAAGAGAAGGCTAGTTATTACAACCAGCCATTTCTTAGTCTAGACAGGGGGTGGAAAGACAAAGTTCAATGATTTGGTGTAATGAGCATTTACGAGCATTTGATTGCTTCCACAATTTTTAGTGTTCTGTGCGGAACTACACTTGTACTCTCACCACAATCGTTTGTCTTGTTGTTATGTTAGGCTTCGTCGAGAAGGAAATGTCCTAGAACAAACGTCCTTACGGCTACAATTAAAGAGGATATTTCGGTGCCTGTCTCGGTGAATCGAATAACAAAGACGTGGCTAGTCATTTCTATCATCGCACCCTTAGCATTGGTAGTCTAAAGATGGATTACTTCAGTTTAGTGGTTCTCAGGCCCCAATAGTTATAGGCGTAAACCTCATTGCCAGTACATTCGTAGAGTACATTTCTAGAACAGAACTACACTAATAATAAAGAAACACGAAAAGGTTATTCCAAACTGTAAAACTGTTATCGCACACGTCGTAACGGTACAGAATCGCCACAAACTACTTTGCCAGACTAGAATATTACACTAAAAAAAATTTAAATACTATAATATAAACCATCATTTCGTGTTCATCACCTCTTCTTTACGAAGAAGATGGAGAACATTAAAGATCAAGACAACTAATTTCGTATTATTTTTCCTGCACTCTCATCGAAATTTATTTACATTTGATATTCCCACAACAAACCTCATCAATAAACATAATACATACTTTTAACTTAGGAAACATAAATATGAATAAATCGTAATTGTACCATACCGATTGAATAACACCATTCGGAATTAATTTTGCCATACTGGTTGAATAACGCCAGTCCGACTAAAGCGTAATTTTACCCTGTTGGCAATGTGTTAGCGTAACGTCACGTTTCTTGCGAGAATGCCGTAGCGGAAAATGAATTTTATTCACTCTCGACATTTAAAATTCACCTGACATTCTGTTCAAGACCAGTATTCGATGTGAAATCACTTTAGAGATGAATGTTGTATCTATCAAGCCCAGGACAGACCCCGCTTCCCCATCTTTCTTTCCCCGTTCAACCGAACCTTTCCATCTTTCATTCCCAAATATCATCCACGTGTTATGCATCTAATGGACAGTTTACGGACGAGATTATCGAGTAGCGACGAAGTAAAGAGCGTCTAAGAACGTGGTCGCGAGATGAGTCAGTCCCATGACTGGACGCTAGAAACCATGGTCGGCGTCGCGGTCGGTTTCATCGTCGGCCGAAGCAACGATCATTCCCCACGGTGGACGTGCAGGACTGACAGACTGGAGGCTTCGCGTTCATTAGCCGGCTATTCAGTTCAACGGGCCAACTGGCGAGGGTGGATTCTGACTTCGGTGGCTGCTGGAATGTCCGACATGTTACTCTATCCTCACACATAATTACACGCACCTTCGCAGACGCGGCTGCACGGACCGCCCCGCGCCACCGTGTTCGTCTTTTGCATCGGGCGGAATAAAATGACGGCCTTCCGGAGGTCCGTTCAGGGGATCCGGTTCATTACCGTGCTTCGACGCCTTGAAAATGATCGCGAAGGATACCTCTTCGTGGACTGCAAACCTCTGGTGGCTCTCCAAGGAAATTAATCCTTATCACTCCAACAGGCGGTAATCCTGCGAAGCTTAAGAGATTGCTCTTTTATTTCGCGTTGAAAAATAGATTTTTCGTATATTTTTGTTGCTTCAGAGCTTTAAAATATTTCTAGCAAGTTGGTATGGGTAGAAATTAGTTTTGTGCTTTTACATTTAATCGTTTATGACAGTAGTTTAAATAAAAATATTTTCACGCTATTTGGTTACGTTAAATTATTAACCTAAGTTCTTAAACTCATCTTCATTGCAATGAATCTATGTACACAGCCTGAGTCTCAACCTACTGGCCATTACAATGTATCCTATGCACAAAGTTTAGTAGCCAACTTTCACTTATTATTATTCTGCAGACAGATTACAAAAGTGCTTGATAAATATTGGGCGTAGAAATTAATTCTCTATCTTCACATTTAACTATTTGTAACTCTAATTTAAACAGATATATTTGTCTGCCATTTTGTTACATTAAATAAGCTATCATCTTTCATGAAAAACACAGATTGTTTTGACACTAGAAGGAAATTCTGCGTACATATTTGCATGCACCTCTGGCTATGTCGTGAACTAGAATATTTTTTATATGCTAAAAATGATAATGTTTTTCGGAACATTAAGAATTAAATCTCTTTCAATATTTTTCTTCCTTAGTCCATGCGATGACCATGTTCATAATAAATGAAACAAAATCGTTTTTCATTCTTTTGAACCATTAAGACGAACGCAATCGCGTTAACATCCTGCCGTGAATATGTGAATATGTGAATTTATTTAGCTACAAAAATATCAGGACAATTGTATTGAAATTGGTAAAAATAAAGAATTAACCCAAAAAGGCTCAGAATTTATATCTTCGTCTATGGAAAAATTTGAAATAGAGAAAACTAACGTTACAAAGGTAAAATTGAGAATTGTTTACATTAACACTGAAGTCGTATTCTAATAAAGTTGAAGAAAATAAGCGTATTTTGATCTTATTATAACATGGAAAAATGTATTCGACATCCTATTCAACATGTACAAAGTTACATACAAAATGAAGGTATATGAACCCTTTCTACAACCTTCTTCCCTTCTAAAGGTGAAAATGAACGCGATAAAATCCACTAATGATGGTAAGTACGAAATAATGGTACGAGTTTGAGAATGAAGAAGAATGTCAGACTTCTCTCAGTTTTTTTACTTTCCTGAGTAAAATACGAACGTCAGACTTCTCTCAGTTTTATTACTTTCCTGAGTATTTCTCGTATGTATACTCTCAGTATTCTATTATCGGTAGCACACTTTAGTGACATTGAATATTTAAAGAAAAAGAGCAATAAGATCGATTCGCCACGATTACTTGATTCGGCGTTCCCCGACCCCATTAAAAGGAACATCTGCATCCACGGAGTTTATAGCGTCGCGGTTCGAATTTCGACGACGGTGGCCTGCTGGAAGATTCTCACGTGGCTCCTCGCCTAACTTCTTCTACTACGAAATCGCGATTATTTCCGGATTTCATCCAGCGAAGACAAAGGGATTACCTCGCGTTTTACGATCTCTACCAACTGGCGCGTCTTGTTTTTTATTCCTGCGAAAATGTTTGACAACGGGCATAAAGAATATTTATATAGGTAGCGCAAATAGTAATTTCATTTAAAAATAACGATGTCATCAACGTTCTGGCTATGTATGTTTTTACGGTTCTTTGCAGGGAGAGAAACACAATACACACTAAATCTGTCTGACTTTTCAGAACATGTTATTGTTCACAATAATTTATGGTATTCATGCGCAATTTCGTTCATATTTGTACAAACAGGCTGTCCCAGTTTTTTCCGACCAAACGTTGCCAGCGTGCTCTACACGCAAAAGTAAGAAAAAATTGTTATATGAACACATATATGCTCTTAAATGTTTTAGTAAGGAGTACGGATTTGCATAATAGTTATAGTTCTTGCTTACTGGATTATAATCTACAGTATCCTAAAGAAACTCGGTCACTCGTGATACAAGCTAATGAAATAAGTACATGGCAAATATAACCAAAAAGTATGTGTACTTATAGAAAACGAAAACAATAATATTATATTAATTGTAGATTGTATTCAACATACAATTGTGTTTATTGTGGGTAGATGCAGTAATTTCTTGTTTCAAGTTGAAAATTTGGAACCACCAGTACTTTTAAGTCGGTCAGAAAGTAATTCTACTTCAAGTAATTTTTTCTTGGCCAATAATCCAAGTACTCTTTGCGCAAATATTTTCCAATAATATTATACATTCCTTCTTGATGTACATTTATATACGTATTCTTAATTTACATTGTATTGCAAATTCAAATACTTATTTTTAAACTGCAGACTTCTAAAGAATCGTTAAAATGTTATAAAATTGTTAATGTTATAAAGTTATTAGAACGTTTTAATCTCCCCCAATAATTTCATTTATGAATATGCATCAGAGCGAAACGTAACTGTGCTATTATTTTCTAGAAAAATTACCGTTGCAATAGTTATTTCTGTTTAAAATCTGTTCAACTGAAATTTTCGTACCAAAGAGATGAAGAGCCGCCGATCCACCCTATTCCCAGCGAGCCATCCGTCAAGCGGAATCGCCAGCGTGTCTTCAATATTGTCTGAAATTATCGAGACCGCAAGGATACAGCTTCTCGACGAACGCACGCAAACAATAGTGACACGAGCAGCGAAAGACTCGAGGAATATTCGAGCGTCCGTCAGAATCGGACACGAATTCGCAAACTACCGGTCGGGATAAATCGATAAGTACTACCGAAGCTCGGCTTAAGTTTCTCCGCTACTGGACACAATGCCCACGACTACTAAGTCTTTGGGCAAACGCACGTCCAATGTTTTTCCTTTTTTTTCCGCTTCTTCCTCGTTCCCGCTTGCTCCCGGGAGCGGGAGGAGGGCAAGCCAAAGAGGGCGCGCTACTTACGAGGGTCCAGTGACGAGGAAGAGGGCTGCCGCCACATTGTCTGCCGATTCTGCGGGGATGACTGGTCGTATTGAAAAACCGGAATCCCGAGGAGCGCTAATGTGGCATAACGCGGAGGCTGTGTCTAAATCTGTCCTAACAGAGATCGTAGTGGACCTTCGAGCGTGGATTCCGCGGCGAAATCGTCGAAGCACCGTGGCTTCCTCCAGCATTCATTAGGGATTCCAAATAAAACATTTCTTCGAACTATTTTCGATGAAGATGCAAATGAGATTAAAGAGACAACAATTTTGGACGAGAGCATTTATCGATTTTTTGGATAGCTTGCGATGGTGTCTTTTAGAAAGAAATTGTATATTAGTTTCCTGTCATCTTATTATTTTTAGGGTAATCTTTGACGAGGGTATAATTGAGATGAAAATATCAGTTTTGGAGGATAGTGTATTGTTGTTTTTTCGGTCAATTTGTGTAATTGTAGACTAGAAGCTTGTCTTCTTAACACTTTACCAATCTGTAACAATTTAAATATGATTAAATTCAATACTTTTTATTTTCACGATATTAGTACAATTCAATCTTTATTTGATCTATTAGAATCGGTTTTCGATTAATATTTATATAGAGGTATCATAATTCATATAATGATAGGAGCATTAAATGTTATCTCAATAATAGATAACAAAGTTTTGGTTGTCCTAGAAAAAAAAAACAATTAATAAACTACCGGTCGTTAAAGTGTTAAAAAGGGAATAAACATCTATCTAAAACGATAGTGTGTTATTCATTAAAAAATAATGTTATCATTTTAAAAAATAATCATATATAAAATTGCTACGTGATTTGGGTTGTATTTACTAATTTTGTCCAGAATGATTTCCTTTTAAAACACAACTTCCAGAACAATTTATAATATACCTATGCAATTGTTTCTTCAAAAGGGCTACCACATATTGACCGAAACGTAAACAATACATCAGTATTCAACCTTCATGTTTTTCTTCTTTTTAGGGCTGTCTTGAAGTTTTTTTAAAATACCATAAAAAGAAAAAACAACAGGGAGTTTCTATTAAATAAATATTTGAAAAATGTATAGTTTCTATAAAGTTGTAGTTTGAACACGTAAAAATAATATACGAAAGGCTCCATTGAAGAAATCACATTAATGACAATAATATGATGTCTCAAATATAATAGTTTATAGGCCAAGTGTTCGTACGCTCTACACCCTTTGCAAAATAAAATAAAACGTATTATTAAATAACACAAATGATTGAAGAACGTTCAAACACGAAAACACTATAGTGAATGGAAATAGTAGAGAAAGATTACGTTAGCTTGTACAATGAATAATACAACTAAAAATTTGCAATAGTTGGAGAAGAAGTGGTAATCTTCCAATGTTCTTTGTGAATCAACAACTAATCTAACACTCTACTAAATAACTCATTGCTGATTTCCTGGTGCTTCTACATCAGCCTTGGATCATCAACGATTAAAATTAAAAAATTAAAAAACACGCCAAAAGAACGAATAGCGAAATAGCGTTCAGCAGGAACAGTTCCGCAGATTTTCCATTTATCCTCTCACGCGAGTAAGCCGAACGACAGATACAGGGTGGTCCGTTTGAAACGAGAGAGGTAAGCTCCACCAGGATTCCTTTCAGATTTCCCTTGGAGCTCGTGACGAGGAAAATCGATCGAGACACTCGAACAGCCGTGATCCCACGATGGATCCTGACACTGCGAGATTCGAAGGACCCTCGTACGTCAGCCGCAATCGTCCCAATAAAAATATTTCCTCTCTCCCTGCTCCATCCGAGCGAACACGCTCGGTTTTCTCGGCGTACCGGGGAGAAAAGCTTGAGAAGAAATGGGTTCCTTCTGGGAAAAATATTTCGTCGCTGAGATACTTTAGATTTTTTCGGAACCCTGGAATTATAAGCACCGATGCTCGTGTCTCACCGAAACATTGCTGCTTCTTCCTAAATAACTTTCGTCGAATCGACATCCGTGTCGACCTGAATTTCATTCACGCCGCGCGCCGTTCCCCAAACACGTAAACACTCCTTGGAACGCAGAACCATTTGCTATTTTCATCAACTCTAAACTGTTATCACGCTGGAGAAAAAATTAGATTGTAACGGATGATATTATTCAAAGAAAAAACATGGAACGATTTAACAATTTGTATTCTTTAGAACGTAACGCTGTTTGGGTTCAGCAGCGCGGGGATTGATTGGATAGAAATTTGGATTGCAAATATTTCGAAGAAAAGACGCAGTGATTGAACAAATTAAAAGTAAAAATGCTCCGAGTCTGTATCGTAAGGAAAAACAATTGTATTTAAAAGTATTATTCACATAGTTATATTAAACATTCTCAGTGAATCACTTCTGAATTTTCTTTGGAATAAAGCAAGAAGCTTTCTTATTGAAAATTATAGTCTCATATTCTGGTTAAAGTAAATTACGTATCGATTGATAACAAACTTCTAATAAATATATTAATTTCTACAAAGTATGTGAATTAAATAAATTGAATTAAGGAATCATAATAAATGTGTAAAGTTAGAATATGAATTTTATTAATTTATCCAAGTCATGATGAATGTATAAATTTAAAAGCTTTTTATTACAACGATTATTTATAAAGATTGTATATAGCTCATAAATAGACAATTAAAATAGACAAATTCTGTAAAAGTTTTGTATCTCGATAAAAATAAGACAAAGATTACTTTTACACACAAACCACATATGAGCAACCCCCAGCCCTCTACTTCGTATTAATATAAAGTTTTATACCAAAGCATTATATTGTATTATAAATAAATGAAATATTAAATTATTTAATAATCTTCTAATTCTTTTACTTTATTTAGCAATTTGTTCTGGCCCTTGATTTGGAGACAGAATGATAATTTGGCTTCAAAATCAAGAAAGGGTGTCATGGACACAGTTCCCAGAGATAAGCGACACGGTGTATATGTTTAACCCCTTGGCCTACATCCTATTTGCCGATTGCTCAAGCCATAGTAAACAGAAAGGTAGGTAGTCCCAACGAAGTACCACGAGTCAGACTCGTGTTCATTGTTTATGGCCCAAATTCGTTACCACAAGTCTCACTCGTGGTTATAGGCCAAAGGATTAAGAAATTTCGTACGGTTAAAGTGAAACTATAAAATCGCTCCAACGAGCTCCAGCGCGCTAAAAACGGTGACAACGCGTGCAACGCAAAGGAGACCTGCGGCGAAAAACAGTGGATAGAGGTGAAAAGACAGAAAAGGTAAAGAGCGAGAAGTGGCAGCGAGAGGTTGCTGGCGCGGACAGGACCGCAGGGAAGGTGGCGGTTGAACGCGAGTTATAAGTCCTTTTCCACGGTCTTCTAATAGAGGCACGTGACGATGCGGTATCCACGACCTCTGCGTTCACCTCATCCTGCTTCGTTCCTTATGCGATAGGTGGTTAGCGAGGCTCGTGCGTTATCCATCTGGACGGACACGTCGCGAGGTGAACGAAAGACGTTGGAGCGAGAGGGAGAGGAGGAAGCGGGCGGAGTAGCGTGGCTCTTCCTCGATAGATAATTACGATCATGCTGTACGTCTGTTTCCAGAGGAGTCTTTGACCGGGGTGAGGCCGCTTACACGCCCATTTGCCCAAAGGCGTGGCTGTAATTTATTTCGACGGCCGCCGGAACGGTGTTTTTGCGCCGCGAGGGTTTGTTTGCTGGACTCTCGAGGTGACGCGAATTGCTTCAGATCGACCTAGCTAATGAGCGGAGAGAAAGATTGCGCAACCAATCCTCGGGATCATTGTTGCGTAGTCCTTCGAGTTGAAAATGCTTATCTAATCTCTACAGTCAAAGCGATAGGAAACGTTTAATCATACCGCATTAAGTGAAACACTCTATAGAATGACGCATTTTACTGTGGTAACAATTCATGTGGATTAGACATTCTGCTCTCGTTTTGCTTTGTTAAGGTACTGAGCTTTTTTCTTGGAAATCTGTTTGGAGGACTGATTTTTGCTCGTCGAGTAAAATATGATAAAAAATTACTGTGTATTTTAGTACTATATTAAAACGTCATTATCAATTTTATTTTACTATTTTTGACCGACACAATTTTTGCAACTTTCTTGCTGCGAATCACTCCAATATTTCTACACCGAATAATCTTATTTTCTATACGGTTAGCTATCCTTTTCAATTATCATCTTTATGTCTTTTCTAGATATTATATTAGGAGGTTGCATTGGAAGCCGCTGTTTATATATATGTGGATTTTACTGCGAATACTGTAGACAGTGAGAGCCATCGTATTTTATGAATTGTTAAAACCACATGAAACAGTCACCGTAGAACGTTATTGCTAACAATTGAAGCGTTTGCACGATAATTTGATAGAAAAACGACCATCAATCGCATCAAAGCGTCGAAATGTTGCTAGAACTGTAAAAGAAACACCGATGGAGTTCGAATGGGAGATTCTCCCTCATCCAGTCTACTCTTCAGATCTGGCTCCAAGTGATTATCATTTGTCCAGATCGATGCAACATGGTTTAGAAGACACACATTTCCGTAATTACGAAGAAGTTGAAAATTGGGTTGCTGAATGGATAAGCTCGAAAGATAAACCGTTCTTTCGTCGCGGAATTCAACTTTTGCCAGAAAAGTGGTACTTTTATATACTTTACTATTGAAATAAATGTTAAAAAAATACGAAAAAACAGTAGCTTTCAATGCAACCTCCTAATAATATGGATACTTTTTCTAAAGACAACCTCGAACAGAAGGTCGTAAACGTTAAAGAGACAATAACTCGAGTGGGCCGACAATGGACAACGCTCCATAATCTACACAAGATCGTATCCTATAAATCTTTTCTTAAAATGCGGACCTTTCATCACCCTTATAGATTGCTGAGGACCTACAGTTAACTCAATTCTCAATCACATCGCGCTTTCAAGATTTCAAACATACATCACACACTCGTGAGACGTGTCGTTTTATACACGAAATCCGACGTATATCTTCAGAATCTCTTCAGGTTCTCCTAACCAATACTCAAACTCAAACATCCACTTCTACCTCGTATCAGCCCAAACACTTCTCATTCGCGCCCAAAACCGCTCGATCCTTCTGCTTCAAAAGTCCATTTACCTCTCAATATTACAATAATATTTATTCTGTAACAGTTAAATACGTTGTGGTAGTGATTTGATCAAATAAAATGGACTGGGAGAATTCAGTGCTATGTCTAATTGTGTTGTAATGTAAATGACATTGATATAGTAAATGACATGAGTGCATTTTCAAGAACAATTCGGTTAAAATTAGTCTACCATAACCATATTACGCTGGTGTAATTTCGTGTTAATCAGCAATTCTCATTTGTTGCCATATGTAGTTTTCGGCGCTATGAACATGTCACGACGGAATAGATAAAATTTTGATTTTTTTTAATGGAAGACGATGGAGTTTTAAGGTAATTAAATAGACCAGAAGCTTCTATGTTAAAACAATATGTCTAATTGTAACAATACAAAATAAAATAAGCTTTCTGAAATTATTATTTAAAGGAAAGATTATTGAAGTGCGAGTTTCTTAGTATTTAAATTAGGACAAAATTTGTCGTCTTGTCTCCTTCCAATGACCATCGAATGAGAATAATTTTAACATGTTTTAAGATGACAGAGTGGTCGAGTTATAAAGAAAAATTTGACTCGTGTAAGGGAAGATTTGCTCTACAAGCGTAATAGAAACTGATAAAAATAAAAGTATGCCAGATCAGACAATCGATACTCTATAAAGAAAGGATCATCCTGTTCCTTTTACTATTCCGAAAGCTACAGTTTATTTTAGAGAATAATACATTTAAAATTTAATTACATTTACTCGAACCGTGCTGTTCATAGCTACTCCCTTTATGCATCATACTGTTCAAACCGTCGGAACTTCCAGAAATTTGTAAATTTCTCAAAAGTCGAACGACGATCTACAGGAAAAATTCCATTTACTTTTTAAATACGTTTTTTCATTTTTTTTGTATTACTAACTCCCTATGGGGTTATTAGCAATATACACATTACAGTTTACATTTGATTACATACTGTCTAGACTAGTTCACATTTAATTATACATGGTATATATCCTTAAATGTAAAACTTAAATTTTATTACTTAATGTTAGAACAAAGATCAACAAATTTTCAGATATATAAAATCGTTAACTCGTGTTTACGAACGATCTACGTAAATAAAACAAAATTTAAAAGAACCTTGTAGTATTTAAGAAGAAGAAAATCTTCGAAGTATTCCCCAACAATCACAGTCCTGAAAAATTCGAATACATCAGATTCCAAAGAAACGCCTCCTCTCGTAATAAAAATATCACTTTGACGCAGACAGACCACCACTCCTACATAAAATCCTTTCAGTGAAAGTGGACGAAGAAGTCTGCCGAGGAAGTCAAAAACGCAGCGAGGTGACAAGAGGAGGAAACAGTTTCCAGGAGCCGAGTTCGCGAGAAAACGAGGGCGCAGGAAGCCGCGCCGCAGGGTTACCACAGAAATTGCCGTGAGAAAGCGGATCGCGTTCTACGCGGTACCTGCACGTGCGAGGAGAGCCGAGGGTAGCGGATTCAGGTAGCCGTGCGACGTTAGCGTGGGCGAAGAGGCTCGCGGCGGTCCAGGAAGGCCGGCCCGTCGTTCCTGGCACCGTGGCAGGACGTTGTTGCAGCGGACGGACCCGAAAGAGGAAAGGAATTCGGGATCACAAAAGATTCCGCCGCGGACCAACCACCCCTGCTCTCATTCATTCGCCATCGACTCAATGTAGATTTTTCCCATAGGTAAGGAGAGATCGCCGGAGGTGGGGTAGCGCGTACCAGGAAGAGGGTGGGGGTCGGGGGCACCAGGTAAGAAGACACCCCGCGACGGGGTGTGAGGTGGGCCGCACGTAGCCTCCGGAAATCTCTACTTACTCGAGAGAGATAAACACGATGAATGATTCCTCCATCCTCGTCCTTTTCGTACCTTTCTCGGGTGAGAAGCCCGAAAGCGAAATTCCGTCAACCATGAAGAAAAACTATCAATTTTATGCATTAATTTATATATTAAATTATGTGTATGAATCTATGTACATAGACAGGGAGAGAGAGGGATAGAAAGAAGATACAGGGTGTCCTACGTAACACTTCAAGATTTTTCGAGTACTTGCGATAATCTGACAAAAAAATATTTCATACAAATGTGGATCGGTATTCGGTTGGGTATATATTGCAATAAGTTCGGAAAAAAAATTTGTTCTTAGTATTGTCAAAGTCACCTTCATTTTTTTAAATGGCAGTTTGTATTTCTGACTTAACAGTGTTATAGTCTGTGTCAAGACAAATTTAACGACCTAGTACCATGACCTTGGAATGATCTTGAAGGCAAAGAAATGAAAATTTCAACAAAAAGTGACAATCTGTTTGAATGGGTGATAATAACTTGTGTTTATAATAATACTTTTAACACTTTCGCTGCGGACGAAAGTAAGTAGCCGTTCGCTGGGAGCTGCAATAATGATATTTTTTTTAATGAAAAATTTCTTACAAATGTTCTAGTATGATTATTTTGAAAAACATCTATTTGTGGTAACTTATTTAACCGACTTCGAAAAAGGAGGAGGTTACTCAATTCGACATGTATATTTATATATATATATATAATATGAGGGTCGAACAAAAAAAGTGAAAACTGAAAAATAGTAAAACTGAGCAATGGCTCAGTTGGACGCACATGTACGTCATCCGCAAACAAAGTGTTAAAAGTTTACGAAGCTTTTGTTTTTTTCAACTAATTAACTAACAAGTTTTTGCAATCTATGTATGTATGTAAAATTTTGCGATTCAACTTATTGAAGACCTAATAGTTGAAAGAATACCAGTAATCGTAGCTGTATGTCTTGTGAGAATTAATTGTTACCACCACAAAAGAATACGTAAGGGAAAGAATATCGCTTAAGAACACATTCTGTGGGGATATGATGGTACATGGTTGAATATTCAAATAACGGAGATTGGGACAATGATGCCTCTACTATAATTAAATTCGAGTATGGTGTTTTTATTGTTTAGAAATAATAAAAGTAGAAAATGGTGGGGTATAATCTCTTCTAAGCTAATTAAGACTATTAAGATTAAGGCTGTTCAGGCTATTGGGCCGTGAACCACTCATAAAATAAGGTCATACATATTTTGACGTTATGACGAGCGTTATTACTATATTTACCTACACTGTACACAACAATTTCTACAAAATAAAAGGTGCCAAATCCCTATCATAATTGATTTTGATATGAGTCTTAGCCACAATTAATCAGGAAAGGATACACCGCCTCTTCTACACCCCCCAAAAAAGATGAAAATAACAAGAGCTTGAAAAAGGATCGTGCTTTCGAAGAAGGGAAACTGGCAACCCTATCACCGAACGTGGTTGGCAGTTCCCTTTCGCTCGTTCCTCCTCACGGGGTCCCCTTTGTACGCTTATTACCGAGAGGATCGGGACAAATCGGGCTAGATCTCCGATCTAGCCTCTCTTCTACCTACTTATCCATCCCCGACGCCCGCTACTTGTCGCTCGAGGGGCCCACCGGAGCCGTGCCGGACCCCTTTCTGATCGATCGATTTCCACGGGACCCTCTTTGCGCCTTTTTTGTTTCTTCAATTCTAAAGGAACTACTCTTTGTTGAACCAGGGAGCGCTTGAGATCCTCGGGATCTCGGTCGATCGATCTTCCCGATAGCGCTTTTATTCGAGCTTTGTTTCGCGGTTTCTCGTGGGTTCGAGCTACTCGAGATTTTTCTGCTCGTGGGCGAAGAGAATCGCTATACGCGGGTGTTTGCCAGCGTTGTTCTAAACTGAAGCCGTATAGAATACAATACCATTACTTATTTAGCTTTAAAATTAGGGTAAAACACCAAATAACTTGTGTTTTTATCATCGCTACACGTGGGTGTTCGCCAGGGTTGTTCTGGATCTTTGAGTCCTAAGGGTGATTTTAAAACAGGCGAAGTCCTTTGCGAAGGACGGTGTTTAGCCCTGTGGCTATGTACTCGTATATGTCTTACTCTTCAGGATTGTCTTATCTTGGCTGGGAATGTACTTACATTGTATCGCACACCTTTCTCTCCCGACTCTTTATAAAGTAAAGAGAAATGGCAAAAGGATAGGGCTACAAAAGAAAGAAATACGTATGAGAAGTACATGGAGCTACTGTATTTTATTAAATACATTGAAAAAGAAAGAAAAGTTTATTTTGGAAAAGCAAAGCCAATATTAAAATACAAGTCCCTAACGTTTTAAAATTAAAAGCACGACACTGCCTAATTACTCAATTATATCTGTTAATCAAATATTTTTCATTGTTTAGCAAGTCTTAGAAGACTTGTTTTTTCCTCGATGCCTCCAATAATTTAATCATCAATTAGATACACGAAACAGTAGAAAAAAATAGACGCAGTAAGGTAATATTCGAAAGATTTCACAAACTCTAATAAGCCATCGATGTCCAGACAGAAAGCAGCATTTCCTAAAAACGTCGACTGGCCACGGTCGAAGAAAAGGACTCGTGAGAAGCGATCCCGTTTTCTAGGACAAGCCGGGGTCCCACATCAAAGGATTCTCTTTCCGTCCTCGAATCCAGCCGGCGCAGCTTCCTCCGCGGCGATGTATATTTTGATAGAGCGCGCAACCCTCGGGCTTGTCCATCCCGATTCATGGCCGATTACGAAGGGGGAGAGGATCCTCGAGAAAGGGTGAGGAGGAATTACGATGGACAGATAATGACGGTGTACGCGGAGAGGGTCGCCGGAATTCGTAGCCGATGGAACTGTTTAATTTGGCCTTTGTGAGCCTCCTTCTGCTATGCAATTCCGCCGATCCTGCGGCCGATAGAGGATTCTGATTTTTCAGCGATAAGGACCTACCCAACTCTAGGTGCACGACACCGAAAGATGTATGGTGAAATTGAGCGTTAATACGGGGTGTTGATGAAATGTATAAACAGGACAATGGGTATCGAAGGTCGAGGATTATGGGAATAAACAAAAGATTGCACCCCTGAGAGTTAGAATATACATGTCGATCTAAGTGTTTGCATCGTTGCTTGGTAATCAGTAAACTGCTGATGTTTATGCACTTATAGTAAGCTAAAATGTGGGAAAATATATGAGGATGTGCGTGAATGCAAAAATATATAAAATATCAACAATAAAGCTTATATTATACTATTTAGAAGATGAGACATACCTTCAATGAAATCTCAGTTCTCTATCCGAATCTATAAAAATTCAAATCAAAGTTGTGCTGTATAGGATCCGTACTTTTATTTAAAATAAAAAGAATTGGATATATTTCATACCATTTGTGTTTTATGAAAAAACAAACTGCTTAAGACTCTTTTGGATAACCCTTGATATAAGTATAGATAAATAGATAAGCATTTTAGTCTTTAGATTATTAACACATCAATCAATACACGTAATTTATAGTCAAATATTAGTTTTAAGTTTACTAGACACCAGTTTATATTTGAGTCAGCTTTTTTTATGCTTGATCAAATTTTATCAGATTTCACTTAATAAATTATAATTATAATCATTTTTCGCTCATTTATAGATCTACAGATTCATTGTATTTCTTGAAAATCACGAATACGATGCTGAGATATTTTTTACTTATTTGAAGATCTATAATTTCTTCTTAGACATTCTCCAAGTGAATTATTCAGTGTATAACGCTGCCAAGTTTAACATATCACTTAGAGACATACTTCTCACCCAACGTTGGCATTGCTCACTTAAAACAAAATTATTGTATGTATATTTATTATACTTTCTAAGCGTCTATAAACATTCTCAGCTATCTTGTAAGTCTTCGAAGTATAATCTCTGACTTAATTATTAGAGACACAGATTTTTTGTAATTAACTAATCAACGAGAAATATCTGACTAACGCTTGTTATCGAATAATTATTCAGTATAGAGAGCTTGCCAATTCTAAAACGTCACTTAGAGGCGCACACTTTGTCTAACATTGTCACGATTTTCTTAGACGTACAAATCCTCCTCACTGTCTCTAATAATTTGATCAATAACTATGCATACTATAAGTAAACAGTATTCCTTACACTTCATACAAGTTTTGATTACCAAACAACAATACAAATACTCCCGCAATTGTTTGGTCGAGCAAATAATTATACCGTTTCGACATATATGTATATATTGACATTCTTTTGGATCGAGGGACGCATGAGGCGATGAAGGAAATCATGAATTTTCCATGTCTCTTAGATAATCGATTACGCGTCTCGTATGGACGAGAGGATTTTTCTTGCATTCTTCGCTTGTTTATCCATGTCACGGAGACGAAAAAAGAATCGTGTCTGGAGACGAGCGTGACGCCATCCATGAATGGCCATCTATCATAAATTATCATACTTAAAACCGCGCCCGGGGAAACATAGAAGAAGCCGCAATAGAGAGACGTGACGCGAAACGAATTTTTTCAAATCCTTCTTGTTTTTCATATTCCTGGAGTTTAGACCTTTTTTCATACTTATCCGACAAAATCCTCGTTCGTAGGAATTAATCATCATCGAAATGTTGTGGTCAATTTAAGTTTCTGTCGACAATCTATGAACAATGTCTGAACTTTTAGTCTTTTTCATTTGTTTACTTGTAAAAATAGCGAAATATTCAGGTATACTTCTTCTATCCCGCGTTGCAATTTCTTCGTCGTTCGTGCAGAATTATTTTAACGTTGTTGAAGGAACCGTTTTCTTCCTTAAATAGCAACGAGTGACTAAAACGCGACCACTTTATAATTGCCTCATGTCGGATAATTAATGGCCCGTTAATTAGCGTTGGCGAGCGGCGGAACGATGCATCAACAGCCTAGCGCAGGTGTATCTCCATTTCGAATGCCCTTTGATCTCTATTTTCTACCGTCCAGATCGCTTTGTTTCTTCACAAGTCTGTTTTCCTTCGTGGTAATGAGACCAATTTGTCTAATTTGGAGATTGGAGGCGATAGTCTGATCCACGCGACAAAAACATCTTTTAAATCATTGAGGGATTCGTGAACCATGGTGGACCAAGAAAAATAGTTTGTCTCCATTTATCTATCAGATTAATAACGCTGACCAAATAATATTTACTTTTCGTTTTATATATATATATATTTGTATGTATTATCTTATATACACTCTTCTTTTAGCTGTAAATTTGATGCACCTTTATATAATTTGAACTAATGTTAAAAATTTCAGAAAAATCACAAATATTATTTTTTGTCTTACTGTAGATATTACTAAAGGAGATTAACAAAATTAATAGGGACCGTTCTCTACGTTTTTGCTTTAGAAGATTCAATTTATTTCAAATATATTTTTATATAAATTTATATAATCTAATATAATTAATATTTAATTTTTTATTTAATTTAATATAAATAAAACCCATCCATACATAGTAGCACTCCTAGTTAACCCTCTATGGGATAAACTTTTTTTCTGCAGACAACGTGCAAGGCATTTACTTTGATATTTAAAGTCGATGGTGCTGACAACCGTCATCAATATTGTCAATAGTTATCAGGGACATTATATTTCACAATTGAGAAGTATATTGTGAGAAAATTAAAATTATTTGGTGAAATATCGATACATTAGCATATAACCTGAAAGTTACGTGGGCCCATAGATGGTTAAATGCTAAATTTCAAGTACAAGAGGGATAGGATGAGAACACGAAATGACGATAATAGAATTTCCTAGACATCGAGAAGCCTCACAAAATGAATTCTGCGGGAAGTGCGAAATAATTCGATGCAACCGAAAAGCGGGAAAGCGCCACCGCGCGGAATTCCTTTAGTCAATCGGATCGGGCGAGCCGGCACAACCTCGAGTACTTATTCCTTTCGAAAGGAAACTTCACCTGCCATTGAACGCGTACCGATCTCCTCCTCACCTGTTGCGTATTGTTGCACTCTCGAGGCAACCCGATTTGCACGGTGAATGCACTTACGGCCGTCTATCGAAGGCCGTATGAAAAACGTGACGCTCGGCCCTGTTTTTCAGAAAAGAGGACCAGGAGCAGCGCGCCCGCTCGCGCGAGCGCACGCGTGCGTCCTTTTCATCCGCGAATTCTATTCAACGGCCCCCGAACTTCATAGAAACGTGGCGCGATTGTTCGCTGCCTCTTGATCTTGATTCCCCAACAGTCGAAGTCAACCTGGCCACCGGATCTTTTTATTGAAAATTCGTTTAAATAGCGCCTGCGGCTTTCTTCTATTTTTTTCGAATCGCTCCTTTCGGAAAGGATCGTCACCCGGGGGGTAAACAAACAGGGACCACTCCAAAGGGTGTCAGTGGACGATTAACACGTTGCACGGTTACAAGGTGCCACGGTGGAACAAATAACTGAATTCTTTAACTCTTACAGGCAATCGTTTTAAAAGGGAAATAAAACTGAAGCCGTACAGAATACGATACCATTACTTATTTAGCTTTAAAATTAGGGTAAAACACCAAATAACTTGTGTTTTTATCATAAAACTGTTTACTTAGAATAAATCTTGTAGACAAAATAATTATGTATTGATAATTGTGACCATTGTATAAATTTGGTTTGGTATCTAAAATTTTCGTTGTTTTAATAAAGAGACTGCTAATATAACTGATATCATTTACATTATTTATTAAAATACTTACTTTACCATTTAAATATTTATTTTAAATATGTTTCTTTGTGATAATGTGTTAACTCTATTCTTGTCTAATTACGAGATGTCCCAATAATTTGCTCTGAACAATCAATACGTTCGGCGAAGAAAATAATAATGTACATTTACTTCAACAATTTCAACAACTCTTTAAGTTTTCCAAAATAAAATTTTGGTACTAAACAATTCAAAAGCGAGCGAATACAGAAGAAACAAAAATCTAGTATACTTACAGAAGAAACAAAAATCTAGTATACTTACAGAAATATGAATACCTATTCTTACCTGCTAGATTCTAATTTTATTTAAACAAAATAAAGACAAAATGACGGTTACATTCTCGCATTTAATTTTATATTTACATATGTAGTTGTAGGAGCTGAATTTAAGAATACGTAGTTTTACGTCATCAGTTCACTGGATACATACATATGTATGTATGTATATGGGAAAACGTAGTATTACGTCAGCTCGCAACTAATTGTTACGAAAAGACATACTATTACGTTAATTACTGAAAATGCGTGAAAGACACTTTGTATTCAGAATTAAATTAGCCAATTAACTGTTCCACTTGACACATATTTCTGTTTTCCTCCAAGCTTCCTAATACCTTCCTCACAAAAACTGTAATAACTATTACATTCATCATCATAAAAGGAACATCCATATAAATATTCATTCATCTAGGTTTTACAAAAAGAAAAGAGAAAGCAAACGTGATGTTCAATTTCTTTGGTTGTATGAACAAGTATTTTACATTGATTCCACTCAAGTGTAAAAAACGAAAATCCACGTTCGTCAGTTTCAATATAAGCTTTACCAATTGCATCGTTCCAATTCTTGAGAGATCCTTAAACCTATAAATATTACAATTAAAAAAAAAGTTTCAAGGTTGGATGTATAAAAGAGAATAGTGAGTATTTCCCAATAAAAAGTTAGAGAATTCCAATGGAATTCTTTTTAATTTTAAAAGCTTTGAAAATGAACTTAATTATGATTAATTCATTATGGAAATAAACTTAATCAACACCGATAAACGCCGAGATCGGTGTCGATAATCAGTGACCAGAATGGCGTCTTCGAGAAAAGAATGGCGGGCTTAAGGGTGCGCGACGCCCGTAGCGGGAGACGTTTGAAAAATGCTCGAATCCATTCCGCTCGGATGAACGCAAATCGAATTTTCAGAGTCTGTCGTTAACCGTGAAAATCGGATGACGACGAGTTTATAAACATTCGACGTATCGTATTCAACCCTCTGAGCTCGTCTGCTCACCCTTCCGCCGCGTTGGAAAGAGCGGACCCTCTCGCGCGACAATTACCTTACGTTTTACACTTGATTTGGCAAATAGCGTCGAGGAGTCCCTGACGCGCGAGGAACGTCTGACCCTTCTATGAGTTATTGCGAGAGAAAAGTTGTTCCACCAGGTCCTGCCTGGAATTCCAAGGTGTCTTGACGTGGAGTCGAGGATACGGTATTTCTTACCACAACTGGTAAGAAATTCTAATTGAAATAAAAATAAGAAACTACTATTTAAAATAATTTACTTCGAGCTATTATTTAAAAGTAATACAAATTCATTTGAACTAATAGCTATTTTAAGTAACAAATTTGTATTTCTCTAGCGAAAGAAATAATCTTCAAAATGATATGCAACAAGGAGTCTGTTTTAAGACATTTTTGCAACAGTCTGCTTTGAACAAAATTCTATCTTTAAAAAGTTCATCCATAAGAGATGTTTGTTTGAACCCATTTAACATTGTTGTAAAAAGAATAACCGCTTCACTGGTAGCATCAATGAAATAGAGGTGTTTTACTTCAGAAAATTATCTCTTATAATCGAACAATCATATAACGTAGACAGGTCGGTCCTTTTACCTCACTAAATTGTCAATACGCTTATTTCTTTTTGAGTTTGGATACCTAATAAACGCGGAATTGATTGTTATTTCATCTCCATCGGTTTCAAATTCGAAACCGTTTTGTACTTGGGATTTCACTTGATATAATTTTGAAGAATAATTTCACAATTATCTCGATTAATTATAAAATAAATCAATATGTTCCTTCATATATCCTGCGTATTTTAAATAATATTATTCCAAAAGTGATCACTGGTATGAAAACAATTATGAAATAAGATAACGTATTACGCGAAATAATATTCCAAATGAAATTATTTCAAAAGTGCCCAGGTCTGTTCCTTCGCCCTGCAACCCCTAACTCGTGAACTTTCTTTCCGACGGACGCGCAATTCGAGTGGAAAGGTGCGTTACGCGCGATTCGTTGAACCCGCTTTCGTGTTTCGAGGTTACCCGAAGTTCGTTTAAAAGTTCTTCGTGATTTAGGGAAGGGGACGTAAATCGTTTTCAATCTCGTCGGCAAGAGGTACTTGTAAACTTTTTATCTTATCAGATTCTTATTTTTACGAGTTCAAATGAGCTTGAATTGGTTTCTCCCCACCAATATACGCGCAATTACCAGAGAACATTGATGGATACGAGTTTTACAAATATTTGTTTATTTTGATGGTACAGTTTGTATTTTTGTATATTAGCTGGCGTTCAACTTTTTCTAATTATTAACAGGGATTGCAGTGGACAAAATATTATATATTGTGTAAAGTTTCATTTTATGAAAGAAAATAACACATATATATTTTATCAGCAAATTGATTATAAAATTTGTTTGGTGGAACGAGATGGCGTGATTTGTTAGTATAGGAGTTTCAATATACAATATACAGTAATTTTTAGAAGATCCCAATCGATAAATCTGCATCCGATCACATTAAGGAATACAGAATATAATTGTAACCTGCAAGTTAAATAACGTAATTATACATAAAGCATAACTTTACCTTACCACCTGGCAATATGTTTACTCTCTTCTTGTCTTATTATGAGATGTCCTCACAATTATTTTTTTGCTCTGAACGATCAGTCCTATCAGTTAAAAAAATACTAATGTACATTTTACTGAACCATTTCAAAATCTCTTCAGGTTTTCCAAAACAAAATTCACATGCTGCAAAATCCAACAACAAACAGACAACATAAGGAAACGAACTGTCAAATACAAGCCATTTTATAACAAAATGATTACGTACAACTCAAACATTAAAATTTAAAGCATACAAAGATTTCATTACTAATTTGATATATCAATGATATTTTATTGAATAATGCACACAGTGTAAAGAATAAAAAGAATAAAAATCATTGATATTTTATCAAACAATGCAGACAGTGTAACTACAAATAATTGTAAAGAAGAATCACAATTACTTAATATAAAAATTAGGTAGGTCAAGTTATCAATAATTTGGACATCTTTACATGAACCTGTTTCATCGATTTTGTGTCTTGGATCGACTGGTAAAATGGCACCCTCGTGTTGGGTTCCTCTCTGTGTATCTGGCGACTTCATCCTTCATAAACTGAACAAGACGTTTTCCACGAAAGGGTTAGAGGCCTGTTTTCAGCCGCAGGAACGCCTCCGTGAAGAGAATTTCCGGTGGAATTTCGCCAAGCACCGGCCGAAAACAGGAGGGGATAGAAAGATGGCGCGACGCTGTCTGGCCCGTTCATTCAGGTAAACGCCTGCTGAGAGTGCCAGGTGTGGACCAGGTCGACCCGAAAAACATATAAATTATCCTTCGGGACTTCCAGGAACTCCCTGGGGTGAAAATTTACGAGCAAATTAATCGTAATATCGACGGCCTGTGACTTTTTCGACCGTCCCTTCCTAGATGGCCACGGTTTCTCTTCTCAAGCTTCAGATGAACGATAACGTCTCTCGAGATCTTGTCTTAATTAGTGTCATCCAACCGAACGCTGTTAACAGCTTCTTTATCTAGAAAAACATGGCAGAGGCCTGCACTCTGTTTCTCTACCTGTTTTCTGTTGTTTCTTAGTTGTCAATTTGTCGTATTTACAAAAGAGTACTACAATACATAATCCATGGCCATCCTCGGTGTTTCTAGGAACAGTATACTTTAAGGTTGAACACTATTTTAAAATTGAGTAAATAATTTTGGTACGATATTAATGTTTATATATATAATAACAAATTTTTTACGAATATTGTGAACACAATACGCAACGTTTGTATGAACTAAATGATAAATTTAAGCACATACAATGAACAAAGAAATTCATTATACAAAATGCACGCAGTAAATGGATACGTTACATTTGTGCAGCATAAATAAACAGCAAATAGTAAATTTAAGAAAAAGTGGACATACATATTACACGCTTGTTATATAAGCTTACTTTTTATGTGACACGATCGATACAAAAAAATGTATGTATGTTCTACAAGTATAATAGGTCATAGAATATTAAAATATAATACTTCTGTATATTAAGTGGTATTTTATAATTTACACAAATAATTTCTGCACTGTTCAAAATTACTAGCTGATATTCAAACAAATTTCTATTTCTTAACAAATATTCTACGTTTTCCATCGATAATTTTTTTCTAATGGTCTTATTTTATTTCGTATTTAATTGTAAGGTTTATTTAAGCTGAGTTATAACATTTCAAAGTTAGCAATAAAAGAAACAAAATTATTTTCCCACCAGCTTAATAAGCACAAATGTTTGGGGTTAATTAAATATACATTAAAATCGTTCTTTATTCCAGTGTCCGGGTTTCATCATTTACCTTTTAATGTAAAGATTGTTCAACAATTTAAAAAGTTTATAAAATAAATACTCATTGTTTCCTTATTTCGTGTCGCTTATATTCCCTCCAAATATCATGAAAATCTCTAGGGCTAGGAATACAGGGACCCCCTGACAGATACAGGCTCCCAGGACTCTGTTTTCGAACAGCTAGCCCTGTGGAAAACGCGTGCGAAAGTTCTCTCCACGAGAAGGTTCGTCGAGATTGATTCGAGAGGTAAATTTCCGAGTAATTTGAGCGCCAGAAGCGATCAGGGGGTGGTACGAGTAATCCCAGCGTCGTCTCACGGCCGATCGCTCGCCGAAAGGACGATCTTCGGCGGGACACCTTGACAAAGGATTCCCCGAAACGTCGTGTTCCTTCGTTCGCCCACAATGGCGTCTTTCGAAGCGAAATTTTACCCCTCGCCGCCAGGTACGAAGAAGCGGACCGGAAGGAAAATCGGTGTTCCAACGTGAAATCCCTGATGTCGAATTAATTCGTTCCCGTGAAAAAAAAAAATATGTATATACAGGACGGGACGGAATTCATGATACGCAGGATGTGATTCTACGTGAAAAAATAAGACGAATGTTCGGTGCAGCATTTTTTCATCTGTGGCTTCGTTTTCAAGAAAATCGATTTTGACAGATTTTTAGGGTTGTCTCAATCGGTTGACCGAGATAGTGTTATTAACTCTTTGCACTCGAGAGATGACTCTCAGTCACCATTGAGTTTCACGCAGCAAATCTACAATACCTAATGTTTCTTTAGGCTTAATTTTTTTGGAGCTCGAAGTGGCAATAAAATGATTGTCGGCGATGTAAAGGTGACCTCATCCTCAAATCTAGATAGCTTAGAATTCATAGCAATAGAATGCTAAGAAACATCTCGAGTTACTGACAGATACCAGAAAAAAAGGCCTCGAGTGCAAAGAGTTAAATTTAGAATGGTGTGGTTGAAGTAGTATACAAGATATTTTTACTGATTGTTTGCTTTTTATTCCATATTAGTTTAAAAATATTGCTAAGAATGTCTTCCTCTGTACTCCGCTCTTTGTAAGATTCTTTGATCCGAATGTCGACGACGGAGAACTCGTTCTTCGTAGTAGTAGTATCGGTAGTATCTTTATTCTCCATTTTGACATTCATAGGTACACTCGATCTAGGTGTTCTTGAAGGTGTTAGGACGTTATTGTAGGGTCCCATTGGCTACCATTATAGCTATGTCATCGACAAAGGTTGCTATTGTCGTGTTAAGGGTAACTGGTATGCCAGAAATGTATATGAATAATATATACGATCCTAGCACGCTACCTTAGGGTACACCAAAGCTGATTTGTACACAACAGTAGGAAACGCGACACGTTCCTATCCTACGTAGAAGTTCTCTTAGAAGTCTACCTTTAATCACGTCATGACCTTGGCTACAGTATAAAGGTTACAAATTTTATTTCAGCAGGAGAAATATGATCGTTCGACATGGAGGATGCAGAAAGTCTTCCACCTCCCTCTCGGTATTTATTACCGAGATCTATTTTCTTTACACCAATTAGGCGATTAGAAATTAGATTGTTCACATCTGATTTTGCTGAGACTCTACACGTTTCGCGTACAGTTTACTCGTTGCATTTTTCCGAGCTTCTTTGTAGTCCTTTCAAGATGGACTGTCTTCAGTCGGCTGAGGTAGTCATCGGGTGTTGCATTTCAGGTTACTTGCAATAAGTTTCGATCCCAAGGGTGGGTTTTCCTCGAGGATCTTGTGAAAATCACAAGCTCGGTACATCGAGGGCGCAAGGAGAGGCCGAGGCTGACCTGAGAGGCATGAAATTCGGCGGTCGAGACACCTGCAAACCGATCTCTCTCCTCGAAGGACTCGGCGGGCATGATTTATGCCTTCAGCAGGTGGAAAGATGGCAAGAAAGGTGGAGCGAGGGAGGAGGAACGCAACGAGGACGAAAGTAGACGCGGTTTTTCGAAACTACACGGCGAGCGGCCTTTGTTGGCAGGATTTTGCGATTCGCTAGGCTGGCCGTCTCAATATTCCCTTGCCAGAGACCAAGGATCCTCAAAGAATCCTCGCGACTAATAGGCTTTTCCCTGGCCGAGTTCGTCCTTCGAGAAAATCTCTCCCGGAAGGTGTATCAGAGACGTTCTGCTCGCGGTTAGGCTAGCTTTGCGCGTTCATCTTTTACGTTTCTCCAGGATAATACGGTTTACTGGGATCGTGGATCCTGCTCGCGCGATCCTGCTGGCTAAGGACGGTCGTTGAAAAAATATTCTCTCGTTGAATATCCCGCGGGGGACGTTTCTCTTGCCAGGCTTCCGTTGTTCCGTTTGTTTGTTCATTTGCCTTGAAAACGAGACGAGATTATTTTATTAAGCGAGTTCATACAAAACATAGTTTCATCGATTGTTAGACTTCGTCGAAAGGTAACGTAAGATAGCTCTTTGTAATTCAAATTATATTTAGAATCTAAACAAATGTATAAACAATAGTTTGTTATATATCACTCTATGACATATCTCAAAATTTTATTAAAATATGATTATTCTATTCTTTAGTCTAAAACCTAATTATCTATACGAATTTTTTAAAACATTTTCTTCGCAGGCCTAAATAGGAATTTATTTTATTCTGCAAATATTATAACATGAACTTTACTTTCAATCTTTTTTATATTCTTGCATATTGTATGCATTTTTTTGGTTCTTGGTTCTTGCACATTTAAATTTCCTATAAATGCATAAAGATCCGCAGTCTACTTATTACTAATAACGAATACATAGATACATATTAGAAAAACCAAAAGACTAAAACGGGCAACCCTTGTTATCCAAGGATCTATTTTACTCGAAATCTAATCGTATGATATAATAGAAATATAAAACTTACATACACAATGTTTTACCCAAATCGTGTTAATTCATTGAGAGTGCCATAAGCTTATAGTATAAAATGTACCTAAAATAAAAAAGCCAATAGAGGTTTCAACTTTGGTCAGGTAGCCCTTCGTGTGGTATCTGATTCCTAATATTTTTATTTGTAAAATTTACATGCACTAATTTTTTTCGTTTAGTTTTATTTTTCATTTCTTAGTTCAACTGAAAATTTTATCGCTTGCCTGTTGTAATTTCTCTATAGATTCTTGAATAGTTTTTCCTATTGCCAAAATTGCAACGTCATCAACCCTTTGAATGCCAGAGGAAATTTTCATACATATCCGAGAAATAAACAAAAACAAAATGTATATTTCGGTCAATTTTATTTTAAGGTTCATGACATTTTTACGCAATACTAAAAACATGTTAGACTTCCTTTATTACCAAAAGAAATAAAACTGTAACGTTATAACTTGAACAAAAAATAAATTTGTATAAAAAAAATATTTTAACAAAAACTTATCAGCCGTTATATGTTACACGAATTGCAGTACTTGAAAAATTGAAGTGCACAAATGTGTATCAGATATTGCCTTCTTTTTCGTAAAGCAAAATTGAGTGTTTAACGAG
The DNA here is from genome assembly GCF_026225885.1 of Hylaeus anthracinus. NCBI lineage: Eukaryota > Metazoa > Arthropoda > Insecta > Hymenoptera > Colletidae > Hylaeus > Hylaeus anthracinus. The sequence continues at coordinate 8,666,595 of NW_026534344.1, read as the reverse complement.
TTGTAACACTTACAGCTTCGAGCAGCGATACATCGCTCTTAGCCCTGTTTGCAAGTGTATTTTAGAAGCGATATATCGTTCCCTGGCGGTCAAAGGGTTGAGTAAAGTGTAGAACCTAATACACCACCTTCTGGACCACCTTTTATTTCTTTTACCAGACCTATTCAGATAAAGAATGCTTCACTGTATAATGAAAGTTCCGCTGGTCCACCGGTTCCCATGTTTTGGAAAATATTGATGAAACCATGACGCGGTCGCGAATGAAGTCATAGTAGCTGTTTCGTTGGTTCGCCGATTTCGTATTCGCACAAAGAGAACGGCCAGCATTCGGCGAGTATAATTCGAACGGAACGAAACGCGGGACATTTTCGCCCGCGGGTCGGCCGAATTTACACCGAATCGCGGTTGATTATTCGCCGGCCATATTATCCGCGATAGTTTTCGTGTGCATGTTTTTGCAGCCGTTCGCCGCAACGTATCGCTCGTTTATCCGTTCAACTATAGAAAAACTGTGACCAAAAGAGTGGTCTCACCTGTTGCGAGGGAATAAAATAATCGGCGGACAGCGCGTCGCATGGGGAATTATTTTCGTTATATTCCGCGTTTTCGGTGTTCACGAAAATTTTTCGATGGACAACGTGCCTCTCTCTCCCTTTCTATTTCTCTCTTGTTTGCTGACGCTACCACGATTACGTTATTATACCGATGTACACGCACGTGCGTGGTTTTTGTGGGCACGATAAATCACCGGGGCCCGCAAGAGGCAGGGGGTGGTTGGTAAAAAAACGAGAAACGTCGAAACACGGAATAAACGATCCGGTTAAAATTATACCGGCATATTCGACGGGTATCAACTCTTTATTGTCCCAAAATGCTTGCGCATCGATCAAATACTTCGAAGGGAAACTAAATAATCACCGAATCGTGTGTAACCTGTCGACATTTTTAACTAAATATTTTAATTTGTATCGGATCATTGTCTGCGTTATCGACGTCAATAGTCGATATCATATGTCCCTCAGAAATGGACAAATCATTACTTTATTTGATTAATATTCTTCTTAAATTCAAGGTAGCCCTCTAAATTAAATGAAAAATTAATTTTCATAGACTAAGATATAGAAATATACGAATATGCTTTTTTTTAAATGTTTATATTTACAGTAGGGATTATAAAAATTACCTCACTCTTTTAAAATACAGTTTGTTATTACATATGGAAGTATATTGCAAATGTAATAGTTATACTAAAATGTTTCGTTGTAGAAGGTTGTTTTAATTAACTTCTCTCGTTGCACTCGAGTAGGTACATTCAAGCATTCAAACATTGTTTAACAATTTTAATGTAGGTGTTGATGTTAAAGGAAGTACCAGATAAATATAAGTTTTAAGTACAAACACGTGCTTTTGTCGAATATGAATTTTAATCATCTTCTATCTCCGGTGTTCAATCAGTTTCATAGAAATAAAATTACATACAAATGGAGCTAATACAAAATGAAAATTAACTTCATGTAAATTCTTTCGTATCTATATCTTTGCACTTACACGAATAAAAATACTCTAACGAAACTATAGACAATTCTATAGACTATAGACTTCCATTTGTGTTAAAATTGGTTACTCCAAATTTAAAATTCGTTAAATTGAATATTTTCGTGTATGTATATTGCACAGTTTCCACGTTAAAAATTCTCAAAAATGGGCCTGCATTTAAACGGCATGGCAGTTCCACGCTGTAATGGGTGAAAAAGTATTTGCAAACGGGAATCCACGCTTAACGATCATCCTGTCCGCATCGTGGAAAAAAAGAAGGAAACAGAGGCTGCGGCGCGAGAAGCGCGTGGGAAAGCAGGGTGTCCTGCAGGAGTTAATGAGCCTAATCCCGTCGTCCTCACGAGCTGAGATTAGAAGAGATCCCGTCGACAGACGAGCAGGACGTCACCAGTGCCACCTGTGACCTGGCCGGCTGCTGATGTCCTGCGGCGTGGCACGCCTATTCAGGCCGAACAAGGAGAGGCTGGACGAGGCTTCCCCACGAAGGAAGAGGAGAGAGTTGCGCGTGTAAGAATATAACCGCTTGGCAAACAAAGGGTCCACCGCGGTAACGAACCTGTCGACGCGGGCCTCGAACTCGTTCCGAACTCGTTTCCGTTCTCCCGGGTGGGGGGAAAAATCGTTAACTCGTTGCACTAGGGTTGCAACGCTTGCAGACGCATGCTTCGCAGATTTTCGACCGCTGGAACGCTGTCTTTCTCGCGGAAACTCGACATCCCCGCAATTTTACGAATGTTTTGCCACTGACGAAATTAGGCTTGAAACTTCGTCATTTGAGCAGCGAGGTTTCACGGTACCAGAGAAACACGCGAGCCGTTCATTGCACGAATCGATTAACTACATAAAACCAGATATAAACGGGACAATTAAATTATTAATTATTATTATTATTATTAGACGTAAGGAATTTGTTACCTAAGTATAAGTAATTATTTGGGTAAATTATTTATGACTCGCGTATGTAATTTATAGAAGCATAAAAATGTAATACACAGTGGTCGCTAATGGCATACATGCTGATGGGACAATAAATAAATAAATAAATAATAATAAGTTGAAAAATGCGATTAAATAGAAATAAATTATTTACTATTCAATGACCAAAATAATTTGGTCGTTTAATGGTGTTAATATTTAGTATTCAGGAAAATTTTTATAAATATAGAAAATTATGATTATACTAAGTGCTTTGACACTTTAAGATTTTTCAAAAAGTGGAGTTAATCAATTTGTGCAGTGAACGGCTCATATGAAACATTCATTATGGAAGTTGTTCAATTCTTGTTGGTTATTTGAAGTTAACATTTGCACATTTATTAGTATAATAACGATATTTAATTAATATTTTACGATAAATATAGCGGTGGATATATGTCTTATTTTTAAAATGGAGTTTTCATGAGTAATGTTTGATAAGTATGTTCGATTTGTATGTAAAGAAGATTCAGAGTCATCGAGTTAAAATTTTCGAATGATGACAAAGTGCAATGGCTAAAGGGAATAAAGGAAATATTTATTATGAAAATAATGGAGGCCATCGAAAATGTATTTCTCAGTAACTACTGTCTATATTCTTTAATCAGCCGATAAATTTAGTTATCTCGTATAACTTAAACCGAACGTCAAGTCTATTACCGCTTATCAATATTTTTTAAAGGATTGAAACGCTACATCGTTCATATCTCCTAACAAAGATAAATAGACTTGCATTGCTTAGTAATGTGTAACAAAATCATGAGTAAACAGTAGTGTATAAAAATATCAGGATTAGTCATACATTAATACACATACTTAGTCGTCGATAAATAATGATACATAGAATAGTGATACATAATATATTGAAGAAGTAGTAACGAAAGGTTATGAAAATATTTTTAAACATCGGTAGGTAATATAGTAGATAATGAAATGAAGGAAAATAATTTACGTGTACAATAAATATGAAGCATGTTTATAAACAGTACTCAACGAAAATATTAATAATACAAAGGTTTTTCTAATACTATAATCTAATACTAAATTATGAAGTTGTTTGGAATAAACAATGGTTAAGTTTAGGGCGATATTGCTTCCTTAATAGTGTTTATTATGATTTTAAGCTTCCACCAACTCCTGTAAGACCTCTTCAAATATTATGTTACAATGATACAAGTTTAGGGCGATATTTCTTCCTTGATAGTGTTTATTATGATTTTAAGCTTCCACCAACTCCTGTAAGACCTCTTCAAATATTATGTTGCAATGATACATTTAAATTTAAATAAAAATGTAATATATGTGAAGAAAAAATATAGACGATCCATTTACTAATTGCTCGTATGAAATACGAGCATGATGACGGAAACAAGGTATAAAGCAGAGGAGAATCACAAGATTAAGATCAGTGCTTGGAAACTACACTTCTTTATTTTTTTATTTGACATTCTACCGAATTTGTCGATTGAACTCGTTCGTCAGGCTACTTCGTCGCGCAAACTTGCAGATCAACGCAGAAACTTTCGTTCGAATGGAGTATAACTGTGGTTTTTCGTTCAACAAGGTGTTTTCTTTCGGCTCGAATGTCTATCGATTGGAATCCTGTGAACACCCGCCGAAACTCGAGGAGCCGCTTATTCAACGATTATTTTCTCGTTCGAGGTCGGTCTCGGGTGGCACAGTCCGGAGATGTCCTTTCGAGATGACCGCTCCACGATCATGAATGAAATTCCTGGCTACGGCCGCCGTTCATTTCGTTCTCGCCCTACAACGAGATCATCGATAAGCTGGCGCATTTATTCCCGCGGCTTCACTTCCTGATCTGATCCGGTTCTCAAACTTTTCCTCGAAAAGCTTTTGATTCGGAGTCCACGATGTCGAAACACAGCCAAACATAACAATGCCTGTTGCTTGAGAATTAAACATTCCTCGAGAACTTTCGAGCTTCTGAAGGGTCTACCATTGCATGTCTATTAGTCATCTATTGTTCGTCGATTATTGTTACGATTCGTTAGTGGAAGCCGGCAAAGTTTCATACAAATTCCAAAGAAGGGAATCATAGAACAATGAGTTTGTTATCAGTAACAAATGGTGACGATTTTGTTCTGAAATCCTTATAAGAACAGTAGCTGGTAGTGATAAAGAAGATCATAGTGATTTAGAAATCGTGTATCATGTATGAGGTAAGATTGTGTAATATAGAATGGCCTGGTATCGTTTGATATTTTTTGTTTAAAATATGTTATTTTCAATTAAAAAGAGTAGGAAATTTTGTATGGCGTGGACATTATTCTTTCACTTGAATTATAATTCTTGTTAGTATAAAAAATGTAATTCTATATAATTTAATAATAATACTAATAATTCTATAATATAAATAAGCAATAAATCTGTTGAGATTCAGGTTAGATTAGAAACACTGTTTGTGTTAGATTACTGGAATAAAATAGAAGAATGAAACAAAAATTTCCAAATAAAAATGCTTGAATTTTTCCAACCATAGAATGCCAAATCTCTTTTAAAATTAATTATCGAAAAATCTAGTAAATTCAAATATTAATAAACACCAACATACGTCAATTACTTTGACACCTATTGTTGAATACTCCTACATCGATGACTTATTCTTTAGAAATTTATGTACATAATAAATTGTTTCATAAAGAAAAAAAAAAAGAAAAACATATTGCCTATACATCTTAAATTACAGTACACAGTACAGTCACAATATTGTTATCCATACAAAGAATAATACGCAACATTTTCTACTATCATTCAAAACGGTGATCGGTAAAAACTGTGTCGACAATTGGACCATTTACCTTGGTAGCCTTTAACAGAAAAGAAAATCGTTTCTACCAAATGGGTAGGCAGGAAAGAATCTCAGCGAGCGGCGACCATAAATTCCGTGGACGTTTGGCGAACGCGCTCCTCCTCGTCTCCTGGATCAGGTACGAGCTCCATTCACAGTTTCCCCCCACCGCGCCGGCTCGCAGTTTCCACGAAAGGCCTCCCGTGGATTTCCAAAAGGATCTCCTCTGCTCTGGAACCGGCGAAAATATCGGATCGCCTCCATTTCCAGCGTCTTTGTCTCACCGTGCTACGTTCTTTTCTTTTTTGCTGGAATAACGAGCGAACGGGCAATCGGGACCACGATCCAGGAGCCTCGAGATCGTCGAGGGTCGTCGAACCGAGATCGTTCCTCGCCCCTCGAGAGGGTGAATCCCACGAATTAAGGCGAAAGAACAAGACGTACGAACGGGAGAACGCTGAAAATGAAAAAAAAAAGAAGTGAAACGCTTTCGGTGGCCGTCTCGGTGTCGCGTTACACCTCTCCCTTCGCATACCTGAAATTACCTGGAGTCGCAGGGCGATTTCTCCGCTCCACCGTGCCGAAGGTCGTTCTGAAAGGGGACAAGATGGCGGGTCAAGAGACAAGGGAGGACATGCGATCGGTCGACAGCGACGAGGATCCGTCTCCGGAAGGGTGTCACCGGGCTCAATTGTAACTCGTTAACGCGGCCATTGAACGAACGCCGCGGATGAAGAGCATCTTGCTTTGGTCGTGAGCTGGCCCAACGATTCCCGTCCACCGACGAAAAAAAAAGGAATAAAGGAAAAAACGAAAAAGAAAAAACATACAGAAAGCAAACAATTTTCGACTTCTTTTTAGATCCATCCGCAACCGTGATTTCCATTGTGTCGCTCGAGAAACGTCGAATTCGTTTCTTTTGTCGCAGCTTTTGTTCTCCCCGCGAATTCATGGGAAGAGAGTCGCGGGAATATCGATAAGGTTCAACGGGTCACGGGGGACATCGAAGCGAGAGGAGGGGACACGATCAATTCCCAATTTGTCTTTCGCTTTTGACGCGACGGAATTCCTGGCTCGGATTATCGAAAGTGTCGGATGAAAAGGCTTCGGCCGCAGAGGCATTACCGTCGACGAGAGGAGTCTATTGAAGGACAGGACCGACTCGATTGCAAGTTCAACGATTCCGGTGTATCGACCAGTCCTTAATGGCCGGTCGAATACCAAATGGATCCAAACAGGGGCTAATCGTGTGCCAGCCTCTTATGAATCACCGCACCGGAAGCCACCCTCCGACGTCATTGAATTCCGAGCTAAATGCGAAGCGCGAATCTGAGAACGGGGCTGAGTCTGTGATCTACCGTGGCGGGGTTCTTCGATCGCCTCGAAACAGTCTCGATGGTACTGTGTGTTGCAGTATGAAACCAAAATTTTATATGGCGCTTTAAATCCTTCGAGTTACATACTTGTACATTTGTACGGCGCTGGCGTATAGTAATTGTTCCAACTTCTTCGCTTCTGTTATACGACTTACAGTGGGTAAAACAAGTGTTAGCACGCTCAGTTTTCTTTAAATATCTTTTTTATATAAAGGGTATTTGTAAGTAATGATGTTTCTCTATATTGTACAAAATATGTAGTTTCATTTTATTTGAGAGGTAGTTCATCGTTCATCGACAAACCTCGTCCATCTCTCTGAGAAACTTTGTTTTCCTTTTTTGTAAAATGATGGTGATATAGAAATAAAATATTCTTCAAGTGCAATTTAATACTGTTACAGGGTTTACCTTGTGTTTTCCAAGATTTAACAATAAGGACGATAAATATCAATATACTTAAATAGAATATAGGTTGTGTTATATTCAGTTAAACTATTGTCAGTAGATGTAGGTGTTTCTAAAATTGAGAAAAATCGACAGAACTTGTGGATACCCCTGATACTATTACAAGACTATCACTAATAGCAATGATAGACAAAATTATTATGTAGATAAAAGCTTCGAATAATGAATAAAAGGTAAACTTATTTTTATCTGTTACTCGTTGAAAAATTACAATTTAGAAGAACTATGATTGTAAGAAAAATTAGATGAACAGTTCTGTTTCGAAACGAGCTTTTCAATGTTGGGGTACTATTAATTAACTGAAACACATTCGAAAATACAAACATAAATAATTTAAAAAATAAATATTTATGTTTTAGACATTTTTATTTAATTTGCATAATTTTATATATGTTTAAAGAACTTTTGTGTTTATTGTTTACTAAAACAATACTTGCATTGGTCTTTTGATATTAAAAAAATGTTTTGTTATTTAGCTTCCAAGTAAAATTATCTTACTACAAACAAGGAAATCAACAAAATTCACTTGTCTTTAATGCAATGTGTCGTGAATAAAATTGTGAAAAGAATTGTACAAATCTAAATTTAATAATGATACTACTTCTCATAAATGAAACAGGAGTACTACTTACTCATACCGAACTGTCAGTTTTTCTTGCCGAGTAAATGATCACACCTTGTGCATCAATATGCTTAAAATACAATAAAACATACAATACCTAACATCACCTATTATCCATATATAATATGTAATTAATCGACCCAATATATTATTTCAATGTCTATTTAAATATTTATTTATTTTATTTCCTTTTTTCTTAATTGAACTCTTAATTAAAACACCTAATTTCCATAATATTTTCCTTATAATGTACCTACATATAAACGTATATTAAACGTATATTGTAGGTACATTTAAAAAGTAAGAGCGCATAAATATAAAATATAATTGAAAGTTATATTTTTGTATTTTTTCGAAGTCCCGTATCATCTTGCTATCACAATTCAGTATATACGATCACGAATGAATTTAGTACGAAAGGGTTGAAGGAGGTCGGCTCCCGGTAAATCGGCGCGAGTATGTTTCCAAACACGGAAATATAGAACTGGTCGGGAAACAGCTTGAGAACGTGACTCCAATTACCACGCGGAATCATGCTGGGTGTGCCCCAAATCCATGACTAAGCCCAGCTCGTCGATTTCTGGTAACCAAAGCCCAGAGAGGACTAACGGTTTGGTATTACAGCATCCAGCGAAACGCACGAGCGTGCACGCAACCTGGAAAGACGACGTAAGGACACCACGAGTCCCAGGTAGTCCTAGGCAGGGGCATTCAGCTGTCAATCAGTGGACGCCGAATCTCGGTAGTACCGGGGAACATCTGCTCTTGGAGAACGCGATACGTTGGAGGACGGGGGCGTTGCTAACCCCATGTTTTGCTCACTCGTTCTCTGCACCTTTGCTCCTCTGATATTCTTCACCGCCATCCTCCATCTTTTTTCGCTTCTCTCCCTTTTCGCTCCCGTTTGGTGAATCCAAACACTTAACTCTACATTAATTCGTGAAAGATATTTTTCACATTTCAACAGATCTCTTTTAACGAATTTTGCCACATCGATATTCAAGTTTATTTAATATTTAAGGAATCCTCTTGTCTGTGATCAATAAAGAAACTTTAGATTATTTTTGGACAAGAATTGTAAATTGCTTTGGAGTACGTTTTCTCTTCAATCGGTTTATATTTTGTAGAACGAATGAGTCGTAGCACAATAACAAATTTACACAATATTTTAAGATATACAAAAGAAAAGAAATATTATATTAAATGAATAGTAAATTCGGTTAATTGTAAATCGCTTCGATGTACATTTTCTCTTCAGCCGATTTATATTTCGTAGAACGAATGAGTCGTAGCAGAATAACAAACATCCAAAGATATTAAAGGAGGAAAGAAGTATTGAGAATACGAAATTGAAATTAAAATTATTAATTAACATTATTTGAAGTGTGAACATGTAACTCAATAGTATATAAGATTAAACGTACCATGATTAATAGAAACGATGATAAGAGAATAATTTTTAATTTAGAAGTGATTTCAATTTTGAATTTATTGTATTACTTGTATGTACCAACAGACTTATTGTTAGACGTGCTGTCTCGCATGTACTACTATACGGTCATCGAGATAGTGATCATGAATCAGTCTCTGATATAATTGCATATTTTTTTTTTTTATCATTACATCGCCCTGTGTCATTTCCTACTAGCTCTGATATTTTTAAAGATATAGCTCATTACAGTTGCATAGCGTAGCCTGACTGATATATGTATGTCGTCATTTCTTATCAATGAAGTAAATATAACCATAAAACAGTGTATACATACTGGTATTAAGTACATTTAAACGATTTTAACCAAGCTTAACTTTCAGAAAGGAAAGTATAATTTTTTAGATTTAAATTACAAAAGAAATATGTTTTATGATAGTAGAAGTAATTATGTAAATATTCTTCTTAATCGATTAAATATTGTATTACTGTTTGAGACGACTACCTGCGTTCCAATATTTTGAAAACTCAAAGAATTATTTTGTTCTTAAGATTTACAATATGTTAAAAAGCTATTACCAATGTATTTAAACATTCTTTACTGCTCTGTCTAGATCATTTATGAAATCGTTCAAACGGAAGTATTATTTGTACTCGCGGAGCGCTTTCTCTATCATCAAACTTTCTATTCTTTTTTTCTACAATGAAGGTGACTTTTGAGTAAGATATTCTTCAAATGCAATTTTGATAGCTATCGCGATATGATATTTTTTCCACCTAGAAAATGTTCCATAAATCTGTAAAGATGGTAATCCTATAAAACAACATAATTGTATCGACCTTAAATTAAATCAAATTTTGTACAATATCGAATAATGGCATAACTTATAAAAACCCCTATTATTTTAGTTTTAAGTACGTTAAGGAATCGATAGGTATTCGATACTTTTAAGGTAGTTTTTGATTTTGGAGGACGTTCTTCGAACTAACGGAGATTACATGTAACGCAAGAATGACAATACTGGACGAGACGATCTCTTTTGTTCGCAGGACACCGGCGACAAACTGACATAATCGAAGGGTCGATGTTCAGGCCAGGTTACGATATGTCTGAGAGCTCATCGGACTGCGGAGTGCTTCGATATGCGATAACCGATAAGCCGCGAAGTGCTGCCGGTGTCAGTGGATATACGGACATCGCGATATCTTTATCTTTTCTCGCGATCAATTGCAACGTTGGTAAACGTCCTTATCTAACCCTTCGATCCCTGCTACGCTATCTCCTACATTGATCTGATTAACACGTTGTTGCAATTTCTGCGTAGTCCCCTGTGCACAATCTTCTAACTCATGCCAATTCTGCTCGCGGTTAATGATGTTTAGGGAGCCGTAAAATTTCTGATATCATCGCAAATCTCAAATTTTCGAGTGCTTCAAGGCTTCCCTTCATTTATTGTTACAGGGGAGGCTAATCGATTGTTTTTCTTTTAGAGAAACTTTTATTTTTTTCAACGCGAGATACACTCACGGCATAGTTACATGTATCGGCTGACTCATGATGAGAATAGTTGAAGTGAAATTTAAATTAATGATTTTATGCAACAATAGTAACAGGAAATTTGTTTCATTGCATTTTAACTTGGAAGAGGGTGGAATACAACCCTGTTTTTCGCGGCACATCGTTTTTCGGAAAAAAATATATACATGTCGAATTGAGTAACCTCCTCCTTTTCGAAGTCGGTTAAAAATTTGCAAAAAGTAGTTTTTATCAGAATTAGGAAAGAAAAATTAATAATATAAAATCCCTGTCTACAGTTGAACATACAAAAATAACTTATACAGACAATTATTTTATGTATTTATATGTTTTGAAATAACAAGACAGATATTAGAATAATTACTTCGAGGGGAACACAAAATACTGATATAAGTTATCGGACCTGAAGACCAGCTTAAATGGCAAGAAATGCATATCAAAAATTATATCTTATTTACAAAGGACAAAAATTTCCAAAAAAATATAAACAAGAATTAACAAGACACTACAACCTTCTGAAATATAAGTTTAATGCTAAATAGTATTTATAATTATTATTAGATGTGAGAAATAGTTATTCTAACCATATGTCATTCCGTATTTATTTTAATTATTTTATGACTAATGGCTTACAAGCTGATGCGACAATAAATAAATAAATAAATAATACTAATAATTTTACGCTGACTAATAAACACACATGGAGTCCTTGAAACGATTGACATACGCCACTCGTGACGACATTAGCATTCCAGAATTCGGCGATGAAAGCAATGGTCGCGATCGGTTCCAAAAAGGAGGTTGAAAAAATAGAAACTGTTACGGTTTTAATATATGTGTATATTTATTCTCAGCAAAACGTTGCCCACAGACGGAACGAGACAGACTGACTTAAAACAAAAGGATACATATTATAAGGTCAAGGCGCGTAGACATATACATACACTTCCATACCCAGCCACACAAACACATGATTAAGAAACGGATACATATATATTCTCAACAGAAACAATAATAATAAAAGGTCCAACGTTAGAATCGAGAGAGTCTGTGTTCGCCGATGATGTTCGCAGAGATTCAGGCCGCGAGGAACGGTAAAAAGAAACTCGGGCAAAAATCCACGTCCGGCGATGCAAAAATACGAATACGGTGGACGGGGGTCGGAAGGCTGGAAACACGTGAGCGTTCGAGGAGGACGTTTAACGTGGATGGCCTCGAGGGTATAGTAGACGTTGCTCGGGCGATAGCAATGTCACGGTGGCCACCGGAAATAGCCGGCACTATCAGCCACCCCCGCCGGAAGAAGCGCCGTCACCACAGAAAGAGTTCCAATCTTCTATTCAGCACGTTCTTCTGCCTCCCGACGCCCTCCTACCCCTCTTGCCACCCCCTCGACATTCTCTTACCCTCCATCCGCGCAACCCCTTGGTCACGGGTCTAGGCGTGTTGGCCCGATACAACGTCTCGACGAGAATGGACCGGAGGGCCGTTTCCACACCCTCTCCCTCTTTCCCCCCTCCCGAAAAGCAGGACGAAAGGGGTGGCAGAAGATGGCCGGAAGCACGAAAGAAAGCAGATGCCCCGACAACCCCCGACTTATCTATGCTACCCTCTACCCTGTCCTTCTTTCTCGCGTTTCTTTTACACCCTCCTCTTCCTAGTGGAAGACCTCCTCTCCCTCGCTGGCCTCGCCACCCCTTTCTTCCTGGGGAATACTCCCGTACGAGGTCGCCATGTATATCGCGAGGGGGTGTAATGTGGCTCACTGGATTAAACTGTAATTTGTTCTCGCCGACGAAACTCGTTACCCGACCAGCGAAAGTGTCTTTAGGTAGAACGTGCAGGTCGGGCATCTGATGTACGCACTCTGTATTTCGTGCGAATGGAGCACATAGCGTGCGCTCTATTTCTCTTTTTTCGTAGATGTGTTAAGTATAGATCGCAGATAGATTGTGATAGATTGCTGATAGATTAACCTTTTCGGTGCTCTGCGCGAGTATACTCGTCAAATTATTTTGTTCGTGTCGTGCTCAAGACGAGTTAAATCGCAAGAGCTTATTGTTAATGAGTTAACTCGTTTTGAGCTCTTTCCTATTTAAAAAGCTCATGCGATCTTGTCGTGCCCAACACGAGTTAAATCGCGTGAGCTTTTTAAATAGGAAAGAGCTCAAAACGAGTTAACTCGTTAACAATAAGCTCTTGCGATTTAACTCGTCTTGAGCACGACAAGAATAAAATAATTTGACGAGTATACTAGCGCAGAGCACCGAAAAGGTTAATGTAATAGCATGAAAGTTTTCTTTGTGATTCAACCCATCTAATTGTAAATTCTTTTGCTAATCCCATCGAAGGTATTTTAATGCAATTTATCAGGGTTATCCCATTACTGCAGTTGTGTTAAGTATACAGTACATTTACCACTTAGGGAAGTTGTCATCGTTGTGTCTCGTATTTTTTTTCTGCAAATAATTCTGCATCTTTCAGTCTAAATTGTTGATATCGAAATTACTTTTGACTGTCATCAAGCAAATTGCTTAAACAAAATTCAAAAATAACAAATTTATATTCGAGTAATTTCTCTAAATAAACTTCTTTTTAGTCCATCTAAGTCTTAATTTAGAATTAACCAACGAATTCTTCCAAAATAAACATCAAGTATGAAAAAGAAATTCTTTTTTAATTAAAATTGTACAATAAACCACCGAAAATGACTATAAATATTACCAGACAATAAATCTTCTTATTTGGTCGGACATACTAATGACCTTGCACCAATTAAGCATTTCAATAATTTTCCTCCTTTTACCTGATATCTGAAGGAGGCGGATACCTGTTCAGGAGGAACGATCGAAATTAAGATCGATCCAGGGCGAGGTTAATTTGTGGGCGGGGAACTAGAGACACGTTTTCTCTTTTTTCCATCGTTTTGGAACGGCCTGCTCCCCATTCCCGGTTGTAAGTAGCGGAGCTACTAGGCGGAGGCTGCGGGTGATACATCATGGGGTGTCAACGAGTGTCCCTGGTGCTGTAATCTCGCATCCATCAACCCCTCCGCAGGACGCAGGAACGTCCGTCCTTACGACGGTTCCCTGATCGATGTCCACCATCCTCCAAGCAAACCTCGAAGGTCTCACCTACGACCTCTCACCTCCGCCGCCCCCACTCCCTTTCGAACTCTCCGGGATCAATCGGTTTTTGTCGAAGGACTCGATTTTCATTTATCTTTTCCTATCTGAAGGCTAGCGTCGTCGTTGCAACGCTTTGACTCTGAGGGGTGTCCTTTGACCTCTTTTTGGATTGGCCATTATATCGGGTTGTGTAATAGGTCCATTCGTTGCTTATAAAAGGTTGTCCAAAGTCTCCAATTTCAAACTCAAATTAAACATGTCATAATTGTTATATTATTATATTTCCTACTGAATTTAAAAGGCCAATGCTTCTATATCGGTTTGTGTAATAGGTCCACTCACGTCGAAATTGATAGGCATTTTGAGAATTCGTTGCTTACAAAAAGTTTTCCAAAGTCTCCAATTTCAAACTCAAATAAAACATGTCATAATTGTTATATTATTATATTTCCTATTTAATTTAAAACTATCCTGGCAGTTCAATTTTTGATCACACTTTTATACAGGATATTTCACCTAACTTGACCACCTTAAATATATCGTATATTTTATATGATAGAAAAAATGTCAGGGAGAAAATATTCTGTTCGAAAACACGTCGATGGACCGAATTTTTTTCTCAAGGCAATTGTTTTCGAGATTTCGAGCATCAACGATGACAAACCTTACACTAGCTGCGATGAATAAACATATCGAGTTAAAGATAGTTTAGAAGTATTAAACATTTCACGCAAATCAGGTGCATTACATTAGAAAAAAACTAAGTTTGACGAACAATATATGCTTTTACGTTCCATACAAATTAACGGAGAAATATGTATAGTGCTTTTAATTTGCGATTTCTTGGTAAAGTGTCACAAAAGCTGGTCATTTCTAAAGTAAATGGTTACTGGTAATGAGAAACGATCTATTTTGGATAACGTGGTAAGAAAAAACATTGAGAACAACCCAAACGCTATTAACTACCACAAAGGTTGAATTGTGCCCTGAACAAATTTTGCCCTTGGTTTAATCTGATTTCAAAGGAATACTTTATTATGAACTTTTATCTCATAATTAGTTGATTAATAGTGAAAAGTTCTGCTTACACCTGGATCAAGTAAAAGCTGGTAAAAATTGTTACAGTTTGTTTGGGATAGTTTACACAATCCTCCATGTTTAAAGAGCCATGATGTTCATCGGACCTTGCTCGATCTGATTTTTATTTATTTCGTAGATTAAAAAATTCCGTCGATGCAAAATCAAAAAAATAAAAATACCTTTTCGAATTTTTTAATACATTCGAGACCACTCATGTGAATTCACGTCACTTCAAATTCCATTTCTGGTTATGAACAAATTCTGAATATCTTTTTATTTTATACACTACAAATTTACAACATTGATATTTCAAAACATATTTTGTCATTCTTATATTCGCCCTAACGACACAAATTTACGATGTCCAGCTTCAGAATTTTATTATTTTCGTCAGTACTCGGTATTAGGAACGTAAAATATCTGCCGGTCGCGAATGTGTTAATAACAAAAAGTAAAAGTTTTATACTAAAGAAATATTTATCATTGATTAAGTAAATTTTATATAAAATTGGCAGTGCGCAACCGGACTTGTTGCACATCTAATGGCTCCATGAAGGCTCTCAGAATTTCCACGAAAATTATTTCCCCAATGACTCAGGCCGAAAATTGGAAAAAGGGTGGAGCGTACGCTCTGAAACCGGGTGGTTATAAAATTCGGTAGCAGTTTTTATAGCCGTTTGAATTTCGTTCTGTACATCTTGGATAGCAATAACAGAAATTCTGGGCGAAGCAGGTAGGGAATTCAGCAATAAGTAATCATGTCGATTGCTACCGTGATTTATTGTATTCCAAGAATCCTTTTGTCAGGCCACCCGGTTAATCCTTCCCCATGCTCGAGAGGTGGCCATTCAATTACCTCAGTCGACCGGAATTATTACGAATCCTCGCCAACCTGATTGTCCCGAAGGGATTGGGGGCTGACTTTGTATAATTAGCTGCCAATATTCGCATCCATCTCGAGGCAAACAGTCGCCTGTTCCTATTACTGTAAAGTTGACTTTTCGATCTCCCCATAATCCGGATATTGTTCTGTCGAAAAATTAGAATATGCTTAAACTTTGATCTCCTGATTCCTCTTGCCCAAATACGTTTCATATAATTCTTAAACTTTATTTTGAATGTAATGAGATTTATATCTAAAAACGACCATACGCAACGTTGTATTAACAAAAATACAGCTGACTTAACTTGTTCAGAAAGTAACAAATTTACATTTTGTTCGTATAATTATCATATTGATCTGTAATAGCGAATTATTTAACATTCCCTTGTTTTAATGAAGGAAGAAGTTAATTCCTTACCGCCCTTTGTTATACAATTTCATTTCAGTTACATTTTACAACATAGATTTTTTTTTAGAATCTATCGACTATATTCAAACATATTTTTGGCAATACTAAACAACTGTATGCACTAGCTTTAGAAACTTATTCATACATGCATTGCCGGTTAATGTACACGGTACTTTTCTAACAACCTACATCATTCCTCTTCATTTTATTAATCAATGTTATTGAATAAATATTTGAAATTAATATCTGCTATCATACTTATACTAATAACAACGATAATTCTTTGAAAAATAACAAATACCTTTTCGATTTGTAATGTATAATAACGGAAAGTATTTGTGCATAAAACATGCCAATATATAGTCTTGCAGACAATTTTAAATATCGTCGATTCAACGCATAGCATCGGGTTATTCTCAGAATTTGCTACTATGATAATATAATATAATCGACAATAGTAAAGGAACTCAGATCTGAGAAAATAAGGGATGAACAAAGTAAATGATCGCAAGATAATTTTGCGATGGAAGTAAAAGGATCTGCTGCAAATCGAATTACGTAGAGCAGCTAACGAACCGATCACATTAAGAATACTTATGGTTAAGAGGTGACAAGATGGCAATCAGGATTTCAGCATAAACAAAGACGGGAACGTGTTCGGCAGAGGGCGATGAGGCGGAAGGACTCGTAGATGTCTTCGTCGCGTGTCCTCCTCGTCCTGCTAATTACGCGTTAATCCTTCGTTCGAACGTTCCTGGTCGCGAGCCCGTAAAGCCAGGATTATGGTCGTAGCAAAAGGATTATAACAGTGTTCTTGATCCGTAAGAGCTGAGCAGGTGTCGCGTCCTTCGTCATCCAGGACACAATCTCCTCGTCTTGTTCCAGAAGTATCTACTAGAAATTTGTCACCGTTTTCTCGACGTTCCTTTAACTCGTTCCAATGGGTCCCAATATTTTCAATCTGACGACTAGAAAATTTCAACTTCACATATAACACTTATTAAGTACCGGAAATATTTATTGCAGCATCTGCAAATGCATTTAATGTATATACAAAATATACACAGTATTCGTAATTCTATAATTGGTAAATTGATTTATATTCAATTTGTGATAGCCTAGACATCAAACTATTTGTTTTTATTTGTCAAACGTGTAATAATACTTTTTCATTCTAATATCAGTCGAACTGTAAGTGATAAGTGATAATATGTTAAACATCCAAGTGATGCAATAATATTTTTGCTGTTTCGTGGATACACTTTTAGACAAATTGTTAATTTTGGAGAAATTTGCGAACGAATGTTACTTTGTCTTGATTTTTTAAAAATTAGTTATTTGTTTTCACATACAAGGGTTAGCTCTGCATTCTGTTAGGGTTATTCGCGTCGCGTTATCAGTAGAAATGATTGATTATCATCCTCCAGGCTTTGGAAAAGCTTCATCTGTTTCAAAAATGAAGAACTGCAATCCTTTAGAGAGTTTTATATACTCTATTATAGATGTAAAATTAATATTAAAGCCGAACAGATCGAAAGAAATCGATATTCGTTAAAATGAAGTATAAGATGGTCTACAATAATCAGGATTGATATTTCAATTCAATTCTGCTTTGAGAAAAAGTAAATTTTTCTCTTATTTAAGAAAAAACCTTAATTCCGAAATCATGTTTAATAAAAGATTACCGTTTCAATTTGATTCTGTCTCAAATTTGACAGCAACCACCATTGCTATAACGTCTCCAACGTTAATTCAAATTCGACAATCGCAACAGAAAGTTGTTTTTAAAGTTTTGAAACCATATACAAATGAATCTCTCTATTGAAATCAGTTTAAATAAAAGAGTATTTGATTTGACATTATTACAAGGTGAAGTCACTTGTATAAGAAGTTCAGAATTTAACCCATTCACTGCCAGACCTTGGACGCCAAGATTTAATACAGATCTGTAATCTTGATTATTATTTGGTAATATAAAGTGATATTAAATTTGTTGTTTTAAAAAGAAAATTCACGATCTTCTTTTGTAATAATTCGAGACTCAAAAGGCTATAAACCTATTCCTTGAGTAATTACAATCAATTTCTACTACGAGACATCTCGTAGTTGGCAGTGAATGGGCTAATATTATAACTATTATTTTTTTAAATATAACGGTATGTAGAATATTGAAACATTCGTGTTTGCCACATATAGAATTTGTGTTTATGATTTTAAGTTAGCTACAGGAAGTTCGTCAAGTACTCCGAAATCTTCTAGTGTTGCTAGTTCGTCTTGACAAAAATGTCATCAAGTCGAAATAGTTAATAAATACATCAAATGCAAATGTGTCACTTTTTTATCCCAATTTTTACTAAAACTCCAATTGATTTTGATTAATAGCGTGGGCCACTAGAACATACCGATTCCGGAATAAATTACATCGGTGGACGCCACGATATCGGTCACAATTGACGCTCGGATAATTCGTCGTGGTTGGGAATCGCTTTATTGCGGACTGGTTCGCAAACAGTTCGGCCCGTAGCGTGATCAACCCCTTCAGTAATCATTAAAAAATTAAATAATGGAAAAAATAATACATTTTCTTTATGAATGAATTTTATTTACTGAACATATATGTCCCTCATAAAAGCCATTTCGGGTCAAAGATGAGACTGAAAGTTGATATATACTGTTTACTTTTTGTAACATTAATCCTTACACAAATATGTGAAAATAAAATTAAAAGAACTTGCATACAGTATACAAAAATTTACACAGGGGTTGACTATCTATAATCTGCGCTTCTACTTACTGTTATGTTTTATGTTTGGCATAACGAGAATTTTAAGGATCAACGAGTAACTTTAATGTATAATATTTGTACAATACAAATGTCAACAATAGTAACTAAATCTGTTCTTAGTTTCGGAACGTCAGGACTCAATGGCGTCTTGCTCGAATCTGACAGCTTGACAGGCGATCGATCCGATCGCCTTCTTCTCGCTGTCTTCTTGTTCCGGTCGCGAGTACCAGCAGGCATTGGATTCATCCAAAGGGTGCTCGCGACAATACCATAAATCGTATTTATTTTCACCCGAATATATATTCAGGAGTGATTTTTTCTGCAGGTAAAGCTTGCCCGAGTTATCTCGTGAGTAGGGTTTTCGGCACATAGTATCCTCCCGAGTATATTCGGGCGTGGTCCTTAAGCGGTTAATGGACGAGGGTGTTGGCGCGCACTTGAAATGAACCCGAGAAAAAAATACAAAGTTTCCACGTTCCACGGAGGGGGCTGTTTCGGCCAACGGTAGTTATTTAAACAATCGTCCGTAGCAATCGTTTCGCGTATGTGTACGCTAACAACGATTAAAACGGCCGACATAACGATTCCTCGGAGATAATTATATTTTCGCGTAGCGTTAGAACGTTCGTTGCATAAAGCTCGTCGAGACTTTTGATTCGCCCCCGGTGAAATATTAGCGAACAAGGTATTCTTTGACGAAAGGGGGAAGAGGAGGTGTACGGAGCCAGAGGAAAGAGAGATGCGGCACCTGGAAAGGAAAAGGAAACGGGAAACAAATTTTTTCGTAGCAAGCAGCGACTCTGTCGGTTCCCTATTTTATTTCCACCTCGCAACTACTCGACGTACCACGAAATTATTAAAGCGGTGGACCGTTCAAGCATCGCACAAGTGGCGTGCGCGCGCGCGGGCGCGTCAGAGTTTTTCCAGCGTGCTCGACCAACAAAATTTCGGCGTATCGCTGCGCCCAGAGGGGATGGACGGGAGGTGGGGGCAGGCGCCATTTTTTCCGAACCCTCCCGCCCCCGCCGGGTTGACCCTGAATTATTCAAGAACTCGAAGACCCGACGAGGACTTCATGAAAATTGCAGGCACCGTGATTGCCCGTGGTACCGC
Source organism: Hylaeus anthracinus (assembly GCF_026225885.1). Classification (NCBI taxonomy): domain Eukaryota; kingdom Metazoa; phylum Arthropoda; class Insecta; order Hymenoptera; family Colletidae; genus Hylaeus; species Hylaeus anthracinus. The sequence continues at coordinate 8,646,424 of NW_026534344.1, read as the reverse complement.
GAGGGTAAAAGACAGAGAAACGGAGACGGACGAAAGTTGTCGGGTAGGAAGTCAGAAAAGAGGAAGAAGGAGGGATGAACTTTTTTCAAATTTACCCCTTGGACGCTGATGATCGACGCCGTCGCGTCCTCTTTCAGCGACGCTTCGCTTTTTTAAACCGCGCACCACCGGCGCGCGAATGTGTGCGTTCTTCGCGAAATAGGGCGATTAAGTATGTCGCGGCTCGGGATGGAAACACTGAAACGAGCTTTGTCTATAATTCAGCGATAAACAGGGGCGGAGGGATGAACGCTCGAGAGGGCTGAGGGCGTGTTTGTTTGCAAAACCGAGCGACTGAAAGCCGGATAAACACGGCGTGGTTGCTACTGCGATCGTCTCTCTCAAGTTTAACCCCTTGCGCTCGATAGAATTGTTTCAACATGTTGTTCCTGCGAATCGACGGACGAAATGAAAATTTTCCAGGAACAATTTATGGTTACTTTCTCAGCGTGATACGAAAACGTGTAACTTTATTATCCGTGCACGAGTTTATGCATTTACAAAATGTACCAAGTTTCCATTATTTTCTAGTGTCGGCACAATTGACATTCCTAGTGGAAAAGATAGATACAGTCAGGCCCATAAGTATTCGTACCTTCTATGTTCATTAAAGAAGTTTGTCTAAATTAAATGATAGATACGATATTTCCAAATAAATTTTTCATTATAAATATAGACATGTGTAAAGTTTTAGATTTGTTTGGGAACACCAAACCTATCATTTAATTTAGACATTTTTCTTTAATAGGTATAGAGAATACGAATACTCATGGGACTGACTGTATTAAAAAATATTTTATCTTAATGTATTACTGCAAGTGAATCATGATAAGTTTATTAGAATTTAATTTAGAAGTACTGATTAAGAAAATCATCATTGGGAATGTTTGCTGAAAAATATAAGTGACGGTTTATGTTACTGTGAATTGAAACTCAACTTGAATAAAATACAATACATATCTCTAAGTTTTTAATATATATTATATAATGCAAGGCAAGTTATTTTCTAACATGTAATATTCAGAATCAATTTATATTATTAATAAATAAATAAGATACTCCACGAAGGTAGCAGTGCTCTGAATATCCAACAAATCAAAACTATAATGCTACCTTATTTAATGCAACGCGTTTTTATTTAAATATTTTGCAATGAGATGACTCCTAGTGTAAAGCACTACTCCAAGATCATTTTTTAATCATCCATGTATCCCTGAATCCTCTTTTGAAAAAAGAGTGTTTAATTTTCGTCAACGGGATTCGCGGAGTATAAAACCCAAGGGTCGAAGAAATATACCGAGTGACGTACAATCGATCAGTCGAAATCCCCTCGTGTCGCAGTCCTCTTAAACCCCTTAAACCCACCCACGGGTCGGTGGGCGGTATGTAAAGGGTGTGTTTAGAATCCAACAGGGGTTTTAGAGTGGCGCTCGCCAGGCGATTCGTAACAGTCGTCGCTACGTACTCGGCATAATGCGGGAATCGTGTCGCATTTCCGGAAGTCACCTACGCGGGATAAATGTTCGTTTGACGAGGCCCATGTTCCGACTGTTCGCCGAATTTTCCTCTCGTAAATTTCCCTCGTGATCGTTGCCCCGCGATTCCTCTTCGCTCGACGCGACGAAACTACCAGGGTTTAACTTTTCAAGAAAATAGAGGGGAGAGTATTTTTTTAACAAAATACTGTATATGTTCCAGCTCTATGAAGAAACTGGAAAGGGCTTCTAGCTGAAGTTACAAATCAGGACCACGGCTTATAAATAAAGTAAGTACACAGTAGATACTTTAAGTAAATATAAAATTTGATTCTTCTAAATTTTAACAATTTCGTCTTCTCTAATACTTTCAATTACTTAAATACCAGTTTTCAAAGAAGTCAACTGTAATAGGTGTTCATTGTTATTCCCTGAAAAGAAAGAATGTATTATATTATTTAAAATTGCACGAAGAGGTCTTGATATTGTAAAATATAAACAAAATAATGTTTTTTACAGTAACTGACATAACATGTACATGTAGCATGACAAAACTTACATTTTCATCATAATTTCTCTTACCATTTAGTAATTGTTTCCAACACACATATTTATAGATATTTCACATAATTTTAACGTCGCTATCGCTCTTTATATTCTTCTATATGATCTCGAGAACACTAATATTACTTTGTACCGAGGAAAAGCGAAACTCTGGGATTGAAACGTCTACGCTACTAAACTATGCTTGTGCAAACTATCATTTAACTTTAATTCGTGTTATAATAACGAATACGTGATTGTATTTCGTGTACGTTAGACTCGAGTTCAGGGCACTTTGCACAGCCGAGATATTCACGGGGGTTAAAGTTTAACGTTGAATACCGAATCTTGTCTGAACTCGAATGGGGAACAAGGGGGTGGTGGCCCTAGCCCAGCTCCCCCATGGGTAATAAAACAGCAATTTAATTCATACACTTGATAAACGCCGAGCTGACTTTGGGAAGCTGGCGAAAGTCAAACGAACAGAAGGGCTTATTTTGCAAATCATCGCCCCGCGGTAATAAAGCCTCCGGGAACGCGACGAAGAATGTCGAGAACAATGACGCGATGTTGACTCGAATCGCAACCAACTTGGTTATTCGCGCCTTTATTAATTTCATCCTTTTAAATATTGTTATCGCGACAAATCTATCTTTATTCATTCCCTCTACTTTCATTTCCAGGATACTTAGTCGGTAATTTTTTAAAAAATTCTTACTCAATTTAGCAAAATTATCTCCACTTTTTGTGGCAGACTCTTACAAGACACAATTACATTTATTTATGGATTATTAAGAAATTAATTTACTACTCAGGTGTTACTACTGTGCTTTTACTTTGCATAATATATTGTATGTCCGCAATGCAGCGTTTTCCAAACTGTGTTCTATACAAAATTGTAATTATTAACATAAGAAATGAATTTTGATATCCCTCCAACGTTAAAAATGTTAACGTAGTTTTTGTTCGTTTATTCGTGAACTAGTATAGGCTAATAATTATTATTGACGGTATTTGTTTAATGCTTTTTGCTTCGATTGGGACTCTCTTCGGAGTAACTGTTTGTAGAATTTAACTCTAATTGACATCAAATGTAAAATAACGAGGAACCAATTTACATTCTATTATAATTTTAATTTCTACAAAATGCATCCAACATTTTAAATGAATGCTCAAAGGCTATATACAATATGTCATCTTTAGCAGGTTAAAATGACATATTAATATTTACCATTGAGACATGACAACTAATCATTGCTTGCAATTCATTTATTTTGTAGTGTATATGTATTGCATTCTAGTCTTTTCAAACTAATTATAATTAACCTGTTCATTGTTGTTCATCTAATTTCACAATTTATTTATTAATAACTGCACTCATGAATATGTATGAATATTTAACGAAGAAATAAAAAATGTTACAAAACTATCCACAAAAGGGGAATGTTGTGTAATTACCCAGCACATACATAACATATTTCATTTTCATACAAATCGCAAATACTTGTATAAAAATATTCTTATAATATCATTGCACAATATTTATTGTAGATGACAATATTATTCTAGATGAATACCAATTTTATTAGGTAATTTGGAAAATAATCTCATTCCTTTTATCTTAAATTCAAACAAATCTTTAACAAATTTCTATGTATAATCAATTATGTAATCACCCTCGTTATCAACATCCTTTTGTCATCTAGTGAGCAAATTTTCAATGCCAGATCGATAAAAATGAACGAGTTGATGAACGATAAACAAGTAGTATTTAAAATTGCGAAAACCACATTATTTTCCAGTCCACCTAATATATATGTGCCTGATATTTTCTTCAACTTGGGCATCCGATAAAATAGTATTGTGATCGGCGGCCGAGTATATCAAAACGCAGCGGTGAAAAGGCTAAAGCGTTAAAGCATCGATAATCCCTCATGGTTATCATCGACAAGGGATCTTTAGGATAATTCAACTAGTGAACAATATGGCAACAGTAATACCTGTAACTACACGGAAGAATGTTCCGCGTTCAACAATAGACACAAAAGATTGCACTGTTATTTGCACCACCCCTGGGCGCAAGTAATTTATTGCTACTTATTTACTGCTCGGAATGGGGATCATAGCGATTCGGCGATTCGGCGATTCTCGATGATCCTCTCTGTGAATCGGTAACCGTGCGTCCCGTCGAGGCGCAAATTGAGAACCCGTGGCACCGGGTCCGGCTGGGCTGCTTGGCAGAGGGGTTGTAAACGAAGGTGAAGGGGGTTTTTCAGGGGTGCCCGTAGGGTGGTTAGTGGCATTCATCGCGATGCAGATGGCTTCCGCCCCTCACGCCGGACGGAGCAAGACCCACGTTACGGAGGAAGCGAGATGGAAACAGAGGCTGGATGCTGCTCGTACGTGAACGCACTTTTTCCCGCGTCTCTGCGCTCTCGTTCCCTCTATCTTGCTCTTCTTTCTCGTCTACTGTCCGTTTCTCCTCTTCGACAGGGGTGGGCAAAATTATTAGGCTGCGTAATAATTCCGTTCGCGTCGACGGCGATACGCATTTCGAGAAGTGTCGTTTTGACAAACTGAAATAAGACACGTTGTAATTGATCGATTGTTCTATTTTCTATTTTACTTGGAAGTAGATCCTTTAACATTATATATGAAATGTAATTTCAACCAAATGGTCGCCATGGTTCTAGATAATACATCCTGATGGTTTAATTTTCGATGATATTCGCGAATAGATGAGACTCAACTTTACCAATGATGCGAGTACTGGTGGTTCTTAAGTTGTCAATCGCTCGGGCTATATTGGCATAAACTAAACATTTAATGTAGTCTTAGAGAAAATAGTTTAAACGTTTTACGATTGTATGATGTTTTAGTTATTTATATTGGTTATATAAGAGATTAAACTTAACCCTTAAACGCCCCAAGTTTCAAATTTGGTACCGGACTTTTAAATCCAATTGTATACTTGCAATTGGTTTGTTTTTAATATTTGGCTGTATGCATGTTACCATTGCATAATGTTCTTTTGGACAAAAGTTAACAAAATAAACGTCAGCTGTCAAAATTGTTCAAATAATAAATACATCGATAGTTTCTTAAATTTAATTTAGAATATTAGGCTTCTAAGGGTTCAAGTATTTAATGATTAGTCGTGTTGTTCTCATGTAAACAATAGTCTTTTTGAGAAACAACATTATTAAACATATTTAATTTGTATTCCAGGGTTTATTAACCAAACTAGATACAATATTTAAAAGTGTATGTACATAGGTATATGCTCCAAAATATGTATAGTATATCTATACATAAATATATTTGTTTTGTGGAGAATTTTAATAGTTATATAAAAAATTATGACTAAAGTACTTGTACACCAAGATTGAATATTTAACTATCTCCCATGACCGAACTTCTTTCATACACAAATACAAGATTACAACAATAAAAAAAAGAAGATAAACCTTCCATAAAAATTTAATTTAATTTTCAACATTACAGTTAACAAGAAAGAACAAATTCATTTTTAATTTAACACAACGAGGACACGAAAAATATCGATCAGGCCTCTGTTTTAGATTTACCCGTTTGTTTACAATCTAACATTTCCTCGGTTTTATATAATTTAATATTATTTGCAAGAAATGTTGGCTGCTTTTGGCTCACAGTTTCCAAGAATTGCCAATTAACGGCCACGTGTAATTTGAATGAACGATTGGTTTGTTTATTCGCTGGTATTATATATTCTGGCCTCGTCTATAGTCGATCGTTTCATTGGAGAACAATGTGTCTTGAATTATAACGTTGCGGCGCAACTTGCTCGGAAACTTCATGCTTCTGTAACCAATGTCATATATGAAAAAACTAATAATGAAGGGTGACTTTTGCATCATTGATACCACGGTGATTGATTATGATATTATTATTACTATTGTACGGAATAATATTTTATATGGTTGTAAAATCGTTTTAAACAAAATGTACACAATAACGTGAGGTTTCGAGAATGAACTGTTCTACACATGAAGAGAAAAGAAGAAACACACAAATGATAGAGTGGTTATGAATCAATAAATTAATTTAATTATAGTTTATGTATGAAATAACACACATTTTTATCACTCATCTTAACTCCTACACATATAGACATATGTATTTTCTTCTTTTTAATTGTTTAGATTGAGAATTTTATATGAAAACCAAAAGAAGATCTTGAATATACCGTGATAAGTGAATAAATACGCCGTTTGGGTTCAAGCATATATTCAATATGGAGCGCCGATAGTGAACATATTAATATAATTATTTGAACATGTCTACTTATAGCGTTCATCTAGTGTATCGTTAATAACCACGTAGGTGATACGACATTAAACTCATATTAAATCGTTAACAAAGAAAGACGTTAGCATTTGCTCAAAAGCGGAGCGCACCGCGTCGAAAAAGTTACAAAGATAAAAACACGTTACGAAATAAGTCTCGAAGATCGTGCTTATAAATGTTCATAAAAATTACGCACTTTGCCGTTGTCGTCTACCAACTACCACGACGACGGCCACACCGAGTAACCAATTCGATGCCGAATCACCTGCCCCACTCATGAAAAATTCAGTGTCTCTGCTATTCGAAGTTTCGTTTCGCAGCTCTCGCGTTCGTGAATCCTGATCACAGTGCCGTTGACCAGTGTCATTCAGAGGCTTGACCTTATCAACAGGCAAATCGTGGCACCAACCCCTCCGAAATTTCGCTGTGTCTATTCTCACACGCCACGACACCGAACAATAATGGCGGCGTCCGCCTTACACGCACGATTTCGCCTAGGTCACAACAGCAACCGATCTCGAACAAACGAGACACCGTCGTCTCGGATTTAATCCTCGTTTACTTGCAAGGACTTCAACCCTGCCTCCTACCCCACCGCCCCTCCTTGATCGTCTTCTGGGCCGCGAGTATATGTGTTACGTGTACGTATATTCTTGGCAGAAGCCCCTCCGTATTTACCTGTCACCTCGACGATGATTCTGACGAGGGTATCTACCCCTCGGCGTGTACCCCTCGTCCTTGACGCGATTCGAGCGGCGAGTCGTACGCCACGAGGTCCTGGATCCTCGGTGAATCGTGCCAAACTTGTCCACAGATCCGCGCGCGTTGCGTATCGTACTCGGGAGGAGCAATTTATTCTGTATTCGAAATTAGGCGGTCGAGTGACTGGTGGCTGGCTTAGACGGCTAGTTTGCACGGTTTTGTCGTTTTCTTAAACACCGTATAACGCTTAACACTTTCGCTGCGGACGAAAATAAGTAGCCGTTCACTGAGAGCTGCAATTATGATATTTTTTTTAATGAAAAATTTCTTGCAAATGTTATAATATGATTATTTTGAAAAACATATATTTGTGGTAACTTATTTTATATATAATAAGGTCCCGGTTGGTTATTATCCATTTTATAAGGGTAAACACAGAAAGAAAATTTTCCGAAAGTCTAACCACAACACTTAAACACAAAAGAACAGACCAACATGAATGCTTAGATCGTACTGACTGTCTAAATACGACTAAACCGACTAAAAAAGCAAAGCACGCACATGTGCGTCATCCGCAGTGAAAGTGTTAAAAGGAAATTATAATTCCTTGGGCGCGAATTATTCAATTTAGTCGACAGGATATAATGTTCAAACTATTGAAATAATAGTTGTAAAAGTTTATCCAAAAGGGTTCTTTAGATTTTGCTCTTTAACCCTTTGCACTCGGAGCCATTTCGTTACCAACCGTTTCAAACCACGTCGTATTACATAATGTAACTTATAAAGCATGTAATTTACTGTAATGGTATTTGAGCTTACAGTCAAACCTGCTTTTATGCGATAAATAAAGACCCCGTAAATAAAACGCAGAAAACAAATATTTAGAAACTTCGTAAATAGCTATAACAAATAATTTTTCATACCGTATTAAAGGAAATTTGGTTTATACGGTGGAAAGGGACCACATAAGAAAAGTCTCACATAGGAATATTCATTTTGAGGGAGCATTTATGTGTAAAAATAAAATAGAAATCATAAAAAACTAGGTCTAAATAGAAAGAATAATTAATTTGCCTTCAATCTCAGTTAATGGAAGTAAATGTCTTGCAAATTGTCTGCAGAGAAAAATCGGCCCGTAGAGGCTTAATCAAACATAATTGATACGGAGTATACAATATCTGTTTCTTTTTTTAATTTTAAATTAATATACTGAAGGTAACTGCAGCTTCCAGGTGTAAGCTGTGTCCTTTAGATATGATACTCCGACATTTCGACAGCGATCCAACCAGGTTCTTCAGGGATCAAATGGCATACTGATATTGTGCCATGCACATTCACGTCATACCTGAAGAAGCTGGTTGCAATGCTAACGAAACGCCAGTAAACTTGAGCATCTTATGTAAAGAATACGGCTTACACCCGGAAGTCTGCTAACAGATCTGAGAAAGTTTTAATTCAAGTGAAAGTAAGAAAAGATCATTTGAGATAATTTATTTCGTCTCGTTATTTTGAATACAGTTATTCGAAAACAAAAACAATATCAACGAATTGTTTTTGTTTCTTTTTTATTTCAAACTTGATGAAATATATGACCCTCAAAACAATATACAACAAAAGGATTTATTTGAAGAAATCTTCGCTGTAGTCTGTTTCGAGCAAAACTCTTTAATCAAAAAGTTCTTTCTTAAGAAATTTTGGTGTCGGTCCATCTAATATGTATTGTTGCGAAAGAAAATAACTATTCCACTGGTGTCGACGATGAAAGAGGGTGTCATACTTTAGAAAAACGTCTCTTATAATCGAATAATATTTTAACATAGACAGATCGATTGTTATTTGACATAATATTTCAAATAATGTAATATATCGAAACTGATCGCAGCTGTGAAAATAATTACAAAATAAAATTACATGTTATATATCAAACAATATTAATTCAAAATTGCCTAACGTCTGTCAGTTGGTACGAACCGTGAAGAACCAGGTCATGAAAACCTCAAATATCGTATATCTTGCTTTTTTATTAAGCATATCAGCTACTTCGTGACCTTTGAATCCTTTATGAAATGGAACTCAGATGAAAAGTATGTGTTTGCTATCGAGTCCACTTTATCCTTTAATACGGCGAATGAAATCGTTAAACGTATAAAACAGAATAAAATATGCAAACATATCATGCTCCGCATGAAGATTGACACGGATAGACGCGCAAAAGCGATATATTCCGTTCACCGCGAAAACTTCGAGCCAGATCGCAGAAAAGATTTCCGCGGAGTGCGAAAGAAGCGGACCCGGGCAGTAAGTAATTATTTATCATCGATCTCGGCCCGTGTGCTCATTAGCGCGCGTCCGTGCGCGCGGCTCGCTAAATTATTTCCTCTCCCCTGCCCCAACTTTCAGATTGCTTCTACCACTGCTGGCGGCAGTGGCTCAGGAATCGTCACATTTTTCAAGAAGATTAATCGAGTCGACAAACGGGTTCGATCGGTGAATAATCAATCGAGGTGAGGTGGCGCATGAAATAAATCGGACCCGCCGATTCCTCTCCCGCGATTTGCATAGCCAGAAACGTGTCGCGACTGGAACTGGGACTACTTGTCAAATTCTTCTGTATTTCGACATTCGAACAGTTCTTTTCATGAAACACAGATTTTGGGAGCTCTTTTTCAATTAGAGACGCAAACAGATGTCTTTTGTGCTTAGAAAATTTCGTGTGATTGTTGTTGTAGTTACTTTTGCTAAGCATTTTAAGTAAATACATTTATTCTCCACGTATTTTGTTAAAGTAAAAGAATGCGTATTTGAAATATTCATTTTGATGGTTATCTTCGATCAGTGCATCAGGTATTTATCTTTTGTGTCTATACACAAATGTATATGTCAATGTGATTAATATATTAGTTACTTGTATTAATCCTGTATGGGTCCGTATAACTTTCAGGTCACATGCTAATACATCGACATTTTACCAAATAATTTTAGTTTTTTCACAAGATGACGTATACGTCTTAATTATATAATATCTCTGATAACAAATAACAATATTAATAACGATCGGCAGCGCCATCAACCTAAAATATCAAAGTAAATGCCTTGCAAGTTGTTTGCAGAAACAAAATTCGGCCCTTAGAGGGTTAAGTTTTCGAAATATCTAACATTTTATTAATATTTTTTCGTACTCCGTTTTTCGAATACTAAAAACTTATTTTTGTAATTTCTTTGGAACTCGAAGTGTCAATAAAATGATTGTCCTTGAAGCGAAGGTTACCTAATTCTCAAATCTCAAATTAGAGATCTTATTTTCGAAGTCGATATAATCTTAGCATTCGTGGCAATAGAATTCAAAGGTTTAACACTTAACCGATTTGGACATCAAATTAAAATCAATAATATTTTTTTTATTTCAACAACATCAGCATTATTCAATCTGTACTTTCTGTATTAAAATCGTTTTCCGATTAACATTTATCTAATATTTCATAATTGATATAATGATGAAAGCATTAAATGTTACCTCTATAATAGATAACAAAGTGTTAATAATCTTAAAAAAAGAACTGAATAATAGGCTACCGATTGGTAAAGTGTTAAATTTGTTGTTTTCGAAAGAAAATTTACGATCTCCTTTTGTAATAATTCTTGACTCAAAAGGCTATAAACTCATCTCTTGAGTAATTGCAATCAATTTGAACTACGAGACATCTCGTAGTTGACAGTGAATGGGTTAAACAGTGTCTTGTGCACTCTTTTCTTATGATCACGAGATGGTAACCCCAGTCTCAACCCTCTAGTCACGACGGAACGAGGCAGACCCTTGGCTTTGCCCCTGGTTCGCTGTCATCTACGACTCGATTGTCATGAAAATTCTTGGGCTGGAAAACGTGTCCGATGCGCCAATGACTGTGGCTCGAGTACAAGGGCACGGGCCCCAGAAATGGATTAGGCGGAGGGCTCGACGAGACGCGAAATTGGCATAAATGAGATTGATACGACTTTAAGTTACTCGAGTTGACGAGCGAGCGAGAGACACTCGTAACTCGAGAATCCTGGTCCTTTTCTCGCTTTTAGCCACTCGTCACGCCACTTTGTCCGCATCGCGAAGAAGACGGGAGCGACAGGAGAACGTTTCGGGCAAGGTACGCCCATGTCGTTGACCGACACGATGCTCATCTTCCATTGTGACACACCGTGGAACGTGTTTCACGAATAATGACGCTGGAACGAGATCTCGGTCGCTTGGTTATCGAATTTTTGGATAGGGACGGCTGAGAGTGTAGGAACCACGATCATCGTATTCCCCGGCTCCAGAGACGCTTCCGATTCTTTGACTGTTGTTGCTCCGTTTGGTTTCGAGCCCGAGGGGGGCCATTGGACGGAGTATATTGAATATTATATCAAAAGATAGTCTTGCAGAGCTAGAGGTTAATAATGGAAGGTTGCTGTCACTTGTCAGGGAGACGCCTATTGAAGTCGAATACAATAAAGAGATTTCATGCACCAATACGTGATTGTGTATTTCTCAATGAGGAAGGACAGTGTTCTCTGAAAATATTCGTAATTTAGATTTTTAAACATTTCGAATTCAATATTTAGTAAAAAAGAAATGTGTCACTTTGATGACGTTAAAAATACTAAAAGTTTTCTAGTAGTGTACTCAAAATTCTATATCTTACACGTACATTTCGTTATTTTGCACAAGCATGTGACTTTTTTCAACTACAAAAGAAAATAATTTCTTTTTTGTAAACAGTTTGATTAGTAACAGTTTGACTTTCGTTCTTCTTTCAAATTAGGATCAAGATAGGATCCGTTAGGCAAATTACGGGTGGGTAACGGAGCTAGAATTCACAGGAGTCGCGGGGAGAAGAAGTGAGATTCGCAGGGTTCCATTCCAAAGGCGTTAAGAGGACTCCTACAGTAGGGTGACAACGCGGAATCTGTGAGCGGCGAGTGTAGTACACGTAATAAAATAATTTTAACGACCCGCTTGAATTATGCCTGCGGTACAAATAATAATATCTGCCTGGCACGCATCCCCGCAATAAATATCAAACCGGGGGGGGCCGCCCCCTTCGCCCTTCTGGTGGCTGGTTTCCATCCACCGTTCTCGGAACCCTCGTCTTCACGGTCTACCTCGAAGGCGAGCCTCAACTATGTGGAGCAAACCTATTGGGTCTGGTTGTACCGAGGGGGAAGTTTGCGAAATACGGGGCCTGACCCCCCCTCAGAGGCTCTCAACTTCCTCCTGGAAGCATTACAGGAACGTGGGAATCGCAGTCGAAGCCAGAGTAAGACAAGAAAATTCTTATCTGGAAAAAAAATATTAATAGTTTCAGTTTTATTAGAAGCTTGTATTCTACCGCCGTTACGAACCGAGAGGTTTACATTAAGTTTACATTAGTCGCTTTTTGATTAATCACATTGTTAATTTATATATTTGACTTTTATAGTGATTTGGAAGCAACTTCAATCGAAGAGGTAAGAGTTCAATATAATTTAAGCTTCCAATTAAGATTGAAACCGTCGTCTTATTTTTCACTTACACTGGAAACTTGAAGCTTTTCTTTTTATTAAACTATTAATCTTTTGCACTTGGGAGATGACTCTCGGTCACCACTAGGTTTGACACAGTAAATCGATAAACAGTAATGTTTATTTAGGTTTAATTTCTATGGAACTCGAAGTGTCGATAAAATGATTGTCGGAAGGAAATGATGTTAAGGAAGCATCTCGAGTTGCTATTGGATACCAGAAAAAAAGGCCTCGTATGCAAAGGGTTAAACCCCCTACAGAGTTATTAGCAACATGCTCATTACTGAGCATATTAGCAATTAAATTATAATTAAATTAAACAGTACAAATTACAGTATTACACAGAATTTAAACGTTGATACACTTACTAAATAAGTACGGTATTACATAATAGTAAATTAGGAACAATACATGACTTACGACGATAAACTACAAGATTTTAGAAATTTAAATACAATTAGTAACAATTGAATAATGTTATTTCTATTGCAATTGACCATTCGGCATTGCCATATTACATGGTAAACGTGACACTTGTTGCAGTGAAACATAGATGAATATTTCTAATAATGAATTAAAAGTAAACAATTTATCCAAATCGTCTATCTATGACTTCGTGAAAACAAATCGGTATTTATATTATACAGTAAAATACTTCACAATGGATAAAGAAAATTGCAGCTATTCTATCGAATAAATGGCGCGATTAAATTGTTGTACGTTGGTTTTATATATGCATCGTTTCCGCACGATGAAAATTCCTCGAACGTTTTCTTTCGTCGACCAGCGACGACGTTTTGCGAGACTTGACGCATCTTCGTAGAGAAATGCAAATAAAATGAGAGTGGTTCGTATTTGGTCGATGTCAAAGTGCTTGCACACCCCACGATTATTTTCTACGAGGTTAGGGCATCTGTTAGGCAACATTCGGGGTGCAGAACGAATCTCTCGAAATCGTATGCATCAGGAGAAAGGGATCGTGTCCTAGGCGTCGTCGATGACAGGTCACGGATTAAGTATAACATTAAACGCAGGAACGAAAGGGATTTCCCATCGCGTCGAGACTCGGATGGTTCGAAATGGAAAATTGGCCTGCGTCGAATCTGCGGTGGGGCGCATTCTTTTATGTAAGTGTCATGCGACGTAGACTGATTTGAAAAAAATTGCTTCGCGACTTCAACCGTTTGAGACGCATGATTTAAAATAAAAATAAAACTCAAGCTGCACAGAGAAACAGTGACAATAACTTATTTATGTATCTTGACTTGTAGAAATTATTGTTTTTAAGTATTTAACATTTATCGTTAGCTCATAGCATTGGTAACTGAATGGAAAACTTTAAATTAAATATCAAAGTTAAGTAAATGATTAAACACACTTAAACCCAAAGAGTTAATATATTCGCAACCGTTGGAGTGTTCTTTATCAGTTTACGATAATATATTGGAACATATTTTAATACGAACAGAATTGGTGAGCTAAAAGCATTAAAATAAATGTAGGATGTTTTTTAATCTAAAGATAATTATATTTTTTAGTCCTCGAGAAGCAGTTTAATATGTAGACAATTTATCAAAGAAAGTACATATATTGAAGAAAGCAAAAGAACTATGTAGAACTATGTACTCCTGATGAATTTATGTTAAATATTATAATTTAAGTTGTTACACAATTATTTGGGAAAAGATCATACGAGATATCATGCGAGAGACGTTGCAGCTAAAAGTCTGTAAAAAATATTTGTCACTACTATGACTTCTCGAAAGTTATTAAAATATTCACTAATATTCAGTTGATTATAGCTTTTTAAATTTGTTAAAGAAGACTATTTCATGTGTAATCCTATTTACACTAAACCTACCTACCTAGTCTTAAAAACACTTTTTTAACTAAATGCAAAAATATTTCACCTGGTACTAAATTAAATAATGCATGAAACAATTGTATATAGTTTATGTATTGTAAATAAGAACTGCATACAAAAGCTTGAAGACGGCCATTTGACCGATCGTGGTAGGGTTAGTGTTAACATTGATAAGAATTTTTTTTAATAAAATAATGTATAAATAGAACTTGACGTATGAAGTGCATAAGAAGCTAACAGTGTCCGTAACACTAGCAGCATAAGTGATCTCAAAAATGAACAGTTTTTTTTAAATTAAATCTCATCCAGTGTGTGTCAATATTATTTTTGATCGCATGCAGTTAGTACAAACACACTTATTGCATATATTTGTAGATACATACGTGTGCTAGTACAACGTGCTAAGATTCATTTAAGTGATTTAACAATAATCACACGGTATCAAACATACCTTAAAAAAAAAAAGTACATGTCGAATTGAGTAACCTCCTCTTTTTCGAAGTCAGTTAAAAATGGAACTTGGTCCGTTTCGAGTTCATAGGTGTAGCCTGTCCCAGTTTTTAGAATCAGCCTGTACACCTGTCGGTTACTTGATAAATCGCTCACATAAATGTTAATTCTTGGGAAAGACCGCGATGAACCGAGCCAGCGCTGGAAAGGCCTTTGTCACCCATTTGTAATAAGAACGATAATGATCCTCGTTCGTCTCGATCGCCACTTACAAAGTAACGCGCTAAGAGATCTCAAAGCGAGAAATCTTTGAAATTTTCCTCGACGCCAGCCACGCTCGAGCTAGCTCGACAGTACTGTCATTGACTTAATTACAACGTCAGCATCCTTCGAAGCGGGTTACCACGAAATAGCCGCGCCGGCATCGGCAGGCCGCGGCGCGGGCTCGCGTCGATGAATGATCGTTAAATTGGCCGAACGACACGTTGAAACGTCTGGTGATTTCAATCTCGGCGAGGCATAAATTTCGAACGTGCTCGCGAAAAGAAAAGGAGAAAATCGACGGAAAAAAAAGAAACGCAACGTGGCAGGGGAGATTACGTCGTCAGGAACGAGTCGCGCGCGGTGCGTGTATGCGAGCCGATGACAGCGCAATGAGATTCTGATTTGCGCGGACGCGCATAATCGTAGGTGAACGGGTTGCGCTCGGCTTGCGGCCAGTTGCACGCGCGTCGTTTAGCAATCAGGGAGAATGATGCAGCCAGAACCGGAGGCGAGCCAATCGGATTCCCGCGCAATTTATTTGTACACCTGTGCATGCGAGTCCCTTTTTTAGAACCGCGGGACTGATCCCAGATCCCTTGCGTGCCGTGAACGCCTCTCGCGGGAAGTTTACCGGCGACAAAGCGACGCGAAAAATCCGCTACGATTATAATTAGCGACGGACTGGCATAATCGTACTAATTGGGACGGGAGCGTGCACTCCGAAACGCGACGGAAATTTCTGCCTTTGTGTTGCGAGATCTGCCAAAATCTTCATCCTGGTAGGGGACAGTGTCTCGCGAACGATTTTTAGTTTCTCTTCTTTTTTAATTTTTATTTTTCATTCGTCCGTAATATACCTGTAAGCTGCCACAGGTTAAGGAGATCACCTAAATATTTCCTTTGGTTTTTATCAAAACTGTTACGGTAAGAAAAGGTTTTAAGAGAGATTGCATAGTATATTCCAAAGGAGACATTTTCTCTAATAAACCTAGAATATGTTTGGAAGACTGCTTTCGGAGATATCACACTATGAAGAAACGTAAAATATGGAATTTGAAATTTGTTATTGATATTAAAATTAACACATTCGCGACTGCTGACGTGAATTCCGGTCACTTCAAATTCTATTCCTGGTTATGAACAAATTATGAGGAACTTTTTATTTTATAGACTACATATTTACAATATTGATATTTCAAAACATATTTTGTAATTTTTATTATTTTCTAGTATTTTATTATTTTCAAGTGGAACAACGTTTGGAAAAAGAATAGATACTACAAATCCATGAAATGTCAGATGACTTTCTTGGACAATCATCCACAGGACACCTCAACAGAATAGAACAAGTCAAAATTACGCGCATCAAAATTGGACATACAAAATACACATGAACGCCTACTTGAGAAGACTATGAACTTCTATGAAATCACAATTAACGTTTATGACTTCTTAGTTAATATCGAAATTGTATAACGAAACATTAGATATGCTTGCTATTTAATCAATGCTGTATTTGGCTTTAGTACACGAAATTAAATATTGACAACACGAAGAGATTAGAAATCATCTAACTTTATACTGCTTTTGACAAATTTAATTGCAGTATTCACCATAATTTGTAACTGCTCTTACTTTGCCTATAAGGTACTGTACTATTATTTTGATTATTCGAGTGCTTGAATTGGATGGTGTCCTTAGCATTACATTTAATAACAATTCCAAACCTCTTATCATTTTATCATTCCACCCCATCATCACCGACAGTTTTATCGTTCGAATGTAACTCATGCTTGCTTTTGTCACTAAATTCTTCAAAATCCTATAATCATGGGTCTACTAGATGTATGAATAGCTATCCAAGCAACCCTAATAAGTACTCTTCTATACAAACTACAAAAGTGGAGACCTCTGAAATTATTTATGAATTATTTTTGTTCTCAAAGCCAGGAAAGTAAATTTTTAAAACAAATCACGACTGTACAATCATTTTCTCACGTAACAAAGTGTTGCATCATCTTCCATGTATACTATTCGGAACTGAATAACTCAGGAAGCATTTATTTTTAATTGGTACAGAAACAATTTCTGTCTTTGTATTGTTCAAGTTTACTACTAGACGTCATAAATTCTTATATATTGAAATCATATTATTTAACATTTAAAAGCGCAGTTTCCGCTCTATATTTTGGCAACAGATATTGTGCGTCTTTTACTAATGTACACTTTATTTTTATCTGAATTATGACATTTCACGATTAACAGTTGAAGCGGTGTTACTTTTGCACCAATCTAATGTAAAGTATTTAAAATTATAGTAAAATAATATACTCTTATGTATCACTTAAAAGCGTAGATTGCTCTTTAGGTACATATTGATAACAAATATTATATGTTTTTCATTAACGTTTATAATCGTTTATAATTTCAAAATTAACACCTATGAAACGAAACTATTTTTTCGCCAAGCTAAAAATCGAATTTAGAATGAGTACTCAAATTGGAAGTTGCATCTTGATGCTGATATCTCTAGCATCGACTCTGCGCATCTCGACACTTGCGCGAGAAGTCGTCTCGCGGCGATAATTACCGATAATTGCGTGTAATCGGCGCAATTAGACTCACGAACGCGGAACGAATAATTATAACGTTCTCCGTTCGTCGTTCTAACGGACAGGAATCGTTAGACGGGAGCTCGTCAAGTTTCTCCGTGTAACTCGATCCGTTTCCAAAACTTGTTTACGCGTTTGTCCGTTGAAAAGGTTGCCCTAATTATCCTGTATCCCGATGTTTTACAGCCGCGGTGGGGATTAAGGCGGATTAACCGGGACAATAAACGACGTCCGCGGCTGCGCTTCCTGGAGGAAAACCCACCCTTTTAATTCCGTGGAGACGCATTCATAGAACTCGAGGCACAGTTTTACGACCGTCGAATATTTTTATAGCGACGCCCGCTTCGTTCTCTGCATTAAGTATCGCACGGCGGCAGGTAAGACTGACCCAAATTTACGACGTTTCGCTGGAAATCGGGCAAAGCCAACCCTTCTGCGAACGTCCTCGCTCCCGTTTATATGGCTCCACGGTTATTCCGTGCAATACGTTTCCACTGATTAAGAACATGTTTCACCCCCTGAGGATGACCAGAAAAATAACCATAAATCTAGGCGACGTAAGGTCTGACGGCATAAGGACCTTAGACAACGAAATCGATGACTCGATACCCGGTAATAAACTACCCTCGACGAAAGGTGCTTGGAAAACCATACCCCACGTGTATTCAATTTCTTGAGGTCTATTATTCGTGCTATAATTAAGGTGAAAGAGGCATTCGACAATATATACTTGTTCACTGAGAATGTTAGTAATAAATGTTAATGACTTAGAAATGGATATGCACTACTACCCTTCTGAATCAAAGACAGCACACGTGTGTTTAATTACTGGAGAATAGGTTCAAAATAGTCGAAATATAACGAATGGTATCTGAACAATACCTTAATTACAAAAGTCGTAATTTATTAATGGGTTAATTATCATATTTTGGAATAGAATGTTTATACAACGAAGTAAACATTCGTTTATTAAAACGAATTTGGAAATTAGCGAATGTCTTTGTTTATTCCAGTTAGTTACGTTCCATGATAAAGACGTATGGATACATATTCTATTTTTCTGTGAAATTTGGTTACATGAGATTTATGTGGATTAAGTATTAACAATAAAGTGTTTAAAATATTCTTGAATTTGACTTAGGAAGCTCCCTTTATGTGTTACGATTGTATTGTTCAAGTTTATCAAAAATTCTGATAAATAACTTATCAAAAGATATATTAATTAAAAGTGTCTCTTACAATATATAAATAATATTACATAAACAATTAGTGTTTTTTACGCTTGAAACATCCGTGACGACTATATATTAAAAACATGTATTAAATATACAAATTAAATATATATATATATTACTTTAATTGTTTTTTCTATTCTATAATAGATTTGTGCATAATGAAAACTAGAATAGTTTCTAATAAGCTAATTATAAAGTTAGGTTATCTCCAACCAATTAAATTTCTAACACAATTATTACTACAGATTATTCACAATTTTTTAACACAATTGCCTCTGACTTGAATGCAAAACTTTTTGAACTGGAAATTAGATGTGTTGAAAAACATTTATCTAACCATCTGATATGACCTATCGATAGATACCAAAGAAGATCTAAATCGAAGATCGAAATGTTTATTAACACTGGTACCACAAAGGACCATGCATAGCTATTAATCATATCTTCGAAATTAAACGTGAAAAGAACAAATAAATTGATCAGTTATGTTAAATCGTTAACGTAACTGCTAGTCCAGTAATTGTCATCAAAAATTGTAACAAAAATATTCTTACTGATTGACTAATTCTAAAGAGAACGTCGACAATACGAATCATATTGTCAGATAATACACTAACTTTATTTGGACTGTAAGTATCTATGCCACTATATACAGGGTGTCCCAAAAGTCGCGTAGGAGCCAAAAATGGGAGGTAGCTGAGACAATTCTGAACAACAATATCTATCTATCCTGCAAACTTGAATGGCAAGCATTGCCTTATTGCTTTATGAAGTTAAAGCTTGCAGATCTTGTCTAACACGGTATAGATGGAATTTGAGAACTAAGTATAAGAGACGCCGTAAGCAACGGATAGAAATTTCAACCCCAATAGCTGCTCGGCCGTGGTCGGGCCAGCGAGATTATTTGGATCCCGAAGAATGGCAACAATCGAGCTTTGTAATCGGTCCTCGAAACGATAAAGACTTTGTTGGCCACCCTTCCGACTGCGCCACCACCGCCACCACCCCCTTGATTTCCACCCCATTTCTCCCACTGCCCCCCCCTCTCTCTCTCTCTCTCTCTCTCTCTCTCTCTCTCTCTCTCTCTCTCTCTCTTGCTCCCTTTTTCCAACTCCCACACACAGGTCCGCCTTTCTCTTATTATTCCAGCTCCAAAAGAAAGTATCACCTGTTGGCAATAGCACGCCCGCGAATTCCTTCGACCTCGACGCCGTTGTTTTTTCCACCGGTCGCCTTTCCTCCGACATCCCCAACGTTCTATCCTTCCTCTATTTGCCAGTGATGCACTCAGAAAACTAGCGAAGGTGACGCGCAACTACAAGTAAACTCTTTCCACCCCAGACAGTTTCTTTTTTAGTACGAGCACCTAACTTCAAGATAATTAATTGACGCCAGTTTTGAAATTTAAATGCGTTCTTTTTCTCGCACAAATTTATTAATGCTTAGAATTTGAATCTTATTTACTGACTTGTTACTATATTGCTATTATGTTTTTGACTACTATACTTAATTATTTGTTATCCTTTTTTAATGTTAATATACATGGAACTTGAAGTAAATTGTAGTGCATACAATGTCGCATGAATATCCCGTCGCAGTGGCGCAAGTGGAATGTAAAAGGTTAACAGAGAAGAAATTGTAATATTTTCCAACATTTTAAAGTTATTCACAATACTGAGAAGTGTTCTTTTTAGGTTAAATTTAATTTAAAATTGATTCAAAGTAAAAATACGAAATTGTTGGAAAATCAGGAGACTACAAGAGCTTTGAAGATTGATCGTGAAAACATTTCTCACTGCAATATCAATATTTGATAACATTAGTTTATTCTTATATTTCTATATTTGCGTACTTAGTTTTCTCAAAGTTAAATATTATTAACCGCCACGATTGGGTCGTCTTTAAAGTAC
This sequence comes from Hylaeus anthracinus, assembly GCF_026225885.1. Lineage (NCBI taxonomy): Eukaryota > Metazoa > Arthropoda > Insecta > Hymenoptera > Colletidae > Hylaeus > Hylaeus anthracinus. Next base: position 8,625,472 of record NW_026534344.1, on the reverse strand, counting down.
ATTCGAAATTATTCACTAAGTATTAGTAAATTAACAGAAAATATTGAAAAAGAAGCCTAATAGTATACTTTGTATTAAAATACAAATCTATTGATTAGAGTATAGACAATCGTACGTAACTAACATTATTTGAATATAATAATAATACAATAAAATAATATCTATAATTTATTTTTCAACGATTTATATAGAATTAGTAAGTTCATCACACAATGTAAATGATTTCTTATCAATAAAGAAATGATAGCATTTTTATTGGAATATGTATTATAAATATTCTAAACAATGTACAACTTGAATCTAATATAGTAGATACAAACACCAACATAATTGCAATAACGTCAGTATACATTCAAATTAAAAATATACAACTATGCCTTTCTTCTAATATAAACCACTATCAGTTAACTAAAATTTTATGAACAATGTCAAATGCGTTTTGAAATACACCCAGACAAGGCACTGTATTTATATTTATAGAGACTAAGTACACGCAAATACAAAATATTCGAACAACCATTCACGTAAACATATTATTTAAGAGTTCAATTTGGATAAAATTTGAAAAATGGATAATTGCAACAAGGAAATGCAACTGTTCCACGTACTCTGCGTGGGCGTGCCATTACCACCCGCTACCTCATTTTTGTTCTCGTAGCGATGGAAGTTCGACCATGGTTGTAAGAGGAGGTCGACCGCCTTCACGTAAACGCGGTTAATGGGACGGAGATAATGGTGAACGACAATGGCGTACAAAACGCCATCGCGGCATGGCTCGCGGTTTCTCTTTCGATACGTCGAGACACGGTTTCTCCCGCTTCGAGGTGCACGTTTCATGTTTACGGTTCAAATTTACTCGAGTCCATTTATGCACCTGGATTTCCAATTTACTTTTTACTACAAAATGCTCCATTTCTTCAAATAGTAAACGTCTCGTCCACGATTAATCTGCGTTTAAGCATTTTACGCGACTATAAGCAGAAGTTTTAACAAAAGCACTACTACTACTTTAATATTAATGCAGCACGGTGAATTTGGTGAAAGACGTTGCAATAGTCTTTAAAATAAATGGATAATCGTGAAGCATATGACATCTTTCGTCAAAAATTGTGTTTATGCCTTCTTTCACACAGAAACGTTAAATAATAATCTAAATTTGCATTTACGTTACAGTTAGTTATTTAGTTTTGAACATTTTGTAAATTTAATTTTACTTGTATGAGTGTACGTAAGTGTATGATTTTGAGAAGGTGTTTGTGAGTGTGTAAATGTGTGTCAGAAGTTGAAAGTCTACGTGTTAAAAAGAAAAAAGGAATTAGCAAAATCATTTACATGTACTCTTACAGGTACTTATAAAATCTGGTAATTCATATTTATATATAGTACTTATGAAATATAAAATTAGGTTGGTACATTTGAAATATCATTAGTACAAATGAAACTTTAACTATTTAAAATATTTTTAATAAAATATTATACATTTAGTTAAAATAATTTTCACACAATTCTGTATTTTTATTAAGTTTGGATACATTTCTCCTATTTCATTATAATAACATTCAAATCGATTCTCATATCAGGGTTGAATTATTGTAGCATTCACATAACTCTCTTCAAAAGCTAACTTTTAGTTTTTTAACAATTTTCACCACCATCTTCACAAGTTTACACTCACGACATTTCTTATGGCACCATCCTAATATAGTTTACGTAAAGTTTCACGCTAAAAGTGAGTCAAACCATTGATACAAGATGCGAAGATGCAATTGTAATTATTAATGTTCGTCTATTTAAAAAAAAAGACAAAAATGTTGAAATTTATTCGAGTCAATTTGATTTTCGTATTATAAAAAGAAATGGAGTCACAACTTCCAAAGGAATTGAAAGTTCCGTCGGATACCCCTTATGCTCGGGTATTCGACTCTCCGTTCTGGGAAGATAACTCCAAAGTGACTACGAACGCTCCTCGAGAACTCGTCTTGCTTTCAAACGTTTCTTCGTTTGCCAGTTGGAAAATTGGATGGCAACAGCAGTAGACATTTTTCGGACTACAGCCAGTCGAAATTGGAGTTAACGTTAACAAAATTTTCTGTCTCAAATTATTTCAATCATATTTTCCATAAGTCGGGCTCAAAAATATTTTGCAGCTTAAATAAATGCATGTATTGGACAAACCGAAACGTGCTTTTCTGTGTTATACTTCTGTTGTTTACTTCAGCGCATTGTTAAGTATGACTTTTACAAATGTACAGTCAGTGTAAGAAGTATTCGTAACTCTGTTGCTATTAGGAGTAATTAGAACAATGTTTCATTCAGAGTCATAAATACGCACAACAAATTAAACATGAATTGTGTATATTATACAGTGATGATATAGATACTTTTATGTGCATTTGTATAATTTTATATTATATTTATATTTTTCTAGATAAAGTTCCGATCAAAATTTAAGTGAAGTTGTGTTCGTTGTAATTGAGAAGATCCTTTTCATTATTTCTAATAGTTGCTTTGCATGTCACTGCTAAATTTTGAATAACATATTTTAATACATTCAAGACAATTTTGAATAACGAGATTTATGGTTTTGAGTTAAGAAAGCTAGTAGAAGTTTTCCACCTTTCAACCATCGTTGACACTAACTAACGCTATTTGTTTTATTTTCATAAAATTCGCAAATTATTTTGTTGTTTTTATGTTACATTTCTACTTTTGTTAAACTGATTCAATATTATGTAATAAATGTGTTCTTTCCTCACTACCATTTTAAACATTTGGACATTAAATAATTTATATTAACTCTTGGAAAGGTAAAAATGTATTGTAGCTACACCAAGCATATAATTCACTTTATCACTAGTCTTCATCTGAATTATGAGCAGTAATATTTACTCGTATGATAAGTATCATCACAATACCGCATTAAATGTGGAAGGTATAAGAATATCTTAGAATCCCAATAGAATAGTTATGTATTGGGTTGTCCAGAAAGTTCGTGCCAGTTTTAAACAAAAATTCAAAGACACATTTGAATTTTGATATATATTTATTGAATTCCGTAGGTACCATTTTGTCCCACAACCTTTCCATTTTTTAAGTGATTGTATACACTTATACTTTTCAAGGGATGTTATTTGTTTTCAACCATTCCAATATATTCAGACCTGTACCACCTACCAAACATCGACATGAACTTTCCAGACAACCCAATATAATATGTGATGGAAATTTGATTAACCAAGCAAGCCAATATAACGCAGAGAATCGATACCATATATTTTCACAGTCATTCATAACCAGAATCGATGGACCAAAGCTATACTTCATTTCTCTCAAGAGTTGAAAACCGTAGTGTGTCTTCGAAATAACCGATTCGTCATTGACGTCAAGGTCAATGCCATCAGAAAAAAACGGAGTAGGTCGAAGTGCAAAGAACTCTGAATCGAATCGATGAGCTCCGAATCCGTCTAAAATTTCGTAACTCGTCGATTCCACATCTCGACAGGAAGACGCTGAAAAAGAGCAAGGTGGCTACATTGATATCGAGGAGCCGCCATCGTCGGTTCCATTCGAGGCCCGGCTACCTGCGAAATCCAATTATGCACGCGTAATAACGGCACAATGACGCTAGCGTAACTATCAAAGAAAGGAGAGAACGTACCCCTGGTGGCATGAGGGACAGTGACAAAAAGAGAGGGAAACCGAGGGAAAGAAGCATTCAAGTCGCGCGTACGCGATACGTACGTACGCGCAGGTACGTATCCGCTTAAACGAAAGCTCGACTGATACAAAAGCGGCGTGCCATCGAGTATCGCAAACATTGATTTGAATCACAAAGACCGCCCGCGGTATGTGGCATTGTCGGGGCCCGACTTATTGTACAGTTTCTCCTGTCCGCCCTGCGTCAGTGCTCTCGAATCCACCTCGTCTTCTCGTTCCTTTTTTTTTCGGTAACGACCAATCAATCCACTTATTCCGCATGGTTTACGTGCCACTTGTGGCGTTCTCGACCGCCGTGATGGAGTAGGCGCCGCCTTGGTGTTTGCATAAATCTGCGTTAGGGATACTTGAAATGGAATCGTTTCCACCACTGTGTTCCCTCGACGCGACCGACTTTTCATTAAGAGCAAAATTTTATTCGCTTCTATTCCATACAGTGCAAAGTATACTTGCGAAGTATAAACGTACGACGTCATGTTTCATTTACTATTACAAGCTCGTTAACACATTGTTAATGGAAGAACGAATTCCTAACCGTCAGCGACAGGAGGGATGAATTGTGGTCAATTGTTTTTCAATTGTTGGTTGATCGAGATCTACTGCTTTATTGTTGAATATCGTATACATTTTTATTGAAGACTTTGTATTTTGCAATAAAAAGATAGTTGAATATGGAAGGTCAATCTGTTGAATATGGTAAAAAATTTACGTTAACACATTCCGCGACCGCTGACGAGAAATCACGTCGCTTCTAATTCTATTCCTCGTTTCTATTTCAAATTATGGAAATCGTTTCATTTTATACACTAAATATTTACAACATTTGATATTTCAAAATGTATTTTGTCATTTTTATCTTCGTCCTAACTTCCGCATGTGTTTGTGTCTTTATGTAGGTAAAAGTCAGCATTAATGGCGAAAAGTATGAATGGTTTCTGTAACATTGCTTGTGAAATTCGGGATAGGTCAAAATGACCGTGCTCCGTAAACCTAGCGTCAATGAATAAACATTACTGAAATTGTACGTTTGTTCTTTGGAAACGAATGATTTGAAATACTTTACCACGAAATCAACTTACGTTACCAATTATAAAGGTAAATGGAAAAGACTCTCTAAAGCACTAAAATAGGTAAATGTAAAAATGAAGAAAACAAAACAATTGTTTACACCTGTTATCCTCATGACAGATGTAACAAAGTATTTTTGTAAAATAAATGAGCCAAGACAAATTTCATCAAAGTTTAGATTCAATCACTACTATAATAATTACACAATAACTCCGCAGATAGAAAAATTAGGCCTCAAAATTAGACCAATATTAGATTACTTTACAAAACATGTTACCAATTTTTAATAACACATTTGCATTGCTTTGAATTAATGTAAATGTCTCACATATTTCACATAAACCTAAGAATTCGTAATATAATACTGACGTTTATTCTTTACAAAAAGCTCAACTCAACTGTATGCTCCAATGAAGTCTAACGTATTATAAAACATTTACCAGAATGCTCCAAATTTTACTAAAATCTATAACAAATGAAACATTGTAATATGAAGTATCAGGGTAAAGTTACTTTACGACAAAAGATGCTTGTGATAATAAAATAAATTTAACAAAATGAAATGAATCAATTAAAATAAACAAACTGCATATGTATTGTAATCGTAAATGTTTGACTAAAGTTCGTTCCACAAAACATCAAAGAATCGTAGCTTTCTAATGTAAAATGGTACTTCGAGTATCTTCCGCCAATTATTTCCGATTTCATCCAAAGTCTTAGTATCTTCTCTTTTATTTTTTCAGTAACGACCAATCAGTCTACTCATTCCGCGAAGTTTACGTGCCACTTGTGGCGTTCCAGGCCGCGAACGCGGCGTCGTGACGCGACACGACGCCCGACGTCCGGCTTTAATCATCCTCGTTCACCGAGGCGGCACTTTGCCCGCGCGAGATCGCTTTGTTCGCATGATCGACGTGTCCCGCCCGTTGTGACACGATAATTTTCGCGAAATTTGTGGAGAAGCCAAACGCTACCGTCATTGTTGCTATTAATTGCCGATTGTCTTCCGACGAAACGAAAATGTCCATTGGCCGTTTGGTGGGTACTCGAATCGCGGCATTTTGGGTGAACACTGCGTTGGACAAACAATGCGATTCTTTTTTTCAACTATGTCGCGTCGTCGCATCAGCTGATGATTGTCTTTTCTCTCCGGATTTCAGTTACTTTTATTTTTATTTATATACGTAAGTCCCGTAAATGTTCGTACTCCTTACATGTATTAAAGAAATTTGTTTAAGTAGAATCATAACTTTGATGTTCCAAATACATTGTTTACTACAAATATATACGTGTTGAAAATTTATTCGTGTACATATATAAAATGAAACATTTATTTGGAAACATAAATCCTATCATTAATTTAGACAAACTTCTTTAATAAACACATTCGTGTTTCTTGAAGACAGTTGCACTTTGTGACTCAAACATTGATTGAATATACTATTATATATGACTGGAAATGTTATATAATATTTCAAGGAAATATTAGTAATTAACTGAAGGATCATCGAAGAATGAGTCCTCGTTCCTCGCATACTTGTGACGGTCGCGGGTTGCGACACGCGAATTGCTTGTACATATACATACCTATCGAACAAGAGAGAGGGAAAGGTAAATAATAACCGCGTGACGGTTGATTCGAAGGCTCGTTGCATCTATTGAGAAAATCATTCGCAAAACATTCATATTACAGCAAAGTCAAATCCCGTCAATTGTTAATAACTAATTTAACTATTACCAGAAATTAATTTTTAGTTACTACAACCAATAGACATCAAAATGTAGAACTTACGATTAATGTCTTTGAATGAATACTTATTCTGAACCGTGATTGTTATTAATATTTAAGCGAATGCTAAGTGTTACTACACAGAGTGAGGTTGCTAAACTGATACAGATCGATTATGCATGAATTACTAAACGTTATGATACAATAACGTAAAATAAACTTGCTGTGAAGGCAGAATTTGCGAAAAGACGCAGCGATATATAGCTGCAAGACTTATAATAGATAAGTAGAATATTGTTAAGAGCACTATATTTTCTTTCTGTTAAGAAATTTTTGTTTGGAAGAAGCTTGTTATGGTCATATTGGACATTGTATAAGTTAAGCCTAACGTGCAGAAAAACAGCTGATACATCTACCATCATCTACCATGATCGATAAGATCTTCATTGGCACCGTAATCGCGATTTCATAGATTTGTACGAAAACTAAACGGAACCAACGGGGAAGACAATTACTACTTGACAGAAAAACTGGTAACCGAATGGCAATACTGGGATGGTTTCCAAGATGCCATTGTATTGAAAGCGAGGAAACGATTGTTTTTGCGGGCCAGGCGAGGAAAACCGGGCTCATTGGCCAGCTAATTAGTCGCAGCAATTCGGATCTAACAGGTTCTACGGGTCGGGGCGCGCAGGTATTTTCGCACTGGTTTATTATTTGCTGGCTGGTTGCGGAAGCAGGTACTAGCTCGCTGAGAAGGCCTGATGGCGATCGATCCGCAAACAAAAGCACCGCTTACGGTCGCTGCGGACGTTACCTGTGACGCGACGCGCGGCCGACCAACACAATTAGCAATAAATTTTCGCAGGTTCGTTAAGCAGGTGTCAATATTCGGCCAACTCGGGACGAGTCATCGTCGCCCGTTCCTGGCCACGGCGTCGCTCCCGCGTCATTCTTGCGGTTTTCATTACGCTGACTCGTCGCGACCCGTCACAATGCTCCTCTGATTACCCTTTCCCGTTGTGATTTATTGCCCCGTTCGGTTCGCTGAAACCCTCGCCGATAGCCGTGGCCAATTTTCACCCAAGTATCGGCGAAATTTCTTTACTTTTGTTTAATAAACGCTAACAGTAGGTCTTACAAGCGAATGCGTCGTATTCAGCGACTAATACATTTTGTATAGATGACATTGTATGTATCTTGGCACTCCGAATTATTTTTCAATGTTGTTTCACCAATAACTACATATTACTGTATGTGTTTCATTGACATGAAGTATGTGCTGGATAGTTATTTAGGGATTTTGGTGTAGTTTATATTATACGTATTAACTCACAATATGTAATTGCTTAACGTGTTTATTTGTATGAGCGTATGACTCGGAGGTCAGAACAAGAATGGACAACACAAGACTTCGAAGTGGTTATGTTTATAATATGCATAGTAGATGTCGTGATTAGTAAATGGTTCCTACACTACGAAAGACAGTTTCTTCGTTGGTACTCATTTTAGACAATGTAAATAACAGATGTCAAATAATGTGGCGATCTAATATTTACGAAATTCCTAAATTTTATACAAATTGTACACCTTTCATTCAAACCGGATATATTGGTACATTTAAACCAATTTAGTAATTCTGACTTCAATACTGTCTTAACTGTTGAAAAATACAGACTGGCCATCTGATTCTCGAGAAAGGTATTGCCGATTCGACATCGAGAAATAAAATCGCCAGTAACGATACAACAGATACAATAGTATCGAATTACTAAAGTAAATGACATCAGCATGTCCAGTAGCAAATTCTGATGATTGGTCAAGAGTCAGCAACATTCTCTTTGTGTATACAGATCGGAGTTCTTAGCATGAGTCGTGAGTAGTAGAAATGTCGAGTGTGACTCGACGTTGGAGTTCAAAGGGTTAACGTTTGTGAATATGCACTGGCCGTCTTTAGATATGAAGGAAAATTGTATAGTTTATCTGTAATTAAAAAGAAGCAATGAACAATTTCTGTTTTCTGCAGAAATTCACTCTGAAGGGGGTGAAATCAACCCTTGAAGTTTTCATGTATTACTAGCTTTTAGGTGACTATTGAAAGTACCTCTCGGCATCTGAAAATTAATTTCATCTGTAATAATAATAAATAGAGTGCGGATCTTTATGCATTTATAGGAAATTTGAATGTGCAGGAACCTACAAAATGCAAACAATATGCAAGAATATAAAAAAGATTGAAAGTAAAGTTCACGTTATAATATTTTCTGAATAAAATAAATTCCTACTTAGGTTCAATTTTTGTAGACACGTTTGCGAAGATTTTATTTTGCATAAAGATCTGCAGTCTAATAATAAAGTTATCTGTAAAAGACGTATTCGTAGTTCAACTTCGGTAAATAATCTCTACTAACATTTTAAAGCCAACATCAACCTAGAATTCGAAACGTCAATAAATGTTGAACTATAGAACTGTTTTTCTCAGTTGTTTAAAAATGTTCTTGAGAATAGCTTGTCGCTGAAACTAATTAAAAAATCTTTTGATATTGAAAAGTTAATTTCACCTTAAATAATCAAAAAAGTTATACATGGAACACGAATTGAGAGGTTAACTTAGTTACACATCCTCTATTGAAGGAGAATAAGAAGATATAAATATTAATTCGTGTCTCGATGTGTTATTGTTGTTATTATTAGTATAAATAAATACAAAAGATCTTACCAGAAAGAGAGAAATTTATTATAAGATACAACTCGATAATTTGGCACTTCCGTTTAAAAGGGAACATCATACCCTATTCTTTAGTCATCGCGAATCGAAAAATTCGACACCAGAAGCTAATCGCAATTATGCACGGTCATGAACAAGGCAGCTCGTTCGATAAGCCTGCAAGGTCGTCTCGATAAGATTATCGGGATCGATAAGAAGAGAGGTGCAAGGTCCCACAGGTGACTCAATCTGGCCGATCGATCGATCTTCTAATCGTCAAGAGCTAACGCGCATCGTTATCTTTGGTACCTGGTGGTCGTGACGGCGTGTTTTCATTTCACGGTAGACGAAAATCAGAGACCGGAAAAATCGTATTTGAATAGTAATTGACAGATTAAAAAAATTGTATAGCAATTTATTACCAATGCTTATTTTTCTGGATAATTAAGGTAAGCATTCGAATTATCGAAATATTCTTATTACATGGAAAGATAAAATAAAATTTTAAATAAAATGAAATTCTTATTTAGATAGAAATTTTAGCAATAGAAAAATACTTCATAAGGGTAGATTTCTGCAACAGCACAGTTTCATACTTTCTTTTTCCTCTTATTTTTGTAATCCATTAGCTTACAATATAAATATTTTAACCCTTTGCACTCGGATGCAAAGCACCCCTTGAGGGGGCACCGTAAGTCTAACAAATTTTGTTCGTGACACCGCTGTAAACATAAAGGATTTATGTCAACGCTTCAAGAAATCTATAGAAATTTAAAATCAAGTCTAATAATACCAAAAAAAGGCACGTTTCCAAAGTTAGACTACTTAATGTAATGCAACACTTTTCAACAGTTGTTTTCAACAATTAAAACACTTTTAGAAAATCCTGAATCTACCCAACATCGTTATATTTCCATGCTATTTGTACGTTATACATAATTACCGTTTCGTTTACTAATCGCGATAGAGAGCTACAAATAGCGAGCGATCAGTTTCCAATACATGTCTACCAAAATGGACCCGCGAAAATTAATCATCGCGACTGCGATTAAAATACCACGTTTCAATCCGCGTTTAAACTCCTTCCACGGGAGTTGTCGACGCAGCCCGCACAGAATTCCTGTGCCGAAGAAAGGCCGTTCTCAAGAAGGGTGGCTTCGCGGAGGAGAAGAAAAAAAAAGAAATGAGAAAAGAGCGACTCCCATTCGGAAGTTGAACGGGCAGTGAACGGCTCGAATGGGATTCCAACCCGGCCCGCCGTTACTTTCATTGTCGCTGACGCACGAGGCACGGCCAGGGTTGCGCTACGATTATCTATGACGCGTTCTTCCATTATGCGTTTCGCTCTTTCTCTCGCAGCGTCGATTCCCGCTACCCTCTCCGTCTGTCCGTGAGCCGCGGCAACAGGTCCTACGCAGGAACCCGCTTAAACGGAGTCGCATCGGCCGATGGTGGTTCCTTCAGGAGCGGCTGGTGAGCCTCTTTGTGGATTTCACGAACGAGAGACGCAGAGGACCGAAGGAACACGGCTGGATGAATGCAGAAGGAGAAAAGGGGGAGGAAGAGAGACAGGAGACGAGACAAGGAGGAAAATGGGTCAAGTCGACCAGATATAATGGGAGATTTGAATACGACGAACGCGCGACACGAGCTAATGCTCCCACAACCCCAGCAAATTAACTCGATAGTTTGCTCTCTGTCGGCGAAAAATCCCTCTATCCCGAGAGAGCAATCGGTAGGACGATGGACGATCTCTCGGTCTCGAACGACACCGAATGGAAAGCAGAAAACAATCGAAACTCCGCTCAGGTAATCTGTTTGGAATGTTTTGTACTCTAGAGACTCGCGACGGAAACGAAATTTTTTGCGGGTCACGCTGGTCTTGAATCGTAGGGAAATTTCATGCTTGAGGATATTTCGGAAAAATCTTTTCGGTGTTGCAATTAACCCTTTGCACTCGAGAGGTGACTCTCGGTCGCCATTAGGTTCGACGTAGTAAATCAACCAGCAATAATGTTTGTTTAAGTTTAATTTTATTGGAACTCGAAGTGTCGATAAAATGATTGCCGGGGAGGTAAAGGTGACCTGAGTTTTATAATATCAAGCTTCTGGAACATGTGTCCCCGGATATGAAAGGCGTATAGGACGTATACATGTATTAGGTTGCCCTAAAAGTTTCTTTCGTGAGTTGCATTCAATTATTTCCTGTGGCAGTGTTTATATAAATAGACAATCTAATTTCTTAGACATTAACTGTAATGGACTTTACTGTCTTAGACTGTAACAGTAATGGAGCGAAATTGTACACAATTTTGTAATGTAACATAAAACATAAAATATTGTGTATGAATTAATTATTGATAAAACGAAAGAAATTTTTGGGACAACCTAATACAACTACGTCACCCTTCTCCCAAACAGTTTTGTTTTTGAAATTGTCATCTTTAATGCGATACTTGAAAGAAGCAATAATTGTCAACAAAATATTCAAAAGGACGAAACCGAAGACCATTGTGGAAATATTGAAGAACTTTTTTGGATTTGTCTGAGCTTGCACGCGATATGCAAGTTGAAAACTACTAATTACGCTCGGAGGACCACCCTTGCCTAGAGAAACTAAGGCCAGTATCAATAAATAGTGATATTTATTCTAAACTCCACACTTATCAAATCCCAAACTAGAGATCTCATTTTCGAAGTCAATCTAAGCTTAGCATTCGTGGCAATAGAATGCTAAGAAAGCATCTCAAGTTGCTGGTAGATACCAGAAATAAAGGGCTCGAATGCAAGGGTTAACTATGCAGTGGTTAGCGTCACTGACCAGTTGCTTCGGCAGTGTTTTTTATAGATTTTTTTGGTGAAATGGACTTCCATTTTCTTCTACTTCCAAACATGAAAAATCTCATAGCTCGAATACGCATTTAAACGTTGACTTAAATGAATTGGAAACGACGAACCTTCCAGTACTTAATTAGAGCTCTAATAATTCTTTTTCAATTCATTTTCGAGTTTTTAACTCCTGTAATAATTTATATATTAATTCTACTTTTGTATTCTCGCAGGGGATTAATAGATTCCTTTTCTATGAAAATGCGTTTGGCGTAAATCGTTGGATTGTGTTTTTTATACGAGCAAGAATCTATGTCTGTGACGGATACAACTTAACATTGTTAATGTTACACTAAATGTAACACAGAAAATGTTATTGTGTATAATAATCTAGACTGTCATTAATTTCATTGTACTGTTGCTATGTATGTATGTGTGGTGAGTGGCGAGTGCGTGTGCGTGTGTGTATGTGTGTATTTGTGTGAGAGCGACCGGGTCATGTCGCGACAGACCAGCGCCGATATGTTTGGAAGTTCGTTTGATTGAGAAAGCGTGCTGAAAAAATGTTTAAGATCGAATGATAGGTATGAATGTTTATATGAGCTCATCGATGACCGACGCCGAACCCCGAATGATAGCGAAGGATAAACGTTGTGTGACTGTAACCGATGAATCCGTGGAACAGAGTGTAAACGAGATGAATGCAAGGGGATGAATGGATATAAACGTATGAAAGTTCGACGAGCGAGTTAGTCTTGAGCGATCAATCTTAGCGTTAAGTTTCTGTATTGCGGGTTGGGTAATTTTAATATAATATACTATATAACCAACAATTAAAGGGCTTTTGAACCTTCCCCATTCCTCGAGAATCCTACATGTATTTAATATTCTAACGGTGTTTCTTCGCAAGCAAAAACACACAGTTTTATTATTATTACATAGTGAATATTACATAGTGAATATTTATAGCCTTGTTCACACGTGGCATACTAACCTAAAATATAGAGAATCAACAATTATAAATGTTTATGCTTCCCTATATTCTCTCAACCTGGTTCGCGGAATTTTATAAAAATTCACACCAGCAGATTTTGTACTTAAGGATGTCTATCCACTCATTCATTCCCAATGCTCAATTCAATTAATTTTAATTACTTTCCAAGTTTCACCGGCACTCTATCTGTTCACCGTTTATCTATCTGTTTACCGACCCACCTGTCCAGTCCCCACCTCTTCCGAGCATACACGACTCATCGACAGATACACGAAGCTTACATGTATATCAAAAGCATTGGTTATTTCCTCAAACTCTCTATCGCAAGTAGATAACCAACAAAACAGTTAATATTTACAGGTTAACTATTAGTATAAAACGTTAACAGCTTTGTAAAACCCCAGAGCTAGTGGCCTGAGCATAAAAAAGTGCCCAGTTAATTAAATTATACAGGCATTTTAATTTCGATGTCTATTTATCAAAATCTATTAACTGTATTCTTGGTTATCAGTTTACTATACTTGAGAAAACACTCGAGGCTTTCGATATATATAGTAACTGTGTGCACAAAATAATGTTAGAGTAGATTAATAATAGAAAATCCTTTTCTAAGTTGTAAACTCTTTTTAAATAGTGCGGTAGTTCAAGTCTCAATTATTAGTGGCTATCGTAGCTACCACAGTTAACTTGATCTTACCCGTATTTTAATTTCGTAAATATAGATAAATACGGTTCTATTTTTGCAGTACATTAAAAAGTCCTACCGCTTCGACATCCACCCGTGAAGAATCAAAACTGGAAAAATCAGTCATCTGAAATAAAATCAAACAATCTGTTTTTCATCGATTGCGCAACTTTTCGCGCACGACCAAAGCTTGACAACTTTCCCACGTTATCGCAATAATCGCAATCTAGAAAGGAAGCGCAAGACTCGAGAGAAAGGCGATAAGATATAAATAGCTGCGCAGTTATAATGCACTTGCAAGCGTGCTCGAAGATGCAACACCGAATAGTTTTATTTGCACGGTAAACGTTCGCCGAATCGCAAACATTTGCAACACCATTTATACCTTTTACACGTTTCGTGTAAACGTCCCTAATTCGAGTGACGATCGATGGTTGTAAAACTGATCCCATCCCTTTACTCTCCCTCTGATACGAGAAACGCAAAGCTGATCGTTTGGGATCATCAACCTTGCATCGCAAGATAATCTCCGTACTCCGAAAGACCTAACGATGGTCATAATTTTATTCGAGTGATAGATGACGTTTGAGAACACCATATAGCGATTTATTATCAACGTTTCGTTCATTGAATAGTTATTCAAATAAGCTTTGTTCTGTAATTCTTCATATTTTGTTGTGGAAATGATGTAATGGATATTTCCAGAATATTCACGAACGGACTTTATTTATACATTTCGACTTTGGTTTTAGATCTAAACATAAACATAAGGTAACATGATATAGATATCAAATATTTAAAATCCTTTATTTAACCTCTATACTTCATATTTTTATCCATTTTCCATTTGATGTTTATATTCAATTTGTTTCCGGATCTATCAGTGTAGTTGACATATTGATTAATTTAATCTCCAAATAATAATGTAAAATCAAGAACGAAACGTCAAAATAAATCTGAGAAATACCAACAATAAAAAGTTCCTTACATTTTGTCGATGATAATAAGAAACAAATAACGTCCTTTCGATAGTATTACTAAATTTTGTATCTTTTTCTCGATATTTGAAGCTTTTGTCTAGATATGAAATTCGTCTATCTTTGTCAAGATCCTCTTTCATGGGTCGGTCGGTGAGAAACCTGTAACCGTGCCCCGACTCGAACTCGTTATTCATCTCCTGTCCACCCTTGCCACCCCCTCGATAGCACGTTGGTTCGCGAGATTCGAAGGTCACTGGACCCGTGCGACACGATTCGAGCGCGACGAACAGAGAGGAACGATTGGCCAGTGGGGGTGGCAGAAGAGCGTGGAAAAGGATAGATGATTACGAGGAAGACGATTCGCGGAGGAGCCAGGATCCAGCGTTAGGAAGTACCGCGTGGGTGGCTTCGAGGGACGAGTGTGTCGGGATAGCACAGTGGTGCACAACTTTCTCCATCACTGGGCCAAATAAAAGTAATTAGAAGCAGGACCACACAAGGAACACCTCAAAGACGTCAATGTATATTCCAAGAAAAATATTTGGGCCTGTCACGGCTGTCTCCATGATTGATACTAACTGAGACTTTGACTTACGCCCTGAACCCTACAAGTACCTACTTCACGACATAACTTATATCGAAGCAAGTACTTAAAACAGTCGCTAATGATCTAGAAATCAATGAATCAATGACTCAATGATAAGAGTTCTTTTCCCATGAAAATTTATAAATACTTGTTTGATTACTTGCTAGACTTGTAGAGCTGTTGATATCATCATAAGAATACACACCTAATACTGAGATTCTGCAAAAGTTTTCTTAATAAACTCTACTGGACATTTTCTGCAATATGAGAATTTACATTTAGCTTTAACGAAGTAGCAATGTTGTATAATATTATTTAGGTTTTTATCTTTCTTCAGTTCTATAATTGAAAAATATTGTACGTAAATATAAACGCTTCTGAATATAATCACACCAAGGTGTGTATTATCTAGATCATTTACATTAGAATTATCTCCTGTTATCACAAAATGTTGTAACATTTGTGAGTGCAAACTATAAAATAGGGATATAAATTAGGGATTGAAAGGCTCGGTCGTTTGTCTCTTAAGGTTACAATATCTTCGCATCTGGATATTAGTGTCTCGAGAAGTTGTTTAGATTAAACAATAAATTCTGAAAGCTTCGAAAATAAGCAGAAGAATTTCGCCGTAAGTATCTATAAAGGAAAATTAAAAGTATCACAGGCTCGGAATACAATTTACAAAGTACAATTACAATTTACAACACAGTATTAAGATATATACTCAACATAAAGTCATGAATATTATTTTTTTATTTATACATAAGTTTACTCTTTAAACATACAAGAACATGTTGTAACTTCAATTTCCTTACGATCAAATTTTAACATGATACGAATCTGGAAATAAAAAACTTGTTAAGATCTACGAAATACAAACACTTTATAGAATTAAAATGTTGTTTTATATATATTCTTACGAGGTCGCTACATTTATCAGCAGTTCTTAACACTTCAAAATATTATCAGAAACAATAAGATACTTTATACATGTCAATATTATCCTTAGGATTATATGTAACACGCAATGCGTCGCAATGTCGAACAACCTATGCAGCTACTATTTGGAGTCACTCTGCAAATTAAGGCATCAAGGATTTGTTTATTAAGTATCTAAAAACTGTAAATAATCATAACCATTAAAATCAGTCTTTGGATAATTTATGATTTTCATGTGGGCAATTTAAAATGTCACCATCGTTCCTTAAAATTGAAAGTAATAAACAAGTTTATGTTCTCATTATTTCGAATTGTTGAATTTATCTTCGCTATTAAACTAAAATGATTATAATGTAGTATTCCCAAGTCTGCATTGTAAGCAGCCAGAAGCTTACTTTTATCCCATTGCTTGTTCAATGGTTACGACTTATCGAAAGAAATTAGCACTATCTCCAAAAAGCTGAAAATTTAACAACTGTAACAACTTCTAGGAAATCTATTCACCCTCGTTAATCGTTAAAACTTATGCAAGCTTCAACGATTACGACATATTACATCAAAATGATTCCCATTTCGAATAAAATGACCCCATCGCATAACGACAGATCGAAAATCTCCAAACGAAAACAAGTTTCTCTCGCGATATTTTATAACGTTACAATACAGAACCAATACGTATCGCTCGCACACGCGTTATAAACGTTAGTATCGGTCGCGTGACATACCGCAGCACGCGACGCAAAGGGGTCGCTGATCGTGTGTCAAAAAGCACAAGCGGTTAAAGTGTTAAACGAAACCGAGGTCTCGTCGACAAGAAGGTTGAGTATCACCGCGTCAAGACAACGCGGTACGAGTGATTTTTCGGTGTTGCTTGAACTTTATTTTACGGGACAAATAAATTGGACGACTGGACAGAATCGTCGAGCCGGACTTTGCGCACCACTGAGATGGAAGAACGCGTGGACGAAACACTGGCGACCCGGAGGAGCGTTCGCAGAGCCGAGCATCGCTAGAGAGGAACGCGTGGACACGAGGCGGAGAGGCAAACCCATGCTGGAAAGAGAGATTTCGGATAGAAAGTTAGCGGGAGAAAGACGAAAGGAGCCAACGGTTGGAGAGGGGGCGAGAGCGTCGCCGCGAGAGGTCGTCGGGGTTGTTGGGATGACGTCACGGCGTAATGGCGCCGCCTTCGGTGGCGGCGAGAGCCGCGCGATTGGTCGAGAGAAATGATGGCAGGCTCGCGTGCCAATCGATTGCCGTCGGTAGGCTCGGGTCTGGTCTGTCGGGCCGTTGGATATGGTTGCTGGTTGCGTGGATGGTAGGGTTGGGGGCAGGGTGGGGCGACGAGCGCGGAGCGAGCGAAACAGAGAGAGGGGGACAGCCGCCTCGGCAGGAAGTGAGCCCCCAGAGTGGGACCCCAAGGCGAAATCCACAAATGCTCAGACGGTTCCGTTCTTCCGTGGAGAGTGGAGGTCGCTGCTTCTTGTTCCACTTGTTCTTCTTCTTCGTATTCGTCGTCGATTCGTGCACGCTCGCCGGCGTATCGACGACCGCCACGAGAACTGGACGAATGAAAGGACGTGCGCGTAACACGCGCAACGATACGCAACAGCAACACGCGTGCACCATCGCGCGGAACGAGGAGTAATCGTCGACGTCGCGAGACCAGTGACGCCGGGATCAGTAATCGTTACGGTTCCCCGGTGATAAATACGAGACCAGTGATAAATAAGAAACGTGGGTGCCACGGGAGCTGTTTCTCAGACACCAGGGGAAAATCGCGAGGATCGTATCGTCGCATCGTCGTAATCCGATTCGTCGAGCGTATCGCCAGCCTGCAGCCAGTCACGAGCCAGCCGTCGAGTTTCGAAACGAGCGACTGGGGCAAGAGAGGGAGACTGAGGACACGCAGCGCCCTGCCAGGGGAAGAAAGTGACAGTGCGTCAGTTCTCGGTGGGACTCTGCCGTGAAAACTTTGTATCGTTATCGATATAGTTGTTGCGAGACGGAGGGAAAAAACTGTGTTGATATGAGGAGCAGTCGAGTGTGTACGGTGACTAGACGAGCGGGGCATCGGTGACTGTTCGTGATTACCAAATATCTCGGTGTTCCCGAAGGGGCTCCTTGTTATCCTCTTACGAAGGACAGAATTTCTAGGATTCGACGTCGGTAATGCGTCGTGGATTCTACGAATCGAACAGTGCGCGGTAATCGTGTGTTCGACTGACTCGATATTATCAGGGTGTACGTTCTACGGTGACGATCGCTCGTGCAAAGGATTTATACCGGTGACTATTTTTGTTTGAAAGGAGGCAGGACGTACTCGAGACACGCACAGAGTGACTGGAGAAAAAGTGTGAGACAGTGCGTCGGTTGTGCGTCGCTGCGCGTAATTCCAACAAGTGGTGCGGACTCGGAGGAAAGAGGGAAATAACCGTAGGATCGAGGGGACGGTTCCCTCAGCTGGCTTCCATGTCACACGCTCGTAAGGAAACGAGCATACTCGTAGTCGCGTAGTGTCTCGCGGTGGAGCATCCGGTTAGGTCCAGCGAGACTCGACCGGAGAAACGGTTCGACCGTGCTACAATCTCGGCGTTTCGTCGAATTTCTTGACGTCGAGAGGTACCAGGAAAGGGCGGCAAGCTGTACGGCCACAGGGAGGAAGACATGCTCACGATGGAGACGGACATGAAGGGCGGCAGCCTGCACGGTCAGATGCCACCGCACCCACATCAGGGTGTATCGCCGATGGGCCACCATACAGGGGTCTCGCCTTACGGTAGCCTCGGCTCGATAGTGCACAGTCCAGCTCTGTCCGGGAGTCCACCTAGCGTCGGTGGTCTCGGCTTAGGTCTCCAGCACCATCATCAAACGCCTCAGCATCACTACGCGTCGATGCAGGCCGCCCAACAACAACAACAACAGCAGCAGCAGCAACAACAGCAAAGCATGCACTCGCTGGCGCAGCAAGCGGCCAGCCAACAGCAGCAGCAACAGCAACAGCACCATCCTCACCAGCAGCAGCAGCAACAACCCCAACCTCAGCAACACCATCAGCCTCCAAACAACAACAACAACACCAGCAAAAATAACAACATCGACCGCGTGAAGAGGCCGATGAACGCGTTCATGGTGTGGTCCCGCGGTCAACGGCGCAAGATGGCGCAGGAGAACCCCAAAATGCACAACTCCGAAATCTCGAAGCGGCTAGGCGCCGAATGGAAGTTGCTCAGCGAAACGGAGAAGCGCCCGTTCATCGACGAGGCGAAACGATTGCGCGCCGTGCATATGAAGGAACACCCCGATTACAAGTACAGGCCGCGACGCAAGACCAAAACGTTGCTGAAGAAAGACAAGTTCCCACTGGGCGGCGGTGTAGCGGGAGTCGGAGGGATGCTGGGTGTCGATCAGAGACAAGTCGGCGGCACCGGTGGTCCGCAACAGGCGCAATTGTCCCGAGACGTTTACCAAATGCCAAACGGATACATGCCGAATGGGTATATGATGCACGACCCAACGGCGGCTTATCAGCAGCACGTTGCTTACGGGGGTCACATGGGTGGAGCGGCAGCGGCGGCAGCAGCCTCGGCCGCGGGTTACCCGAGGTACGACATGGGTCACCACATGGGCGGCGGAAGTCCCAGCCCCATCAACAGCTACATGAATGGTTATGGCAGCTACGGGAGCACCACCGTGCCGGGCGGCTCGCCGTCGCCCTATCACCAAGCCCAGCCTGGCTCTCAGATGTCGAGTCACAGTCCCAGCGGTAGCAGCATAAAATCGGAGCCAACGAGTCCGGCGAGCGGCGGTATCCACACGCCGACGCCCACGGGAGCGTCGTCGACGGCCGGGGCCGTTGGTCAGGTCGTGAAACGGGAGTACATGGGCCAGCAGCAGACGCAGCAGTCGCAGGGTGATCTCAGACAGATGATCTCGATGTATCTGCCGCAGGGCGTCGAGCAGGGGGTCGTGCAACACGGGGCCGGTGTCTACTCGCCTGGACCCTCACCGGACCCGCTCGCGCAGCATCACTCCTCCATTCCACCTCTCACTCATATGTAAGCCGATTTTTAATTGCATCTTACTTATTTGCCTGGCTGCCGGGCCGTTGAAACCCTTAGGGCTCGCTCGCAAGGGCTCGTCTCCGATAGGTCTGTCGATGAGATACTCGGATGAGATTTTGCAAAGCGGTCGATATCGAAGATAACGATTCATAGTTTCTGTTACTTTTGATTAATGGTTTAGGAAAGATTTTGGGGCACAAGTGGCGGTTGGTTCGTTGTGAAGAGCAATATTAAAAATCACGATTCAGTCTGGAGTCGTCGGTAGAGATATACTACCAGATCCTACCTACTTTCTGATATTACGAGGAATTTCGTCTAGTATCTGCTTATGTAACTTTGAACAGCTTCCATGGGTTAGAGGTTTCAAAAATATTGTCATGATTGAAAAGGAGTAACTGTAGACAAAATAGCTCATATTATTTCCAAATGAAACTACATTGAAATAAAATGTCGTGATTTTTAATACTGTTCCTTATGGGTAAATATCATACATCTCTTGTAAGCATTCGATTACCGAATCTTACAAGTTAATAACATAACTAATATACGTTTTATTTCAAGCTAAAGATTCCAAAGGTAACTCTTTGCAGTATTGACAGGGTAGTGTAGTCGTCGGAGTGGACCTCCAGTTACTACTACGTGTCTTTTCCACATAGAGTCAAATCCCATCGCTTAACTTTTGCAGGTCACTTTTTTTTATGTAAACGGATCTGCAGTACTTGAAGTTCATTTTATAAAAAAATGTAACCTGTAAAAGTCGTTCGACAGGATTCGAATCTGTGGGAGAAGAAGAGACTGTCACCGTTGCAACGAGTCTTCCGAAGCTTTAACCTTAAAATTCTTCTAAACTATTAATCGAAAGACAATTCACACCGCTATCTTCATTCGATGCTCCACTACTCTGCAAAAGCTCATTTAAACGATCGCCAAAGCTATCGGAGAATTTCTCTTGTCAAGACTATCGAATTTTTCTTTGTATACGAGACTTTGCTCGGAAGACCACCTTTTTTGTACCTCAGAGGTGAACTATGTTAAGTCTGCATTTTGGCAATTTGCTCTTTCGAATAACAAGTATGTAATATTATTTAACCAAGTTAATATATTTATCCTAAATTTCATAAATTTGAACTTAACACGAGTTGTCTCTAAAGTGCCGGTGGTGAATCGTGCATACCTGATTTATGGTTCTTCGACTGCACGACAATATTTGTCCTCTGCCATACTTTTTATCTATTTTAGTGCAACGGAAAGTCGATAGTCTTGAGGGAGTTCTAAGATTTTTTTCGGTGTCACGCCCGATCGAGGAAGCTCGAAGACCAACCGAATCTTCGCGTCGGGCGAGGCTCCGATCGACATTTCCCCATCCTTTACTTTCGAGGGTAGGATAAACCTTGGTTACGCGAGCATTCGTTGAAGCATCATCCGTTCTCGTTCTTTGTGATTTCTAGTTTTTGTACAATAACAGTTGTAGTTAGCTGTCGCGAGTTAGATACCCGGTTTATCCTTCTCGTTTGTAAAGTACAGCTCGTTTGGACGCTCGAGTTTGACGCGACCCACGCGCACAGTTTTCCATGAATTTTGAAGCAAAATTCCGTGAATGATTGCTCGTGGACTATGAATACAACTTGTAGTATAGTTTGGTACGAGCATTTATTTAAATTTTGTTGTTAAACGTTTCGACTTTTATGTCTGGTCCTCTCTGGTAAATAGATTTATTAAATACAGGTAACACAAAATCATGAAAATTAATGAAAATTAAGGAGGCAAGAAGAAAAACGAGAACTTGTTTTTTGGAATGTAAATAGTAGATAAATAAAAGGTTCGAGTAAATAAATGGAAACCGAGGGTTCTTACATGACATACAGTCAGTGTAAGAAGTATTCGTACAGCCACCCATTTTAAATAAAGGGTTCCGGTGCGAATACTTATTACACTGACTGTATATAAATAAAAGTTACAATGTTAAAACAAAATAGTATGATAGAATCAGTGCTCCACGCATCTAAAGTGAAGATACGGTATCTCGAGGATTAACCAAACTTACTATAATATCAAGTGTTTTTCTTGAGAGTGTTATGTTCGATACAACTGTTTACCGACGAGGTCGAAACCTTTAACAAAAAAAACTAAATAAGTGGTTATAAGTTTGATTTGAAATTTAAAGTAGCCAACCCAGGCGATTGTCCGGCGTTTACCCGTGGCTGTTTTCCTCCTGATGTTTTTCTCTTAAAAGGCAGGCGAGCAAACCTCTGGTAAACCCGAACTGCGTAATTCAATGTCGAGTCAAATGTATTTCGCAATTATAATTACCGAGTAATTGGTAATCTGAATGATTAGTAAGCAATCAGTCGCGATTAACTCCGAAAGATTGCAAATTACCTATTCGTGATTGTAGATTACAGATACAGTTTATGAATGTCGATTATAAAAGCAATCACTGGCTAATTCTGCTACGGACAATTTTGATGTCTAAAGGCGATTTGACGGTCGAAACGTTTTAACTCGAGCGTCGAGCACCTCGACGCAAACGACTCCGAGGCGTCGCCTCGATCCTCCGAGTCGTTCGCCTTGTGCCACCCTGTCTGCGAAAGAAACTCGTAACGCTTACTAATCGCGCACGCCGCGCACTTTGCCTACTACTAACGCCATCGCGACGACATTTCCACTTCTGGACCCTACGATTAATCCCGAGTACGTAACAATTAGCACCGACATCCGACACCCTAGTTCCCTGCCGTAGTTTGCATTAGTGGCGAGTAACGTTGAACGGATTGTTACGTAACGAGATATACAACGCGTGGCCACCCTTGTCCGAAGAGTCGATCGAGCAAAACGCATGAGCCAGTTAGTCGTAAAGGGGCGCTAGTCCGCCGATCACTAGTCCTTAATCTCCATCGATCGTCGGAAGCTTTAAACCTCGCAGGGAACTCTGTCTTCGATCAGTGGCGTAACCAGCAATTACGAAGCCCTTTTAAATGGAAGATAAACCTCTGCTCTCTAAATATCGTACAATATCGCATAAATCTCAAATAAAATATTTAATTTCTACAATATAAATAGCCATGAAGACTCGTAAAGCAATACATATTGTTTAAACCTATTTTTGACGTAAAATATTCCTGGTGGGACAATTTTACGAGACTTTCTCATACTCATATTTACGAAAGAAAACATGTGTAGCCAAAATAGCATTGAGAAATGAACTGACATTATTATGGTTTCCTTTTTTTTTCTTCTATTTAGTTACGCCACTGTCCTTGATCGCCGCGTTTACTCAGTTTACTCTCGCCGGAATAATTAACGTCTCCCGAGAAATAAAAAGGGTACTTTTGTTGCGCGTTTCTCTGCCTCGGATCGGTTGGAAGACTCGAGATCGATGCGATAAACGGGTGAAAAATCTTGGCTTGGCAAGATTAATTCGTCCAGGGATCGCGATCGGGTCGCGCGCGAACGATATTTGGGAAGATTTACGACGAATGTCTCCAGACGATGGTCGACCAACGCGGTAGGCAAACAGAGAAACTCCGTTCGACGTGTGGTGAGCAGCACGAAGCGACAGCTTTGTTTGCTCCTCGTGCTGTGTGTATCTCTTCTCTCTTTCCTCGGCGTTCGTCTGTTCTCGTCTCGAGACTGTTCTCGAGGCGCGAAGGAAAATTTCTCGGTCGATCGAATCTTTTTCCCGACGCTATCGCACTTCTCTATCGATTTCTTCCTCGGTTTCTAATTGGTTTTCGCGTGATTTTCTCTCAGGGTCCAGAACGTAGGGAATTTCGAGCGGTTTACGCTCAACGTTTGCTTCGAATGGCCGCGAATACGCAGGATAATCCCCCATTGAGTGGTACAATCAAGAATGCTACGCGCAAAAGTAAATCGAAAATGTCTTTGTTTTTAATAAAACTCGGTTCGAACGAGGCATTTGCCTCCATACTACACAATGACAATTCCTATTTGATGTATTCGTATTAATTAATAATAATGCGAAGAAAAATTTAACCATTGGACTTTCCAAAGCAATGATTTGAGTAGTCAAAAGTAGTTTGCAATCAATATTCTACGTTTCGTATCGTACATTTGTGACCTCTTCAGGAGTAGTTTCAGATGAAGAAATCGCGTGTTTCTCATAAAATTACTTTTAAAGAGGTCCTAAAAGCATAGAATAAAACATGTTCCTGTTATAAGGTCAAATAAGAAAATGGCTAGGAAAAATCTAATGATAAAATTGATGTTAAAATTGTGTATGAATTCGTGATTTAAAGGGAAATTAAAATTAAAAAGAAAGACATAATCTAAACCGTTGAAAATAAATTTGGAGGATTTAAATATTGGTCATATATATCACGATACATAAATTATAATGCATACAGTGATTTCATGGGAAAAATTGATTACACGTTACATTATGTAAGTACAAATGCAATAGACATTTATAATTTTATTCATCGGACGACATTTCAGTAAATTATTATATAACAATTTACAAATATTATTTCATGTTTCCAATTTATTTTTGAATATTGAATCACCTAATTTCAGATTGTACCATTCATTGCGGAGCACCCTGTATATTTGCTCTTTCGTTTGTCGCTCGATGACAAATGTTGAGTTTAAACGTCGAGCCCGTAGGTTGAGTCAAGAGAACATCGTCGGCCATTTTTCGTTACCTCCGTGGTCGATCATCGAAATATCTTCTTATTGATTACATCGTAATATATTCAGAGATGAGCAAAATTTGTATATACCGTTATAGTTTGAATTATAGAATTAATAGGTACGTTAATTTAATTCGTTATCTATCGATCGATTCAAATTTTGCACATCTTTGAGTATTTCCATGTTTCTTCGAGCTGCTTCTCGTTGTCGTTACCGATTTATCAAAAAGAGAAACGTATGTTAGAGCGGAGAACTTTGTTCATAAAAGCTTCTCAAAGGATCCATCGGTACGGGGGGAAACGAAATCTCAGGCCTTTCTTCTGACTCATCCTATTCGAACCCTCAAAATTTAATTTTGAATCGATTTAAAAGAGATACAAAAAGTATACTGTAAAGACCAAAACAAAACTTGAATCCATCCCCAAAAACCTAACGCAAAAACCATAACCTCGTAGGATAGCTTAGAGTGACAAGCTTGGACGGACGGCTGTACGCGTGGGAGAGGACTCCCTTGTAAGAAAACGGAGAAAGGGAGAACGAACGCAAAAACGATTGCGAAATCGAGCGAGCTCGGAGGCGTGGGGGCCGAAGGCGAGATCGCAAACGATTTCTCGCAACCATCGGGAGAAAATTTCACCGACCGAAGAAGAGACAAAATTGATCGAAAGAAACGTCAAGGATCCAACGTCAAGGACTCGATGGCCATTTTGCATACGTGGCTAGAATGCAGCGGGGATCCGAAGAACGATTTGAACAATCAGGTACAACGACGCACGATGAAAGATTCGAAGCAACACCCGCGAAATTGTGTATAATGTACCGTCTACCCACAGAAAAAACTATATATTCCCGGAGAAAAATGTGTCATCCGCGACCGGGCGTCCAAGAACTTCCGGTCGTTCCTGAAGCTTGCGACGAATCGACGCTCCTGCGGCCCCCACGTTCTTCGACCCTCGTTTCGTTGGAGAGCGTTCCTTTTCCGTCGACGAGGCGCCGCGGAGAAAAACGGGTGCGACATACTTATACATACATGTATATGTATTTATAATTATATGTACGTATATAATTATAAATATTTGTAATCGAAGGGATGAAAATCGCATCGGTGCAAGTCATCTTTTCTTATCTCTTCTCATTTTGACAATCTTTTCGCAATCTCGCTTGCGTAGATTCCATTTGTGAAAGTTAATTTATTAAAAATAATTTTAAAACACTTGACTTGCACCACGATATCTTTTACACCCCCGATTATATACATGAAATTATTTATTATACATATTATATAATATGTAAACATTTTATGTACTTCATGTTTATGTTGTATATAAATGTTTCTGTATAATAAATTATTTTGATGTATATGTATGAATATTTACAACGGGTCGCGTTATCGCGAATCGTAGAGAGAGAGAGAGAGAGAGATTGAAAGACGACTCGTTTTTCTCCTCGTCCCCGAGGACCTCTTATTGCGTCGCGAAAGAAATTCAGCGCCGGATTAAGGTTTTGTGGAACCATGGGCTAGGGGTAATGTCAGGGTTTCCCTTAATTGTTTAAACGGAGACGAAACTGTTAAAAAAAAGCTTTCATTTATTTTTACGTAAATTTAGTTGTTCTTAAGCTCAGAAATGGACAAAATTTTATTCGAATGATAGATGACGAATACGATTAACGTGTAACGACTTATTCGCTTCGATTATTCCTTTAAATTCCTACTTCAATTTTTATTTGTTCATAGTGGAATCTCTTGACATTCAAGCTCCTGTCTTTGTTCGACGAATAACGGATGAAAGCAGTTCGTCTTTTCTTCGTTATTCCAAATTTTGAACTACATAAGAAGTGCCATTATCGATTCGTGTACATTCGTTTGATGTTTTATTTTAAAGGAAATCCACTTTCCAAGCACATAGAAAATAGATCTGTAAATCGTTAGAGAACGAAACAGTTAACCCTTTGTTAGATAATCTACAAAATTGGGAATTCGATAAAACAATTTCTATACAATTTTCTGAGGAAGTTTTACAGTACTTTCGCGTAGTATTTCAGTATGGAGACGTTTAATATCTACAAATGCAATTGGTTATATTTTAACTTGATTATTAATTGTTTCAAGAACATATAGATAACCAAGAATTGGTTTAATTTTTCAAAGATAAAATAGAATTTATCCTATATCAGATAGAAGCTTAAAGTGTTTGACGCTTTACTCGAGTTTGTCGAATTGCCTCTAATTAATCTCCGAGATTTTTGAGACGGAATGTCGTTCAAAAAATAATTGGAAAACGAAAACACCTCACGGTACTCAAATTCAAATACAATCGATATAAGAATAATCGTATAACATCATAAATTCATTTCACGTTTAAGCTTGTAATCTTTCTTTGCAAGTCGTTTTCCTTTTCCTCGTTATTGGCCGCATTTATCTGAATCTAAATTTATCTTTCTTAAAGCCCCCAAACCTTAATTCGGTCCTGCTCGGGACGCGATCAACAAAGGAATCGATCGATCGAGCGAAAATCGACGGTCCGTCTCGAGGCGAGCGTTACCGCCATGCTTGTTCTTTCCACGCGCGATGCGAGAAAAGGAGGCGAGAAATACCGCGAAACGATAAAACCTTACTGTGATAAACGACGCTGCACGACGTAGCACGCGTGCAAGAGAGAAATATCCAGGGTATAGCCGTGAGGGATGTAAAAGGGGGTGATAGAGAGTACGGTGAGTGAGAAAAAGAGAAGGGTTGGCAGTAAGTGCGTGAGAATAAAAAAAAAAAATAAAAAATAGATTGAAATGACAGAGTGTCGCGTAGAAGTGATTCGAGTAGTAACGCAGGACTAGATGTTTCGCGACTTCGCGACTGTATATATATATATACAAATTTATATACATATTACGCGCACATATGGAACGTTATATATATATATATACAGAGAAACGTATAAAAAGAGACACGTGTATTATATTTTCCGCGTTAGCAATATTTCTTTTTTTTTTCTTTCTCTACCGGTTACAACGACGTCTCGTTCGACGTCCGTCGGGTGCGTCCATCGGTGTCGAGTCGCGAATATCATTCTCAATTAGCGAGCGAATACGAATAGTAAATAAATACAATTACGTGTGCGAGGAAGAAGTGACGCGAAAGTGAGTGTATGTGTGTGTACGAGGTCGGAACATTCGAGCGGCAAACGCTCGCGCAGAAACGAACAAACCGCGGTTGCATATCAATTATGGAAAAAAAGAGAAGAAAGAAAACGAAAGAAATACCGAAAAAAGAACAGTATTTATTGTGCATATCGCCCATCCCTTCAGCCGATCCCGCGAACGCGATACCAGCGTAGATGGAAAACCCTCGCGGTGTTCGCCGAGAAAAAATTGTGTGTTCGTATGCGTGAGTGGAAGAACTTTGTAGATTGGTCGTCGATCGCCCCCCTCTTCGTTCCTCCACCGACCCAATTTGTACATAACCCCCTCCCCCCTCCCTGTTGATTCACGCGAGAAAAGTTCGTCCAACCCCCTTGCGAATGAGAAATTAAACGTCTCCGTGACACCAGGCGAAAAAAACATTATCATTAACGATATTTACTATTACGTTTATTATTACTTTAGTGACTTTAAAATTACGTTTATTAATATTATTATTATTACGAAATATGACTCCTTTTTATTATTATTATCGTCATCTGCATTATTATTACTGTAATTATTATAATTGTCACGATTTTCGTTCTTCCTTGCGTCCTTTTACGTTTCACGAATCCCTTTCCCGTAATCTGGTTTTCATTTTAAAAAATTCTGTCGGACTCCTTGGTTACCTGGACTTCCTTTCCAGTCGCGAATTTCGACGTCGTTCAAGATGGACGAAAAAGTGTTTGTAAACGCGCGTCAGTCACGAGGACCGATTAATCGCGACCGATCTGCGGTGTTTCGGACGAACGGAGAACGATCCGAATTTCTCGTTCGAGGATTGTCCTCGCTTGACGAAATTTTTTTCTGCGCGACAAATCCGCTCACTGTAACCGCGACACGAGACTGCTTGAAACTTCTCGATCGACGCGAAATTCTTCTCTAGTTTACATCGAAAACGTCGTGAATCGGGAATCGATTCTGTTTACAAGAAATCTATGAAAATGTTAGATTATTGGTTCGTATTTAACGTCTTCAAGTACGACTTCGCTCGAAGTAAACAAATATTCAAACTAGTATTAATCCGTGACATCTATTAAGCTTACAAAGAGGATGCGATGTTAAATCGTTGGAAAATTTAATTATGTATATTTATTCTATATTTGAATAGTTTTTTCCGTAAACGTGCACGTGTACATATGTCAATATCGTTGAAGAGGTTAAGGTGAATGTTTTAATTATCGATGCATTTTTTAACAACTATTACATTGAACGGTAGTGGAAATTTCTGGGCATTACTAATTACTTGTATATATTATAAATTGAGAAGATAATATTTTTAGTTTTCACTTCTTTTTATCAAAATAATAGTTTATATAATTAAATTCTCAAGAAACGAAAGTGTTGATGCTCGAGTATTCGATTGCAGGTGTCTCGATCACGATCGTACGGATGCACAAATATTGGACAGTGTAGACAAAATTATAATTGCTTCTTTGATACATTTTTACAACGTTAAGAAGTTGTTTTCATCGCTTTATGCCTTCAAGTTTGAATATTTTAACGGGTTGATTCGTCATATTCAAATTCAAGTCTTATATGATCATGCAAAACAAAGCGAGTCTTGGAAAATCTATGTTTAATATCCTTACCCGAAATTTTCACACCTATGTATTTGCAACTTTATTGCATTCTCGTGTCTCGATTGAACGATTCCAGTAAATACCGTTAAATTTAAAATATACAATCTAATAAAAGTAAAAAATATAGTGCTCTCACAAAATGATCGATAATCGTATTTATTAAAAATAAATCCAAAGTGAAACTTTTGTTTTGCTTATTGGAAGAAGATAATAAATTCTTATATATACGTGTAAGTAATCGAAAGTGTCGATGATCGAGATAGTGTCGAAATTGAATACACGAACTTCACGCGTTTGCCAGTGACAATCCGTTTATACTCGGATGTTCGACAGAAATAAACACGGGCAAAATTTTATTCGAATAATGGATGACGAAGAAAAGCAACATATAATCGTTTTTATTCGTTCACTGCAAAATATCTTATAATTGAAATTTTAACTTTCGTTCTACGAGCAATGAATAAACTGTTTATCCATAAAAAAAATTAATACAGATTTTCTTGGCTTTACTGAGTATCACAGATAACATTGTTTAGGTTTATTATTGAACCTTTCGGAGTAACTATAACTTATACGCTACAGGTACCAAGTATGTTAATTTGAACCATGTAAGTTGGATTTTTTTTTGGAATTAATCAATTAACAATACTTTCCCTATTATTTTTAACGACAATTAGTAGAATTGGTACAAAGCTAATTGTATTAATTAATTACTTTGCAAAACACACAACAAAGTATTTCAGTATAAATGTTTTCTGCGAAGTTAAAGAAAATTTAAAATGACTACGTAAACGAAAATATTGTTTATCTATTTTGAAAAGTATAAGTTTTAGTTACGGCCGGAACTTCAGTAATAATTCTTTTTAAACGGTATGTTAATTTTCTGTCGATCATTCGAGATGTTCGGATACAAATTTTGCCCGTGATTGGTCAGGAAACGTTTCGGATCGAGAATCGCAGACCGCAGCGAGCGACGCGTATGCAAATCGCGAATTTCTTTAGAGGAGACGCGCGTCGAACGGAAAAGAGTCGTTCTCCGTTCCCGTCCCGCGCCACGCACGACGCATCGTCGTGCCTTCTCGTGCATACGAGCACGCGAGGAAAATGAGAAGAAACGAATGAGACAAGACGGAGAGTAAACGACGAAGAAGCATTTGTACAAATTACCCGATAATCCGTAATCCGTGGAGTCTTTAAGTCGCAAACTCTGTGTACATGTACATACGTTCGCCACGGCAACGAGTGTTGTGGCAGTTTCGAATATATATATAATATAAATATATATATTATATGTATATTAATTAAGAGTAGCCCTGTGTTTCTTTATTGAATTCGATACCTATTTGCTCGTATCCGTCCAACGAACCGTCCGTTTTCGATGTCCCTAACGAATGTCGAGGAAGAGATGATATATCAAGTAATCGCCAACAGGTAAAAAATTGTCTTTCGAGACGACGTGTGCGTTTGGCTCTGTGTGACCACTCTTGCATGATTACTATAATTGATTTACGAATTCTTCCAAGCTGCTACTCCTTTCTACGCTTTTCGATCGCGACAGGCAAACGATTCTTTCACGTAGCCATTTTTAACTCCAAGATGACTTCTGCAGTGGTTGGCTTCTAGTTTAATATTTCCTCGAACTTACTTCTTGTCAGGTTTAAATTTAACCTGATTTCATCAGGCATCGTTAGTATGTTTATATTTATATGTTCTCGTACTTATCTACGCATATAGGTATATTTTTTTTCTTTCGTTATGTAAGGTTGTTATGTCCATCGATTATTCTGGTTGTCAAACTTGACGACGACCGTGGCTGATCGAATACATTTGTTACGCAATACCGTAAATGAATAAAGGACATGCTTCGATATAGAAGAGTTTGTCTTAGAAAGGAAAATATCTGTCAAAGATAAAGGTAATCAGCTATTTGATCTAGTTCATGCTGCAGTCTAGTATACACGTTTCTTAGTTTTCTCGTTTTTTTTTTTTGCAATGATATGACGATTTGAACAAAAGTTAAAAAATGAAAATAATAAAATAAGCTAGAAAATTCTCTGGGAATACGTGGAATTAGTCGAGTCACGAGAAGTTTTCCTAAAGTTTTTATTTTAAATAGCTTCTAAAAATGTTACTAGTTTCTGAAACTGTTACTAATCATAATTCAGACTAAGGAAAGGATTTAATTTACATCTTCCCAGGTCAGTCGCGCCAGTTTATTTATCGACAAATGCGGAACGATTCGACCCAAACATTTTCAGCCGTCCTTCCAATTGTACATTAATATAAAGCAAAGACTGCGTTAATAAAAAGAAGATGGAAATAAACGATAGAATTTAAACATACAAAATAAAAAATCACATTTAAAATTTGTAATGGTAAGAGGAACTAATTAATATTTTTGTAACACGTTGATTGAAAGTTTACAATTAATCATTTTGGTTTATGTATCCATTTTATATTGTTAATGTTTTTCTTTTAATTGTAATAGACATTGCTGTATATTAACGTATACTTGAAGAAAATGATGGAATTGTCGAAAACGTTTATGTCAAACTTGTTAATAACTAGACTGAGTTTACTAATTTGAGGAATTCTGACATTAGTATAATTCAGTAGAGGAGGCAATTTAATCGAATAACAGTATTAGTTTAAATACAAGAATATTTGAAATCCTTTTGGTTCTTTTCTGGTAAATACAGAAAGATTTAAAAATCATATTATATCTCATTTACATTGACATTCGTTCTTTACTATTTTCTACCGAAGAGAATTCAAATGATACGCAGTCGAAACGTTTAAATTATGAAAGTCAACTTGGCAGCAGTAATCCTTATATATTTATATGATCGTAATTTTTCGGCGTGTTTTATTCTTTATTTCTACAATTATTAGTCTTATAACAGATTCTTCATTAAGTACTTATTTTCTTTTCCTTTCTGCTTCTTTTCGATATAATTATTTATTTTTCACTTGTTACTATATTGCAATATATGCTGAAGAACATCAACAAAGAGACCGAAACACCGTTAAAATAAGACCATTATCTTTCAAAGAATTTTTCAAAAACTAGTAGTACTACTTCATTATAGAGAGAAGTGTTACATGCAAAATATATTTATATTTTAATTCCTGCTGAATTTAAATTAAATTCCTTCTTTTATTGAGTATATATTTTATGAATAATTTAATCTGAATTCAATCAAACTTCTTTCGCGATCTTTACTTCATTAACAGTCGAATCTTCCTTAAGTACAAATTCAAGAATAATATCACCACGTAACGTCACGGGATTAAACCATATAAATATATGTCAATTAATCTTACCTAGTCTAATGATTGGTTAGTTAATATTTCTACAAAGTTGGTAAGTAATTAAGATATTGTTTTTAAACTCACATCAGAGCAAGATCATTGGCAGTCGAAAGCATTAGTAGAGCCACTGTCGATGAACCAAAGCGGGTCGTTCAGACAAAAGAAATTTGCTTTCATAAATTCTCTATTCCTCTTATAGTTATTGAATTCGTGATAAGTAGACTTCGGATCTTTATGCAAAATAAAACCGCAGAAAGAATAAATAGGAATTTATTTTATTCTGCAAATATTATAACATGAACTTTATTTACGATCTTTTTTATATTCTTGCATATTGTTTGCATTTTGTAGTTTCTTGCACATTCAAATTTCCTATAAATGCATAAAGATCCACAGTCTAGTGATAAGTATTTTTCATCCTGCATTAAGTGTCGATATATACTCCAAAAGACTAAGAAGACTGCGCTAGGAACAATCTTCCGTTAAACAGCCAGCTCGAAAAAGTTAACCCTTCGCACTCGAGGCCTTTTTTTCTGGTATCTGCCAGCAACTCAAGCAATCGCACACGGGCGCAACTTATCAGTTTCAAACCACTCTGAAACTAGTTGCATGCGACCGTGGATCTAGGTAAAACAAAGATAGTGGAGTAGGTAAAACAAAGAGCGCAAACGGTTTGCAACACTAATTTCAAATCGGTTGCGCCCGTGTGCGTTGGGCCTTAAAAATTGAGCGTTCAACCGATCGCAGACAGAGGATCGACGCACGCCAAGCACTGCGATCGCTAGATTTATTCGAAGATCTATGGAAGGAACGCGTAGCCCGCGGTTTATGAAGCTTTAAAGTCAACTGCGAGAAATACTATCGGCGTGGAAACGTTGACGATTGCGGGAGACAACCGCGAAGAAGGCATCAGTCCGCAGTGGCGAACGTACGACGAGCCAGGGAATTTTTCGGTATCCTTTTCCGTCGGATTAATAGCTAGGGGTTTTTTATTCGCCAGCGCGGCTCGTAGCGGGCACACGAAATGTCCCAATAAATATAACGCTCGGCACGGACGAGTGGAGACATTAATTCGCGCCAATAAATATTTCCATCGTTCCGGCACATAAACCTGGCGTTTGTCATATACACGCAGTCATTTCGGTTAAAAGGCATTCCCTCTGCCACTGAATGCAAATGCGAGTGCTCGTTGTGCGTGCCGTAGGGTCTCTAAAGTGCTTTCAATTACGTGTTCCACCTAACGTCCTGGCCTGGAGGGCCGTTTTCCTATGTTTTGCATAACCGGGATTTTCAAGTGTTTCACGCCCCACGAGGACGCGCGCGCGACGCGCGGCTTACACGCGGCGGCGGGCCAACCTTCGTCGGCCAGGTATTCCTTTATCCTGATTTTTCTGCGCGTCGTTTCTGCCCGCTAACGAGCCCACTTTCTTTCGTTCTTTACTTCATTCTTTCTCGTCTCGATATTTTCCTTTCCTTTCCGGTTTGGTGTTCTGGTCTTTGGTGCTTCGCCCTACGGTTTCTGCATGTCGCTTTCAAGTTTCGGAGGGCGGAGAACGCGATTAACGAGCGGTAACAAGGTGAATTAATTGTTTTTTAGATTAGAACACTATGATGGAGTTTCAAAGATGTTTGATGATTTGCTCGAAAGTATTGTGGTAGCAATGTTATCTTTATTTGGATGATTCGACGCTGTGCTTCAAACATATTTAATACTATATGAAATTATAAATCGTGATGATAAAGGTCAATTGCAATAATAAATTGTGACCAGTGATTTTACTTTAAGGACATATTTGGGACGGGAATTTAATATGAACTTACGTTAAAGAAAATGTGCTAGGAATGACAAAATGAATAGTTGATAGTTAACCCCTTAACATACAAATAAAACGGAACTTGATGGGTCTAGATAATACTATTAGGTAGACTAGAAAGTAACGTCGTTTCTTTTACATTAAATTCAAACAAATTTTTAATAAATTTCAATTTTTATCAATTATGTAATCGCCTTCGCTCTCAACAGCCTTTTGCCATTTAGTATGCAAATTTTCAATACCATATCGATAAACATCAATGAGCTGATGAGTGATAAACAAGTATTTAAAATTGTACAAACGAGATTACTTTCCAGTACACCTAATATTTCAATTCGCTCATCTGAACAGTGACGTGAAAGTTCAGAAAGAGTAGATTTTATTTTGAAATTTGCATTTTTACATAACATTTAATCAGGTTAATACATAATGCTAACAAAGAACAACTGAATAACATTAAAAAATAATAATTTAATAGTTCTGTAAAGTATGAAATATTTCGAAACATTTTGGAATATGTAAAGGAACTAGACATTTTTTGCACTGCCAAGTTGTTTCACTTCTTACATTATTTTTTATACACACCCGACATCTCTTTGCCGGGAAATTCCTTTTTATGGTATAGTTTGCCACGTGTCGAAAAGTTAGAAAGAGATAAATTGCATATACTTATAATTGTTTACTTATACACTGCACGGCGCCGGCTGAAAACAAGTTTTGACGGTTCAAAGTCTACACTGGCACATGAAATGAACAGACGACACTAACTCGTCATTGTATGTCAAGGGGTTAAGAGATAACATAGAAGTAATTTCAAAAACATACCTTAATACTTTTTCTTCATAGAGGGGAGAGATTGATTTTTGTGGCAGGAAGCATACTGTTTCATTTAAAATAATTATATACTTGCACATTGTGCACACGTTTCGTTGCGATTCTCAAAGAAAC
The DNA here is from genome assembly GCF_026225885.1 of Hylaeus anthracinus. Lineage (NCBI taxonomy): Eukaryota > Metazoa > Arthropoda > Insecta > Hymenoptera > Colletidae > Hylaeus > Hylaeus anthracinus. The sequence goes on along the minus strand of NW_026534344.1, from coordinate 8,589,690 downwards.
ACGTTGTTAGAGAAATAGTTTCATTTTATCTGTCTTTTGTTACGAAATAGATACATCTTACCCGGTTTCTAGAATGACTAAAGTTTTTATACAGTTTAAAAAGGCTTACCCATGTATGTTACCCATGTATGTTACCCATGTAAAATAAAAATCAATCAATTTTAGGATCAATTTTAGGATACTTTAAAAAATCAAACACCTAATCTTATAAAAAATGTATGCAACGAAAGAAAGCGAAAAATTATTATATACATAGGATGTACATTTCATTCTATTTTGGAGAAACCGATAATTTCGGTTTTTGGAGTTCACAAGCAGTTTAACCCTTACACTCGGAAATAAACCTCAAGCGTCAAAAACGTATCTCATCGCTGTAACGTATGCATACATAGTTCCAGTGCCGATACTAACGAAATGAAACGATAAATTAGAATAAATAAATTAGGAATACATATGGTCTAATTCGGGTATCATCACTTATAGCATTTTTGAACAATTTATGATATATAACAAACATCTACATCATCCGAAGCCAAAGCGTTAAGTTTGAGAAAGACTCCCATACAAAACAGAAATGTCACTTCGTAGGAAACTATCGCTCAAATTCGCTCAAATTCGCTTTGTTTTTTTCCTCGAACGGTTGCGTTCGTGTAACAATTTGTACTGAGCTCTCAGCTATGCCACGACGATTAATTTTCGTGTTTTGCATACGCGATCCGTCGTTATCTGACGCCGTTTACGAAGTCGGCACACCGTGCGCGTTTTATCGGACACGAACGATGCAATATCGCGCTATTACTTTGCAACGTGTAATAAACGCTCGATAAGGAGCACTTGTTTGTTACGGTAATAGCGAACGATGGTCGAACAGCTGCGTTCGAAGCCCACACGCGAGAAAAGTTCCAAGGATGCTTCTGCAGCTCGCGGAAAGTCCCCTACCGTTTAAGAGGGCACACCATTTTATTGAACCCCAAAAAAGAGGTATTTTCTAAAATTGATTATAAAAAAAACTGTACGATGAGTTGATCTTAAACTTGCATTATATTTTATTGATTATTTGGACAAACGTAATGTCATTAACTTGAAGTTGCTCGGTTCGCCAGGCGATCACCAGATTTAACAACCCTAAATTTGTTGAATGGGGTTCAATTAAATCAACGGTGTATTATGGGATCAACGGAAGTGTTAAAAGATAATAATAATTTAGATCAAAAAACGCAATTATGTACGCAGCGTTGTGGTCGAAATTTCGAGCAATTTCTGTGTCAGTAACCATACTTATAGAAATGCAGATACATTATTCTTATTTACGGAATCATTTCACTCGAATACATAACATTCCAGAGACACAACAGTAGACATGACAACATGGAGCACACAGCACACGTGTTTGTAAATACAAATATGAGTAGGAACAGAAGTCTGACAAGTTGATACTTACAGTTAGTGCACTTGTAACTCGATACATTTTTAATCTAGATTCACGTGGAAACGAAGGCTCATATGAAAACAATTTATTCTACACTTCCGACTTATTTATTCACGAGGATTCACCCAGTAACCAATTACATCATCATTGCTGGAATACTGTGTATATACATTTTAAAAGCAGTATTGATTATATTACTATATTGTCTGTGTGAAATATTTAAAGAGTCTTACCAATAACATTGTAGAATATTATTTTTTTATAAATATATTACTTTAACAATAAACTTTGTGAGCTGTTCTTATATATAATATATAAATTACATACAATTGTTTCATGTATTATTCAATTTAGTACCATGTAAAATATTTTTGCATCTAATTGAAAAAAATGTTTTTAAGACCAGTCATTTAATCGATAGAGATAGAAGTAGAAACAAATGAAATGTGGTTTAGTCTTAAAGATTCTTATCTGTATCGTTCCATTATCTATTTATAAAGTACTCCCACGAGTATCACTAATTATCAAGGAAAACACTATTATTAGAAAGAAATGACTTATTCTATAAAAATAGGGTTTCTATAACAATAGAACACTTATAAATGGTACAAATTCTACAAGCTTTTGAATTAAAAGAATTTGTGGGACATAAGATAAAGAGTAGGTATTGTAAAAGTAAGAAAACTACTGAACTTTTAATTATAAATTGCCGAATAAATAAACTGTCCGACACCAGTATACCACGTGCACTGCTACAAAAAGGGAGATAATGCATTTTTTTGCCTTTCTAAATAGATTTAAAGAAATTGCTCATTAAACACCAGTAAATGTTCAGTATAGAATAAAATGGTTATTTCCACCGACGGCATACAATTTTTGTAAATAATTCGTAAAAACACTACTTAGGCTACGATTTTAATAAAAAAAAAAAAAGGAAGAAACGCTAAAGGCAACGGTTTCGCAGGATGCACGTCAATTTTCTTGAAACTCGAGTAGTTTGAACGATGGGAATCAGTCGACAGGTTTACGCTACCGTTACACGAAAATTGAACTCGTACGAAGTACGAACGCTCGCTCTTTGTAAATACGACGTGAACTTGATCTAGGTTGAAAAACTCGTGATACAAACTTCGAATGATTAGTTGCTCGATGGTGCTCCTGCTGGTGCTTTGCACCGAACCGAACCGAAATTGATTTTCACTGGCGAAAGATGGAGTAGGGACCGAGCTTTTCAAGTCAAATATTTCTCCTAGCAACAATTCTGTGTAGGATTGCTGGCGATCGAATCAATTTCTGATTTTCTTAATTAAAAAGCTACTTCAAGAAAATAAAATTTCAAGTAAGAATTGATATATCTGGAATCGTTCATAGTGGAGCAAAGTTGAGTCTACGATTAGGAATATTAGAATGAAACATTCTGAAAGTATAACAAATTAAATAAATAGTAGTTAAGTAAGCATAGCTACAGTATTAAAAAGGATTTATTTTTACATTTGAAGTTATTATATTCTTAGATTATTTACTTGATTTCACTGTATTTACAGTTTTAAATTTAAATGAAGCATCACCGAAAGAGTATGCTAACAGCATTATCGATTCAATTAATACTTTTTAGCTGAAAAAAATTAATTCGTTGCTCTTATAAATATCATTCTTATCGTGCAGAAATATAGGAAATTGATTGTTGGAATATTACGAACCTATTTATTATAAGGAGAATAAGTTAACATATTGAACAAAATAAAATAAGACGTAATAAACGTATGTAGACAATATATGAATTTTAGGTATAAACAGATTTAGTCAAAACTATTTTCGAGGACATTATCTTCCAATATTTCAAAATTTTATTAACAAAAAATGCACGTTTTTTATTATGTAGAAATAATTCTAGACTGAACAAAAACCGGTAAGATAATTTATGAAAATTTATGATAAAATAAATCCAATTGACACAATGAATAAATGAAATATAAATTGCAAGCGTTTATAAATATTAATACGTGAAAGGACACTTTTCGTTTGCGTAATCAATATCACAAAATTGTTTCGAAACTGCTAATTACTCATGATTACAAAAAAAGAGTTAACACTAATATCTTCATCAAATTTTTGAATCTATATTTACATCTTCATATGTCAAATTTTTGAGACTTTAAATGCAGAGTTAAATGCTGGGAAAACTCTCGTTAATGAGTTACTCTTTCATTGTTAGTCATAGTAAAAGAATAATACCGTGTTCACGCATAAAATACACTTCAAGCCATGTCCCACACTAGGATATTTCATAATTTAAAAGTTATGATTATTTTCAGGGTACTAAAAGTATAAATTGTGTGAAAAAATCAAATACATACGATTAAAGTGTCGTTATTTTGTCAATTTAAAAAAGAAATTTAATTCGCTTAATTTGCGCAATAACCCCAATATCCGCAATAATGAGTAAAACAAAATCATTCATCATTGATAGAGACCATCAGAATGAACGCAATCGAATTAACATTCCGGGCCCATTCTGCATGACCTCGCGCGTCACATGGTAACATTAAAAAGAATTTAACACGACAGATGAAAATGTAACAAAATCTTGTATACATGTGTATAAACGAACTTATGAAATTTCGAAACTTTAGGTCAATTACTTCGGCCGCAAAGAAAAAATCATAGAAATTGCCTCGAAATTTGTAAAAATAAAAGAGTGGCTCGTTAGTAAATTATGAAGGATTGGTCGAGCTGCACGATTTTTTGGGGCGGAAGACAGCCATTGAACAGGCCGAGAAAAAAGAAACAGCTGTCCGTAAGCGAACGCATAACTCTTTCCCGCTAATCCCATGTTTCACAGGCGGAATTCATTTCCACCGGGCATAATACTTTTCCCCCGCGGGCACCGAAAGCGACGGGCGCGCGCGAGCACATGCGTCTTGCGAACGTCTAAACCTATACGCCCACGCGGTGTCTCGCACCTGACTCTATTTCTCGGCTGATTTACGCCGTACCGCTGGACGCGGCCCAGGGGATGTTTGCGCATACATTAGCGAGGAATTTTCTCGGTTCGCGCGAAACGAGACGCCACGGTGGCAAAGGGAACGGCATTGATAAAGCTATCTCGTGAATAGAGTCGGCTATTGCTAACCCGTGACCATTTAATTAATTGCCCGGCCAAGAACACTCCGCCGCCGTGATTAATCTCGATGCTCGAGCCAAGGTCGTAACTCCTAGCCCTCTCCCTGAAATAGAAAAACTCTCTAATTGAAACGTAGGAGCTTTCGTTTCGGAATTTTAACCAGCTTCGACGTCGCTGGAATGCGCAACCGATCGCCTCTTGCCGAGTCTTTCGGATATTTCACGTTGTTTCTGGCCACTATCGGTGCATAATATGTTATTATAGCAGTTTGACATTGACGAATTAATGCCATCATCATTTTTATGAAGAATTAGGTCTGCAATGGTTTTAGTTATTCCTTTTCTTTAAGAAACTTGTCGAGTAACCAGAATCGGGTTGAATGACTAGGATATTTACTTTCAAGGTCACAGAATTTAATAAAGAACTTGTGTCTCGTCAGATTAGAGTTATAAATTCGAGGGTCAATAACTAAAACGTATGTATATTCTTTTAATTGCTCTATTTTCTATATACAAAATAGTATGAATTATTTTGGTTATTTAACCCTTTGCACTTAGCCCCAGCACTGTCCCTTGCCCCTCCTTGCAAGGAACAGTGTAGGTCTAACAAACATTGTTAGTGATTATCCAGGATAAACTTGCAAATTTGTCAGAGATGCACCTTTCCTTGAAGTTTCCTATTTAAATGTCGCAGAAAAGCAAATCAAAATATGGTGTATATCCTGAGATATATACCAACATGAGCTGATAGAAAGATAACCTGTGAAGTACATATGTGGCGTCTACACTCAAAGAAAACGATAAGAGGTATTTCTATTAGGAAAGTTGGCATATGAATACAGTTTAAATGACATAGTACAATTTAAAAATATAAATAAATAAGTCCAAGACTGTGACCTAACAGATAGAAACTTTTACGGTAATTTTCTGTCATGAATTGGTCCTTCATTATCTAAAGACTCATTTAAAATGTATATTTCCTCTGATTGATAAATAATTTATGAAACGCCTGTCAGGATGCATTCATAAATCAAATACATCTTCGCTCAAATTAATTTGGTTATATAAATTCATTTTCATATATGTATATTAGAAATAATAAAAACTTCAGAAACTACTTTCTGGCATAGTTGTCGAATTATTTAAATTTTTATAATCGAAGACCAAATAATATAAATCTATAAATGAAATCATTTGTTAACGTTACGTTTTGACTACAGTACAAATAAAATGTAGAAAAAAGGGAAGTGTATGAAACCTTGCCAGAAAACAATATTCGTGATATTCAGTAAACAAACTATTGCGCTAAATTTGTATAAAGTTAAATATATTTCCAAAAGAAGATCTTCAATATCGGAACGTACACGTTTTTGTCAAATATTTAATTTGTAACAACATTCGATTTAAATTTAATTTCGATCTATAATTCTAATATATATGAAGTGAAATTATAGTTAGTACAAGATAATTTTTAAAAATATGAAAGAGCAGTCTGAATATAATTATGTTCATGCCAGTGATTATGAATTTATCTCAAGTGAATAATTTTTAATTCCTTTTAGACATGTGATTCTAATTTAGATGAATGTAGAAAATAGGTAAAATCAATTTTTTAAAACGTTCGCCTTAGGCCATTCGTTACTGCCGACATATACAAGAAAATTAACAAAGTTTAAAATTTTGCACGTTATTTCACGAGTTATTGCGTATTTCCTTCTGCAAACATTTAACACAATACAATGCATACATAAACATAGTCAAACACCAGTTCAATGTGCAAAACATCAATCACTTGTTTGCATTTCATTAGCCGTGAAAGCCAGTCGAGCAGGATAAATGATATTTTAAAACTAATATACTAAACGTAAAATAAGTTTATGTTATGCGCGACCTGTTTGCCGAATTTCATAAAAGAAAACACGCTACGACAAACTTTTTCCAAAGTAAAAACTTCAATGATCTGCGCGTATTCAATGGCGACTATCTCTTTCGAACCTGAAGCAACTTTTCTCGAATCAAAATCTTCGACGACCTGACACATAGACATTTGAAGAGTATGCATTTTGAAACTGAAACAAATTTTTGAGGAACGGGTATTGTGATCGTAAATAACGGTAATTTTCACGTAGAACAAACGTACTCATGTGTATCAATCTGCCAATATCCCTAAAAAGGTTAAAATCTTCCAGACATTACTCAGTTTTTAAATGTCCTCCGCAAAATATCTGTCTATCAAAACTCCAACCATAAAATAACAGGAGTTCAACGAGTGAGTCAGTTTAGGAAATTCCACCCTCGAATTTTCTCAATTTCAACGTTTTCATCCTCGTTGGTCTTCTGATTGATTTAAACGAATATCGACAGTTGGGTTAGTTATGGGCTCGCAAAGGTGGCCATCAATCTCGAATCGCTCAGCAGGCACGTGGTTGATCACCAAAAAAAAAAAAAACATCCCCTCGCGGGTTTGCTAAGGTATCGCGGGTTGGTTCTCCCTTTTTGGGCTTTTCTGGCCTGCCTAACCCCTGTGTAAGATAATATTCACGCCCAATTACCTAAAACGCACTCCTTATGGAGCAACGCGGGGTTATTGGCAGGCTGCCACCGTGCAATCGTGTATCCGGTGTAAAACGACCTTGTTATTAACGTTCAAGTAAGCTTTACCAGCCAATAACTCGGCCTCCCTTGGCCGAAAGGACTCGCGGTGAACGAACCACGCGCGATACTTTACACTACAATTTTTGCCGTGGAGGCAATTAGTTGATCGCCTTGACGTTAACCTACATGGAGCGTCGGTACGCTTCTTTCAATACGTTTAATTTCGCTTCTTCATTTCGGCAAGAAGCGGCTCCCTTGGACTGCCGCTTGATAGTCTTGAAATATTTAATTCGTTTCGTATAAGTCAGAGGAAAGTTGCGAGTTTTTTTTTTTTTTTATTTAATGCAATTAGAACTTCTATATAGAAATTATTTCGCTACTTACACAATACATACATAATTACATAATACATGATAAATAATACATACATACAATAATACAAACAAAACAGGATACATCGTAGCTGAAGATTAAATCTTTAAGTTGCAGTTTTTTAAATATAAACGCAAGAGGTTACAAACTGGCACAATTGGTTCTGGGAGAAGAATACTCGCCCTCATGGGGAGATGATGTTTTAATTTCTGTAGCCCTGTTATTAATTTTTCTCTCTGTTTGTCGTATGTAGCACGTTGTTATAGAATATGGTCTACGTCTTAACGCTCATATCCGCACTGACATTGTGGATCACTTGTAAAGTCTATTTTGCGAGTTATCTCATTTACTGTTAGTAAAGGAAAAAATATATGAAGACGTACTATTGATGACAACACTTACTTAATCTTATTTGCTTTGAATTAATAAGAATTTGTTACTCCTAATGAACTATTATTAATTCTCTGATTACCTCAATAGAAAAGATATTTTTGTATGTATTTTTATATAAGAAATGTATAAATATATTTCCAGGAATATTGCTAAGAACAATGTACATTCTTTTTGCGATTCATTCGCAAGCAAAGCCTGCCTGTTGCAGCGAAAAGGATATACAATCACGTAGTTTGATATTTCAACTCTTTGTTTCAGCCATCCTCAGAAATCTATAAATGTTGTAATATACATACAATAGAAAAATAGAATGAATAAGGGAAACTTGTATAATAATATATTTAACAAAGTGTACAAGTTCAGACAGTTTAATCATTTAATCTAAAGGATGATTAAATCGTTAAAACTTGCTTATTTTCTCGACTATAGTGTAGTCCTTTTCTTTTCAGTTTATTGTATGATTACTTTCCCTTCTTTCTTTCTGTTTACCACTATGTAGAACTACCGAAAACAATGGACACCTGTTAAACATATTACTTCATCTCTAATATTAGAGAGATAAAAAACAAATCAGTTTGTCAGCATGATTGAACTTCATTTTTTATTTGTGTAAACGTCATTGAAATAGCAAAACCGTTTACAATAATCGAATAAATTTAAAAACAAGACACGCGTAGGTTAAATTGACTTTGCTTAGAAGTTCTAGAATTAAAGCAACTAATTTTAATGTAGATGATTCTTGGCTCCAAGCCAAGGTAAGTAAACTTCAGTGAAATCTTGCAACAATTATAAACCGCCTTTCGAAGACATTTCTCTGTTCTCACGGAATTCGGGCAGCGATATTCGACCTCCGAAAAGCCAAGAGACTCTCGCCTGCTTCTTCTCTACCTTCGGAGACCAGGTCCCCGTCGTTATGCTCGTCGTTTTTCGAGGATGCCCGTGTTTATGGCACGAGCAGGACAGTTATGGCAACGAACGGCCATCATCGGGACTCGAGTCGGACCTTCCAATTTGTTAATTGGCACGATAACGTACGCGCGATCGTATTTTCGCGACTAACCACGACGTTGCTAGCCAGAGTCCCGCGCGCGTATTGCGACTCCTTTTTCGGTTTCGTGTCCGGGTCGCATTTATTTGCACGCACAGTCTTGTGCTTATTAAGCTCCTTAATCTGCGGAATGGTTATCCGTCGACGTTCGAAGTGGGCTGGTTAGTTCGTTAATTGATCGTGTTGCAGGCGAACAGTTTTCGAGAGCCTCGAACCAGAACGGGGCGAAATTTGTGTACAGATAAAATTATCGGTGTTATCACCGATATCGATGTGTCATTTGACCCTTGAAGTAGCTAGTTGCAATGCTGGCGAAACATTGGAGTATTTTATCTAAAGGACGCAGTTTATAATACATTCGTAAGCCTCGGTTAAGGGGTTATTATCGTACACGCGATGCAAATCAAGGTTGTTTCATGAATAAATATTTTATATAAGAAATAATTGTGGATAGTCGATATTTTTGCACATAGCGCTACACGTGTTAAACTGAAGAAGAAAATTGTTGTTGTTTATATTTGGTAATTTTTTTTCAATGTTGTAGTTACATGAAGTTTATACCCTTTCCCGTGGTTGATAATATGAGATTGGATCATCCGAAAGCAAAAATTCAAGAAGATTATTAAAATGCAGTTTGGTCACTATTGTTCATACTAGAATAAACACCTCTGATTGAGAACAATTTTTATCATTTAAAAGTATGGTGAAGAATCAACGAACAGTTATAATTTTAGCCCGAACGATAGCTACAGAACTATATTTTAATAATCTGTAAGACGTATTTTTTTAATAAGATACTCCGATATTTCTTCAGGAGTTAATGTCAGTATGTTACTTGGCCAGGTCGTGAAATCCTTAAATATCGAAGTAAATAAATGTTGCATATTCATAACGTGCACCACTTTATATCATCGTGACTTCTAAAATTATATTTTAGGATCACTAATGTACCGACTTACAACTAATAGCCGAAGAAACCGCTTTGCATGAGTTCTATACATTGCAATGACATGTATGAAAAAGTATCAATATAGCTACCAAAAGTAACTTCTTACCTCAAAAGAATTATATGTGTTTTTTTAGTACGAATGTACATGAGAATACCAGCTTGACTTTTCAACTGATTTCGTCATTTGAATACCTGCTTACATTTTTATTTTCATATCATCTTTACAGATGAAAGCTTTATTTTAAATCTCAAATAGCCGCAAACGAATACACGTATTCCGTAAAAATATGACGAAATGCAAAGCGTATTCCGCGAGTAAAAATGTTTAAAAAATCAGCGAGATAGACGAAATACGAAGAGCGCCAGAGGGGCAGGCGTACGTCGCAAGAGGAAGGGGGTGAAACGACGTGAGAGACGATCGTTGCGGACTGGTTCGACTAGCTGCGGGGTCAGTTTATCGCAAACAAATGGGTTACGCTCGTTCGACGCCGTATTTCACCGAAATTTATTGTTTATTATTCCGCAGGCCCGGGATGATATAGGGCCGTGTTTGCCCGGAGTAGCGTTAATGTCGTTAATAGCACCACCGGTTCGACTGCCAACCACCGGCATCGCGACACCCGATACAGGGACAAAACCACTCGGGGACAGGTTTCTCCCCTCCACACTTTCCGCGCCCATTCTTTCTGTACCCCCGTTGCTCGTTCCCCGGTTTTATTTTTGGATCGTCGCGCGTCCCCGTTGAAATTAAACGTGATCCGATCGCAGACGCCGCGACCGCCCCCGATAATCACGTACCCTCGGTATTTATTGCTGTCTCGAGAACGTTGACTCATTTCTTGGACACCGAGCCATCTTCTTGTTGGCAAGTCTCGATCTTTTTTACTTTTACCTCTTGACATACAAATAAAACGGAACTTGATGCGTTCAAAAAATCAAAGATGGGCAAAACCCTAGGCTTCGAATAAATCTGAAGTTTGCCAATGTGTTTGTCTAGTTTCCTTCATTGGAAAATGTTCAAAAGAGAAAACGAGAAAAACATATCGGGACATTTCATATTTATTCGAAACCTCGGGTTTTGCCCGTCTCTGGAGTTAGGGATGTAAAAAACTATACAGACAGGGTTACCAAATACGCTTTGAATAGTATGCAGCAGTGATGGGCAAAATCCGAGGTTCGAATAAATCTGAAGTTTGCCCATGTGTTTGTCTTGTTTCCTTTTTTGGAAAATGTTCAAAAGAGGAAACGGGACAAACATGTCGGCACACTTCAGATTTATTCGAAGCCTAGGGTTTTCGCCATCACTACAAAAAGTACTATTTCATTTCGCTCAATTAAACAATGATGTGGAAGCTGAGAAAGAGTACATTTTATTTTGAAATTTGGATTGTGAACGGTATGAAACGTTATGAACACTGTGACGACCTGTGTCGATTCCATTATCATCACTAGAATAGCCTATTGTACCATCATCGTCACTTTCATCTGATACATCCGACTTATACATGATACAGGTCTTGTAATTTTTACAAAACGTGTTTTTTTTTAAATTTATTTTAAATCTCAATGGAGATTTATAAAAATCGAGTACAAGGAGTAAGAAAGGAGATAATTAACTTTGTTACAATGGTTTGTACATTAAACTATTGCTACTTATGAGTAATCTTAAACTTCTACTTAATGATACCAGACTTAAATTATAATATTCATACCCTTAGCTTACAGTTTTTCAAAAAGGTTATAATGTATAGGCAAGCCTTAATATTCGGCTTCTCTATTAACAAGGATATCTCTAAAGGTAGCTGTAGACCTACCTTGCGAAAATTTACAATTAGTTTACATCTCTCGTTATAAAAAAAGAATTTACGGAAATAAATATATGCCAATATGCGATTCTATCTTTCAAACAAAGATGCACATTTGATAAAAAACAGGGTTTTAAATTTATGTATTAAGTTAATTATTAAATTCAGAGGATATGGAAAACTCATATGAACGCCTTGGAAGCATACTATATCATGTTCAATTTTTGAAAATTTATTATTTTATGTATCAATGAAGAATATAATAGTGGATAATCCTTTACGTAAAATGCAAATTTTTATTTCATTTAAGGAATTCTGCATACAGTGGAAAAAACATTACCATAGAAAGTTAGACGTAATGAAACAGTTCATCTTCGTCCTCAATCACTTTCTTTAATTGTCACCCTGTAAAAGATACACGACTAACACAATTAATCACTTGAAATTATCATATGTAAATATGGAACCAATCGACCCGGAAGAATAAAATACAGTAAAAGTACAGTAGGACCTCGCTCACTGCAGAAAACCAAGGTCGTAAATGCCTGCAATAATAGATATCCCTGCAATAACCGAAGTGACTAACCCAATGAGCTGTAGTTTCACACAATATATGCCCTCTATTACACGCAAGCTTATTCATTAATTAATGACCATTCCCTTCACTCGTCGACACCATGTAATGATCGAATCTCTCGTGCGCTCATTAAGGTTTGTGTTAATCAAAATTCCGCTATTACTTCGCAATACTCGAGCAAATCTGTCAAGATTCTTGAAATTAATTCGACGAGAAATCGTCCGAAGGCGCTGCACAGGTGCAAACTACGAGCCGAAAAACGATTTCCCTTGCTCTCCCTCTATGTTTTCTTTTCTACGGGTCTCGAGTCAACGCGCACGACCCGTGTCACCCTGCATGGCAGCCTGTATCACGCCAATCAGTTAACCCGGCGTGGACTTGACGCTAACGCGTTTTTAATGCGGGACAATCTCGTTGCGAGTAAACAGACGGATCGAAACCCTTTCCCTTGAGTCCGCTTCTTAGATTGACTCTGAAGTGGACACTTTATCGTAGTTATTCTTGAATCGAGGACAGTTGACTGATCCTTGTTCGAATGGATCCTCGATGATAAGCGTGATGTGTTGCGCGGAGGATGATCATACTTTTATTGAAATTGTGCACTCCGTTCTTGTTTTAATGGAGCCTCTAGAAGTAATGGTTTTTTCTATAGAGGGTCTATTTGGTAAATTATGTCACCATTTTTTCGGTATTTCTGATAGTGCAATTAACAAATTATTAGTCAAAATTAAATTAGGAAGTTATTTTAGTCAATAGTTTATGAATTCTTGGTCAGCTGCATGTTCGTATATTTTTAAATGTGAAAAAATGCGTTTCGTGTAAAAATGTAAAGGTCACCTAGACTTTTTTTAAATGGCGCCATATGTTTGGACGTCATAGAGTCGTTGCTGATGTCGAAACGAATTCGACGCTGTATTATACGTTGTATTATACGTAAAAAAGCATTTGTTCAGATCTAAAAATATGTGAACATGTAGCTCATTAAGAACTGATAAACTTTTGTCTAAAACATTTTTTAATTGCACTACCGGAAATACCTAAAAAATGGTAGCGTTAACTCAAGAAGCCTGTGCGAAAAATACTCAGCATAAGGTAGTTTGATAATGATTGAAAAATGATAAAAATTTACGCTTAGGTAACAATTAGAAAATTTATAAAGAAGCACGTTCGGAAATATGGAGAAAATTAATTAGTGACTGAAATATTTTAATCTTTGTTGATAAAAACTTCGAGAAATAAATAAAATATAAACATGTTACTCGTTGAATAAAAATTAGGATCTGAATTCTACAATGAAATGCTTCGCAATGAAAAGACAAATTAGAACACATCGAAGAGCTTTCGAGTAAAACAAAAATAAAATGAATAACTCTATTCTAAAACAAAATTTTTAATAAGTTTCGACACGTTGTTCTTTGCTTACAACTTTTTGACCCAAAATAAACAAGTACTTCCGATTTGGTCGTGAACGGCTCAATGGTGTCCACGTTCGGATTATCGTTAAATTAATGGACCTTTGATTACAATTTGGGAAATCTGTTCTACAGTGTCACAGGTAGGGGCTGCCTGGCTAACGAACAAAAGTAAATGGAAAAACGTCCCAGCCACGGTGGCCATAAATCGCGAAGAAGGCTCCCGGTCGGGCAGGGCCGCTATCTCCCCTCGGTTCCTCCGTTTCCACACTCCAGACGTGCGTTATTGCGCTAATAAAGCACTTAACAATTATTTTCCGGCCGGTGATTTTTCAGGCGACCGCGGGCAGCCACTGATAAACCGGTGTCCCGTCCGATAACCCAGACCCGACCGCATCGGCCTGAACCGCCGCGTACGTTGCGAGTTATCGTCCCCGAAACGAAAACAGGAGGGCCCTGGTTGCAACAGTCAGACCATCACTTGCCACCGTCGACCACCCCTAATGCACAATTCGCATGTGAGCGTTCGCGGAACCGAGCGTCGACGAATCGCAGCCCACGGGCGATCCGTCCGCCGCTTTAATTGAACGCGATCGCAATCGGTGCTCGCGATTTGTCTTAATTTCGGTGGCGACCTGCACACCTCCCTGGTTCCTTCCCCGTGTCCTTATCGGGAACCTGTACCCCCCGTCTAGGAGTCGTTCTGACGCCGTCACGCGTCCTCCTATCGGGCCCGCCGATCGTCGTCGGGGAGATCATCGTGGCGATTGGGATTTCGGTGCCCGTGGACGCTAATTTCGTTGCTGAATGGCACCGTAAGCGATATAATGACCGGCTTGGTAGGCGTCTTAATTATTCCACGGGATAGCCGTCGGAGACTCGTTCCGATTCTTCGCGCTCCTCGCGGCTAGATCGATGGAGCGTGGTAGACAGTAGACGAAAATTCGTTTGGTTTATCTTGGATTTGTCAGGCAGAGTTGTCTCGACGAATAAAGATGTCTTGATCGGACAATGTGGGAAATGTACTACGGTTCATTTGGTTACTGTTAGATTATGTGATTATGTGGGCTGAATGACCAAGAACTTTCTTGATTATTATAGATTTATTAAGAAAGGTACAAAAGCGTATCTCATCACTGTTCAATTGCACGAACGGGGAAAGAACAGGGGTCAAAACTTGGCATAAACAAAAAAAGAACATTGATCATTGTTATCGAAACGTAGAACGTAGATCATTGTTAGATACTCTTAAACAATTGTCTTTTTAAATATATAATTATTAAATATTACCTTTATTGTACCATGTAACTCGGCGTGGAATCGTCCGATTCGATTCTAACAAGATTCAAATTGAAGAACGGAATTTGAATTATCTAATAGATTGTTATGATCATTGTTAGTTACCCTTAAATATTTGTTTTAATAACTATTTTACCATTGGCACAACTGACTATGAATGGTTATAACCAAAAGAATCTATACAAAACTATCACATGACTGACAGCAAAATACACAATCAATGCTAGAATTACCGAGGGTAATGTATACTTGTTAACCCTTTGACTGCTAAGGGCGAGTATACAGTCAGTCCCATAAATATGTACACGAATATTACACATGTATAGTTTTAGAATGAAACATTTATTTGGAATCATTAAACCTATCATTTTATTTAGACTTTTTTCAATAGAGAAATTGCCTCAGAGACATGTTTATATTCGTTACGTCAATGAAACAAAAATATCAGCTTATAGAGGATGATGAAACGAAACTTTTTTTATACTTACAGTTTATTCATAGAATGCATAGTTTCGAAAATAAAAATTGAAATGTTAGAAGTTTGTTGGAAAAATTCAATTTCAGGGAAAAGGTCTTCTAAGTTTAAAATTTTTATCTCTAAAACTAAACGTCCTATGAATAAACTGTAAGTATAAAAAAAGTTTCGTGTTTTCATTCTCTACAAGGTGATATTTTTTTTAAATTCGATTGTTCGACTGTTGTTTTTTTTTAAGACAACTGCAACAAGAGACCATTACAAGATCCCGTGAGAAAGGTCTTTTTAGTTTTTAATTTTTATTTTTGAAACAAAGCATCCTATGAATAAACTGTTAGTATAAAAAAGTTTCGTCTTATCATTCCCTATAAGCTGATATTTTTCTAAAATTTACACCTCTACGCCTTTTAGAATTTCAAACAAAAATCGTCCCGCGACCAAAGGGTTAATCAAGCTACTGTATTTTTGATAGAGAGATTAGAGATTAGAAGAGGAAGAGGTAAATCAAATGATTCGTATAATTAATCTAGTAACTTTCAAAAGAAATTCAATATACGTATGTCGAAGTGACGCGCTTGTTAGGTCTAGTGTTAAACTCTTCAGGGACGTTGTGTCTTCTTGTTTCACACCGTTGGATCGATGGGTCCCGGTGTTAGATAAATCCGAAAGCGAACATTTACCTAAACCCGATAATAGAATGTCTACGATGACACACAGTGCGTCATCTCTGACAAACAATCCGTGAAAAACAATTGAGTAATTGCTTGCCAAAGGTTGATTGCGCACTGATTCACCGAAGGGCAAGAAAATCCTTCGCATTGCCTCGTTACCTTCCCGTTACTACTTTAGAAATAGCTATAGGGATATAGAACCTAATCCCTCGATATAACGGCACTACAGTAAGATTTAAACATTTTTGCCAGTCAGGCACTTCCTCATCGATGGTGACGTCACATTTAGATTCAACGTCCACCTGAATATTATTATTAATCAAATAGAACCCAAGGATTGATTGTGTCTATTCAGAATTCAAGATAAAAAATTTCATTAAAAAAGAAGAAGGAGCGAATGGAATTACTTTTTTTACATACTATTATACGTATATGTACAATATATAAATTATATTTTATTTTGAATGAAGACTTATTATTAGTTTAATATATATTTATTTAATATCAATTCCTAAAAATAAACTGGTCGGTTTCATTCTAACATGTGTTCATCCAATGGTTTCTGATCAGTTTGACTATCATTTTAACTTGTACTTGTTGAATTTTGAATTTGAATTCTAGAAAGATTAATTAGAACCCAACAAAGAGCTTGTGAGTTAGAAAAATAAGAATGCACAATTCTGTTCTAAAATAATCTTTTTAATGATGTTTCGATACTTTATCTCGGTTACTTTCAGTTAACAGAAACAAATTACAAAATACAATTTTGTAAAAAAAAAAGTTCAAAATACACTTAAATTTACAATTTGTAAAGAAAGATTAAGGAACTCGATAAAGGACAGTTCTTGGCGAATTCGCTAGAGTAAGGATATAATTCTTATTCTTCAAAAATATCTATTCAAAAAACGTATTTATATTTTAATGACTTTTATTTAATTTAAGCAGTTTCATATTTAAACAAACAAAATTTTATCCAGGCTATTTATTCAAATACAAGTTGTTATATTAAATTAAATTATTGTTAGTAGATGGCGATATTTAAAAAATTTGGAAACACTGATATTATTTATGGGCACCCCTAACATACTAACATAGTACATATTGGTCTATCCATAAGATTCTCGAGTCCTCATACAGTTTCTAGTCATCGATACCCCAAGTGAAGTTCGATTAGTGATCTTTATTTACCTAAAAAAAAGCTTTAAGGCACTTTCCCTCGGAAGGACGACTTTTCCAACGATTTCATATAGAGATTCATCTTCGACGAGGATTCGTACGCGTTGAGAGGCGAGAGATTCGTTGCGGCTTCTTTACAGGCAATATTTCTCGGCACCGTTTTCGCGTGCGCGATTGCCATTAATCCGCCGACCGAGAATTGGTACTAAGTTGATGCTTACTAATTTCCATCGAGTTGGCCGATGTAATTTAACGAGTTCCTAGCGTGTCTTAATTACGAGCAGCGTCTAATCATCGCCGCGGCGCAGGCGCGCGGTTGGAAATTCATGCGAAAATCGTGCGCGTTCCATTGAACGAGATTCAGCTCGATCGACGATAATTGCGTCCTTTCACCTCGGTTAAATAACACCTCCTTTGATTCGGTAAGCGTTACTCGACCCATTCGAGGCGCGAAATTGTCGCGATCAATCATGAAAAATTCGCAACGACGCGTGATCGTCGCTACGATTAAAACCTCCAACGACTTCCCACTAATTTCGCGCTACACGATGACAAATGGCTGGTTCACAAGTTGGACGTGCGACTCAAGGACCAACGTTTCATGTATCTTAAATAGGTGTGGAAATTCACTGTTCGTGTGGACAGCGCGCTGTGGGCTCGAATGATACTATTTCTGGAAAGAAATTTTATTATTACAGTTATTATTAGAGTTATTGTATATTTGAGAAATAGTGTTGATTTCATCAACACTAATGAAATACAATTAAAACTATAAAACAATGTATTTGTAAGAACGTGGTATATTATAATTGTGGTACAAATTACATTACGTAGTAATGCATACAATTGATTTATTTATTATAAATTGTTGTACGCTTTTTAATAACGTTCTAGATGCGTTTAAGTTTTAGTACTTGTACGAACTACCTACTTCTTCAAAAATGAGAAAAAACCCAAAGATGTAAATGTAGTTCAAATACAGACATAAATGGTTGCATCCGACAATATAATTTTTCTTTGCTCTCTTAAATTCCAAAAATTGCAGGAAGAGATTATTATTACACTTTCTAATTCATATCATTTATATTTGTCGTAAGTGATGGAATATCTTGTATTACATTTAAATTTCTTCAATGCTGTACGATTTTCATCGAAACCTTTTTAGAAATAGAATTTATCTTACGCTAGGAACCCATGAATTATTAATAAGAATATGTTTTATCTTGTCAATACTTTTAAACCTTGCAAGTGTAGTAACATTAATGAAGAGATCTTTCTCCTTGCCTCACGATGCAATAAGCATTTTTTACGCTAACTGCACATGATCAAAAATCATAGATAGCATTGACAGGTAGTAGATAGAGGTAATTTTCAAAAGAGGTACACATTTAATTACACAGCTATTATACTTATAAATTGTTTATTAATTCATAGAAAGGAAAATGGAAAATATAGCATATTAATGTTTATCAAGTCATTCTTAATTTTATAAACTACAAATACTTTTTTAGTTAATAAGCAAAGGATTGTGTATCAATAAATGTTATTCTCTTTTAATGGCACAAGATTGCTTCGATAATACGCATTGTGGCTATAAAAAGACACCACGAGTCTGACTTGTCATTCTGCGCGAATGGATTAAAGTTACTCGCTGTATATTGAGAAGTATAACTAAAAGGTTTTCCAATAGGGATGATGTGCTTTTAAAGTGTATTAGTAACTCCGTTTAATTTCATATAAGTGACACTAACTGCTATTCGTACTCAGTATACTCTGACAATTCATCATAGTGAGATTCATGCTTCAACAGTGTTTGGTAATTACCAACAAATTGAAAGTAAAGTAAACGCTTTTTCGTAAATAGTCAACGTGCACTTCGTGAAGATTATGGTTTACAAAATCTGAACGTGAACACTGAATGAATTAAAAATGAATATCGAACATCGCATTCCACACATAATTACCATACAATATATTTCAATGTAAAGAGGAAAAGCTTATTCTATCTTAAAACATTCGCGACCACTGATGTGAATTCACATTTCAAATTCTATTCCTGGTTATGAAAAAATTACGAAAATCTTTTTATTTTATCCCCTACATATTTACAACATTGATATTTCAAAATATATATTGTAATTTTGATCGTCGCCCTAACGATACAAATTTGCGATGTCCAGCTTCAGAATTTCGTTATTTTCGTCAGTACTCGGTATTAGAAACGTAAAACATCTGCCGGTCGCGAATGTGTTAAATGGTTGTTGTTTAATTTCATTTTAACATCATACCCTTTTTATCGATAAACCTTTTATTATCGAACCTTCTACAGCATCGAAACATACATATATTACTTCCAACAAAGGGTAACGTATCATATTTACATAGAATACCTTCTACCACCCTTTCGTTAGTCACCTTCCCGAGATCGTCGTTGGCACGCGTTCATCAACACCGACGGTACACGTTCTTACGAGACAAGTTCTCTGGAAACGCGCGTGTCGGTTGGTTTCGTGGTTGCGTACCGTCAGACTGAACCCTGAGTGTCATCGTATTTAATTAAAATGTCACACGCGTGATAAATGTCGCGTGTGTCGCGTGAAAGAAATCGTCGTAGCCAGCCGTCTCTGTCCGTTCTTTCCGCGCAGGAGGGACCCGTGAGCCGCGTTCGAGAATAATAAATGAAATTTGCTATCGTCGTGACACCTATACCGCGGCGTTGAAGGCGCACGTTGAAAAAGACACGGCACAGGAGACGCGCGAGGGGGCGGAAGTTACCGAGACACGTATTCATCTCTGGGACTTTTCGACCACGATTACGTAAGACGGTAATTTTTCAATATTACCCCGGACCTTAATTCGTCGCTTTCACGGGCTGCTTTGTGCTTGGACGCTCTTTGTTTAAACAAAAGGGTATCAGTCCGCTTTCGAGCGAAACGGTGGACGTAGGAGGAATCGTCGTGCGCTGTGTCGCGTGATTCTTTCGAAATTTTTGCAGGAAGTAGAGGCCAACGTACCAGTTATCTGACGTTTAACCCTTTTCGTATACGTGAGCCACGTGTGAGCGTGACAGAGTGGTTTGCAAAGAGTATATATTAGGTATAATTACCAAAATAGTTATACTTAACACATTAGCGACCGGCAGATGTTTTACGTTTCTAAAACCGAGTACTTATTGCTCTATTACAGCTGCTGTTTATATTGAGCTGTCTGGAAAGTCCATGGCGATTTTTAATAGGCGGTGCAGGTTTGAATATATCGGAATGGCTGAAAACAAATAACATGTGTACAGTCCTTAACAGGTGGAAAGGTTTGTGAAACAAAATCGTACATATATAATTCAATAAATATAAATCAAAATTTAAATATGCCTTTGAATTTTTCTTGAAAATTGGCATGAACTTTCCGAACAACCTAATACAATTCAGTTCATACATTGTAGCGGACTGTGTGCCGAAACAGAGGCCTGGGTATTATTGAGTGAACGAACTCGTGGTCCGGCAACAATGATGTCGCGGGAACCGCGAATCGGTCCGAGAAACGATGTAAAATTGACGATCGGCAGGACCTTCGATCGAGGGGTGCATGTAGTGCCGAGTCAGTCGGCTCGCACCTAATTTAAATTTTATTTATGTACTGTTATAAAGTATTCGTATTTATTCACTCACGTTAACATCCCAAAACATATAGTGTTTTTATCAAGTAAAATAAAGCGGAAGACGCACGATATATGTATGATCCTGTGATCCATAATCTAAATATTACATTCTTTAAATAAAATGTCCAACAACACTTTTTATTATTTCATGTATCTGTCACATTCCTGTGCCAATAATTTTGTAACTCGCTATGTATTCGCAAAACAAAATATCATCCAACAGATTGGCTGTTTTTAAATTTGCTGTTTTAAACAAATTATGTTACGGATAAATTCATTTTCCTCTCCACGCTCTAATTTCAAAGATATATGTATAGTAGTATGATGAGCAATTATCGTTCTCAGTACTTTTAAACGTTAATTCTGTTGAAGACAATTACACGTATCATTTATAGGGTGAAAGTAAGGAAAACATGATTTCTGTTCATATTTCATAGTTAAAGGGAAACAAATCTTCGTTGTTGCCTCTCCGTTTTCTCTGTCGTTGAGATGAAGTCGGTGGACTCTGAAAAAAATTCTCGCGCAGAAGACGCATCTACGCATATTCCATGCGTAAATGCACCGGGTGTGCCTGATGCATATTTATCGAGTGGGACTCTCGCGAGGCCCACTTACGCAACTTTCCATTTTCCTGCAAAGCGTTATCGGGTCTTCGTTTCGCGCACGATTGGACCTCTGCCCACGCATTTAACGCAAGGTGACAACAATCGGTTCAACAAGTCGTTAACCTTGCATTAACCCTTTGCGCTCGACGACACTTCTACAGCGAGTTAGTAACTCCAGACGATTTCTAGAATGTTTAACGAATTTCTTAGAGGTAACATAAAATTATTTTATATTATATTTTTGAATATTTCATGTTTACTTGCATTTTAGAAAATAAAAGGTCTTAATATTAAATTGCGTATTTCTTATACAAGTGACCTCGTTTTGTGTAAAACAGTGCAAAATCAAATTCATCTTTACTTGAATTGATTTCGCTATAAAGATCAATTTTTATAGGGTTTCAAGATTTTCATGGATACAAGGAAAGCTTTTAAAAACAACTTCCATCCTGCCACGATTGTTGAATCTGAACTAATTTTACTCTTTTACAATTCCTAAAAGAATATTGTTAATAAAGTCGTATTACCAGTCTTTGGATTATCTTTATTGCAGGGACCTTTCTAGTTTTGGACAGTATTAGACAGTTTTGTTCAATTCCATGCAATTTTGAACAGTTTTGGACAATTTTGTTCAATTTTGTTCAATTTGCTTCAGTTCTATGCAGTCTTGATCAATTTGGATCAGTTAAATTTAGTTCTATCCAGCTTTTCTCAATTTACTTTACTTTTCGTTAATTTTGTTCAGTGTTGTCTGGTTGGTTACAATTTTATCACAATTTTGCTTAGTTTCGTTTCGATCTGTTAAATTTTATTCTCTCTTCTTCACTTTTGTTTAATTTTGTTCAGCTATGATCGGTTTTGTTCAGTTTTATTTCATTGAAATTCAACTGTATTATTTTTTTTATTTTTTATATAATCTTAACTACACAGAGATGTCAAGGAGAAGCCATAAGCCATAAGACCAATTTTACATAGCAATCTTACAATGAGGAAAGGAAATAATAGGTTTTTGAGAAAGAAAGGTTCGAAGGTGTCCACTATCGATGTTTTTATCGTAAATAGAAAAACTCCTAATGCGAAACCGCGGTAATTCACGGTTTAGCGATTGGTTGGCTGGCTTTGTTGAATTTCATACGCTGGAATCGGTGAAGCGTTCATGGCTCGTCAGGGTTAAAGATTTATGAATATTTGTTGCGCCAGTAGAGCAACGATAATTGGTAGTTTCAATCCCATCGTTGGTAACCCATCGGTATCGTGCTTGGATAATGCTTCTACATACAGTAAGTCGCTTAACTCGGTAGCTTTAAATTAATCATATACTGTTTACTGTGCGATGGAATTCTTCAACCGAAGGTCGCATGTTATCAAACGAAACAGTACTGTGATTGAAATGACCATTAGAATAATAATTATTCTTCTTTCGAGCAAGAAATTACCGTGGCTTAAATTGAAAATTCATCGTAATTTTTGCAAGCTCCATATCTTGTTACAACGTTGGATTGTAAACTTTTGGTCAATCTCTTCCAAATTTCTTACATAATTTGATTATTAAGGTAGTGATTATTATTGTCGACTGCATATTTGACCTTCTTCGGCAACTATAGTATCATAGTAATCTAAAACATATTAAACGAAGTACACGAACTTGAATTAAATAAAAATTCTGTAATTCAAACACAAGGAATTTAATATATTTAATGTATTTCATATGTCTCGTTTCATACGTCATACAATTTTGTTATAGATCATTCACTCCAGAAAACAAACATTATACCTGCCAATATTCTACTAAAAATTTAAGCTTTAAAATAACGTGACCTCATAGCTCCTGTAATTTAAGAAATTGATATCTTCCTTTTTCTCAACATGCAAAGAATTCGTTTTATTTGCTTGACGAGACCAATAACTTTCAGTAACTTGCTGTGTTATCGAGATACGAAGATCGCGTCGAGTTACTTCTTTTTTAGACGGAATACACAATATTTCACTAAGGAATTCGAAGCAGTATCGAACGTCGAGGGAAGAAGTATTAACGTACGTGATCTCAGCGCGAGGTCAGAAGTCAATTATTACTAAGATATCCTAAAATAATTCGTATTGTAAACGATGTTTTTCGTTCTTTTTTCGGAATTCCCGACACGTGGCTACTTCTTCCAGGTAATTTCAAACAAAAGAAATTTATCGTAAGTCAATAACTACGATCAAAGTCACGTGAGAGCGTATCAGTATCGGCCATTAAACATGTGTCACTCTCACTCGTTAATCGATTACACACTTACGTATATCGGGTGTAATGGATAACATTTCGAGCATCATTTACGCTAGAAATTATTTTAAGAATATCTCGGTAATTATTGACATCTGACCCCGTATACCATAATAAATACTTTTTTACTCAGCCTTTGGTATTTGTTTCAACTCCACAATGAGCTATTGACTGTTCCAGTTAGGGAATTCAATGCTTGACGATTAAAACCGCAGTACGATAAAGGACTGATTTCTGCATTCTCTCAGAGATAGTATGCTACTTTCGAAAGTTATCATTGATTATCGAATGTATCATTGTGAATGTACAATTTAC
The DNA here is from genome assembly GCF_026225885.1 of Hylaeus anthracinus. Lineage (NCBI taxonomy): Eukaryota > Metazoa > Arthropoda > Insecta > Hymenoptera > Colletidae > Hylaeus > Hylaeus anthracinus. The sequence goes on along the minus strand of NW_026534344.1, from coordinate 8,565,525 downwards.
ATTATGATAAAATATAGCGAACGTTAATAATAGATCGAAAATTGTTGAGATGATTAATCATTAATACGATGAATAGACTTGTTCTTTAACTTCATCATTGTTAATTTTGAAATGTATTAAAAATTTCAATGGCCCATGTAGTACACATTCATGTTTAGTTCTTAGTTCTTCCTCGGATCCAAACAATTTTATAAGTTTTGTCATAGTTCTGTCATAAAAAATTATTATTATCCGATTTCTTTCTTGAATATAAAATTTATTTGTATTTGAAAGGAAAAGCGAATAATAGAATTTTAATTTTCTAATTTTTCGAACAACTATTTAGTATTTTTTTATCAATATCCATTTTTCAAATATTTCATTAACGTCCTTACTTACGTGCTTACTGCTACAGCAAGTGTTTAAAATGATGAGCTTAAACTTGGATGCATTTTCTAAAACGTGTTAATGTAGAAAACATTGCATCCAGCAAATAATATTAATATAAATTAAAACATTGACTCCGACTAACTATCTTGTTTCCGTAAAAGTTACACATGTTTTTAGTCGTAATTGTTGCGTTTCTGATTTTGTTGAACTGATATAACATAAGACGACGAATATCCTCTGTTGCCTATTTTAAACCTTTATAAAATACTCAATAATTTATGTTGTTTCTTCGAAAACTGAAAATATATGTCAGACACCAATCTTGTATATCCCTCTGTCTCTATCTGGATAATCAACCATAGTTTTTGCCCATGTAGTAAGTCTACCTGAAAAGACCGAATTACACATGGAAAACACCAATATTAGGTTCGATAAAGAGTATGATTACGTTCCAGAATCCGATGGTTCCGCAGAACGCGCTCGTAATCTGTGCGCGTTCATCGACGTTTCGTCGAAGCATGCGATCCGTTCTAACTTGATTCACGTGCAACCTACCGACCGATCCCTGATGAATGACTTGGCAATTATACACTCGTCGGCTTTCTCACCTAGCAATGTTGCCGTTAAGCCGAACCCCGTGCCCACGATGCGAGAAACGCGCGCTGTTTCGAGCCTCGTAAGTTATTCGATTAATCGATCAAAGTTAAGGAATTTTCAAGCCCTGCTTGTTGCAACACAAGGCAGGGAAATGCAGGTTTACGGAACCGTGCTGAAGATTTTTGAGACAAAAGTATGAGTTAAATCCTCGCAATACCGAACTGGTTTCGTTATATGGAGTATTAAACGGAGAAGTTACTTTGTATCTACTTGATAAAAATCTAGAGTGTCTAATAAGCCCACATGCAACGTTGATAGTAAAAATTTAGTCGCGTCTCAAAATTAAGTAAGAGAATTTAACGATGAAAGGATCAAATCCTGCTCGTGAAGCAGAAAAGCGTAGGTCTACGGGCTCGCCTTAAAGATTTTTAAGACGAACGTGTGAATTAAATTTCCAGGTTACCAAATTTTTTTTGTTACGTAGACAATTAATTCGCGAGGCTACTTCGTACCTACTTAATAAAAACTTGAAGTGTCCAATATATAGCAGCAATAAGGATCGAGAAGTAACCGATCAATTAAGACAATGAAGTAGTTGTGCACCATTATTATTAATGAACCTCCGGAATAAAAAAATTTATCAATATAAAAGTCGAACTCTGCTTCTTGCAATGACAGAAAGGATGAAACAGATTTCTGGAGTCATGTTGACGATTTTTGAGACAAAAGTGTGATTTAAATTCTTAAATAGATTATTAAGAAAGTACTTTATATCTATCCAATGAAAATCTAAAGTATTTAACAGACTTACACGTAACGATAGCAACAGGCACCTAGCGGAACTTTCAAACAAACCACCAAACTAGGAGAATTTGCTAGTGCAGGGATTGACTGACGGTTCGGGCGCAGTTAACGAAGCTCTCGTAGATAATTAAACGCACATAATTAATTAACGTCCAATATAATACGTCTTACACCTGCTGTGGTATGCGTCTGACTACCTGCCAGCCTCTCGTATACAGGATGGAGCACTGAAATGGGAACACATGAATATCTCTGTTATCTACGGTTCTATGAAAAAAATGTATAGAACGAAATGACACTGTTTGAAGGGGCACTTGTAATGTTAGAATCATTTTTTTCTTAGGGTAATTTTTTAAAGCGATATCTCCTCACAAGTTTATCTAAAGGTTAATTTAGTGTACATGTTTAAATTTGTATTTTTTATCAGCTACAAGATTACAATAATGAAAATATCTCGTTACATTAAAAATATAAACCCCAATTATCTTGGGATTTCTTTAAGAAATGATTTTGACAGCAGAATTGTTCCACCATTACATGTACCTTTTCAGACATTGTAATTTTATTCTATAGATGTTTTCATAGAATCATTAGTAACGGATATATTTAGGTGCTCCCATTTAAATGCTCTCCACCCTGTATAGTGATATTCATTTACTTAACTATACACTTCTTTACATATTATATGATTCCAGAAATAATAAAAAAAAATAGGAAACCTATAAAAATGAATACATATACATACATAGATGAGGATTAGTATGGCAATATTACAATTACCTTCGCTAAAATGTATTAAACAAATATCAAAGAAAAAAATATACAAATGAAACCGTTTTACAAAAGAGACTGTAGAATTTTGTATCAATAAAATACAAATGAGATAAAATACATCCAATTTTTGTATTGTAAATAGAAATATACAAGAACATTATTAAACTTGATGTCGTTATTCGGCACGATAATGTTTTCAACAAACAAAATCCTAAATCACCTTTTGGAAAATGTTTTATAATCACTAGTAGAAATTTAACAGAAATTTATGTTATGACCTCGAAGATACTCGGAAAAAATTAAATCAGGAAGTAATTGTATTGATATCGCGCCGTAAACAATTTTCATATCACGAAAAAGAGTGGAGATATTTAGGTGACGATCTTTGACTGGGACACCCTGTACAGAATTTGTAGAAGGTACGAAAAGGGGTCACGGAAAAAACAGAAGTGCGTGTAAGGGAAAGTTATGGAAAGGGAAGTAAAGTGAGAAAAAAGGTCTGTAAAGGACGTAGAGGTACTCGGAGGAAAACAGGAAAATGTTTTCCCCTCAAGTGGGAATAAACGAGTTCACACCCAGGTCTAGGGTCTGCGTGAGCAACAGGGATCTTCAGGTGCGAGAAACGCGACGGGGCCAACAATTTCTCGAACGTCTAATTATCGTGGCACTCTCCTTCCCGCGACGCAGAAGCGCGAAAATGTTTTTCTAGACGTGCTCTCCCAGGGCACGATAAGAGACGCGATAGTCGGTTGCAAATTGACGCTTCGAAAATCGACGGTCGACCTTTCGCGAACTCTTGGCGTGGTTCGTCTAAAGGTCCTTTTAGATTTAGACGGTCTATCTGTTTTCAGTTTAGTTTCAGCTTCAATGAAACTGTCAGTTTTTTCTATGTGTGAAAAGTAAACAGTGAAAGGAAAACTGAAACGGAGACTGAGAACTGACGGGATGGATAGACCTACTTTTTTTCTTTAATTTAAGGTTTAAAGTCGCATCAACGTCAGAGGTTATTATCGACTGTCAACAAATTTAGTTGCACCTTATGGGTCAATTTTAACGAAGGTAAAAGAGATTAGTTATGTGAGGTTGTTATAGTGATAGACCTATTTGTTTCGTTTCGTTTGTCAGAAATCCTATGTATAAAAATAAGAGCGTCACGCCTGGCGTCAGTTTTCTTGAAAATTTTGTACGCTATGTCCAAGCTTTTTCTTCAAGACCAAAGCTAAGGCTGTTGCAACGAGACAGTCTTCAGCCATGAGTTATAATACTACAAATATACACTCTTAAACCAGAATGAACTTCTAATTAATGAATTTTTGCGTGCAACTCAACGGAATACAAAGAATTGAAGCGACTGCAAAACAGTGAGAACTGAACGGATCGTGTAAAAGAATCTAGTTTTCCGAAATGAAATGAAACGATAATGGAAACTGAAACTGAACTGAGAACAGATGTGCCCGTCTAAAAGGACCTTAACCCTTTCGGTGCTCTGCGCGAATATACTCGTCAAATTATTTTGTTCTTGTCGTGCTCGAGACGAATTAAATCGCATGAGCTTATTGTTATTGTTGTAATGAATTAATGAGTTAACTTGTCTTGAGCTCTTTCCTATTTAAAAAGCCCAGGCGATTCAATTCGTTTTGAGCACGACAAGAACAAAATAATTTGACAAGTATACTCGCGCAGAGCACCGAAAGATTAAAAATGTTTGCAGCACGCCCATTCGTTCCGCGTTGTCGCGTATATATCATCAACAGCTGATTACTGCAAATCGACTGTAGTGGGACATAATATGTCCCTCATGTAATTTGTAATCTTTTATACAATTTACATTATCATATTATTTCCTCTTTCTTTTGTAGATAACCTATACTACTTTGAGAAAGTCAATAGAAGACAATGTTGAATATGTAAGTGTATACATATATACATATACAGTGGGTGTAGAATGTATTCGTACACCGATCAATTTCCCAAAAAACTTTTCTGTGAAATTGTAGTTTCTTAACTTCTTTTTTTATAATCAATGATATTTTACATATTATCGGAAGTTTTTTTATCCTTCTCGATAATGTATGTAGAAGTAATAACATTGGTTACCTATTAAACCCATATACGAATTATGTTCAATTTGTAATATTGAGTTCACAGTTGTATATTTATTCTATTAAAGTTAATTATTTATTCTTCTGCTGCTGAATGTTCACAATCGAAATTCTACAAGATTTTCGTATGACATTTTCTTCCTAAGGTTACATGGTAACTCTAAAACTTCAGTCACTTATCATTTAATTTCAATATTAATTAATTAATTCGCAAAATACAAATTACTGATAAATAATTTCTTCTTAAAAAGATGAAATAAAATTCAATTATTAAAACATTAACGTAGTAATAACGAAAAGGAGCTATTAATTATAGATAATAAGTATTATATGCTGCCCATCAAATGAAATTTTATACCCATTTCTGAGTATATTAATTTAATTATTATAAGACCTCTTGTTCTCCAGGTAATGGTACATAATTCTATCGTTGCTGCAAAAAATTCGTTAAGCAAATTGAACAAGAAACCATCATATGTATTAAGCTTGTCCTAAGTATAAAATGAGTTTTAATAACACTTTCAGATTATCGAACACCCTGCGATTTCGCTTGTTTGATAAATAAACAAACAAAATGCAGCGTTAATCGACAGGAGACGGCAAGCGTTCGCAATCGCGGCTGGTAATTAAAATTCGATGATCGATAAAGTAATTAATTCGCGCGTGCTGTGAATCGAGAAACGTTGAACAGATAACGGGATATTTTTCTTTCAAAGAATCTCTGCGGGCAGGTCGCTTGTCACGCCGTTCGGAATCGTTATTTAAACGACGCGATCGCCGTCAGAGAATCAATTCGTTTATTTACATGCTCTGAGGCGAGAATCTCTAAAACCATTTAACGATTTAACCATTAACCATTTAATGTAGATTGAATAAAAGTTCAACAGAGATTAATGGAGAATGTATTAAAAGTTACAGATTTTAGCAAATAATATACAATATAAATCGAAACACCCTGTTTTATATTCTATTTATGCTATTGTAGGTACTTATCTGCATATTTGAACTTTACTCAAATTACCAACTTCGAAGTTTGTTTTACTATAAAATATAATATATACAACGCGTTGTTTTACATTTTACTTACTCTAAGTGTATATTTCTTTTCATATTATGTTTGTTGTTTAGATTTCTTGTATTATTCTGAAAATGTTATATATTTACATATATGTACATGTATATTTTGATTTTACTTGAATCTTTACTATATTGTAAAATATATAGCGCAAAAAATAAAAATTGTAGAAAATATTTGAAAATAAAAATAGTAGTGTATCTAAAGGTAAAAAATGGAATGAGAAAGAATACAACGAATATACGGGGTGAATTATTCAGACGAGGTACGGAAGTCTTTATGGGACTACATTAATGCATAAATGGAATTGACACCATATGAAATGTACCACGTGTTGAATTATGTGTTGTTCAAGATGAATAAATTTATAAGGATATAGAGAATGTAATGTATGATTTTGTTAAAAAAAAATATCGATAATCTTAAAGTCTTATTATCAAAACAACATTGCAATTAATTGTCTATATTTTTCTATATTTTTTAAGAAAACGTAGCTTATCGAATTAAAATTTGATGTGTGTATTCTTTGTTAATGTCCGAAACTCTAAAATATTCATAAATGTTTATTGTGACGTTTTGGATTTCATTCTATAAAATAAAGTCCTCCTCAAAAATACCTGAAACTTTTAAAAATAATGCGTGCGAGGAGTAAATACAATAAACATGATGTAAAAAATATTTTAAAATAACATTAGAAATACTAAATTCATATGCAAGAAAGTTATGTCTTAGGAAACAATAAGAGACGCTAATCCACTTAGTCCATTGTTCTAAGATCTTTCAAATGGCAATAAATAATATTATACTCATAATTAAGTGTTCCTATTTAATATCTTCACACCGTATAAGCGTGAAGCCGAAAAGAAGCGAAAAGAGAGAAGTGAAAAGAGGTCGAAGAAATAGACAAAAGTAGAGTCATGAAGGTGGAAATAAACAGAGATAAAAAAAAAAGAGAGAGAAGTGGACGCGAGTTGCAACTCGATGCTCACAATTAGTAGAAAGTCACGCGACGCGTAGTCGTAATTAATGAGACGACGATCCGCTCGAATCTTAATTATTTATCGCCGCATCGTTGATTAATTACACTCGCTTCGCGTTCCACGCACTATGTATCGTCCTCGACGTTCCACGGGTGACAAATTATACCATTTCTTTCCTCTTGTCCAAGCGGGACAGCCTTTCGCAGGATTTGTCCCACCTTTGCGAGCTGTTTGGAAAGGATGACACGACTCCGCGAGTAACGTCAGATTGAAGAAGATTCCGTCGTCGTGCAATTGAATGGTCGCTCCTCGTATGTTTCAGTGCATTAGAGCAGCAACGTTTAACCACTATGCCGCAAATGTTTGACAACTGGTCCAAAGATTGATGGAGGATAAATTAATCAGGCTTAATCAAAATTACATTTTTCTACGTTTTGACTCTTAATTTTAATCGGTTACTAAGAAAAATTGTCGTTCTTACAACTAGAAAAAAATGCTTCACGATTGTTCAAGAACAAAGAAGTAAAGGTAGGAAAGTAGTAAAACCTAAAGAAACTGAAAAATGACTTATATATGTAAAATGGCACTGGTGGTATTCACAATGGACTACAAATTATTAAGTATTCATTTCTAGTCGGTTTTCCGTAAACATTGATGAGTTAAACGTTTAAAAATGAAGAAACTATTCTAACTATTCGAATTCGAATTTTAATTATAATTATTCCAACATAGTTAGAAATGTTTAATCGCTATAATTTATGAATATTTGTAGAAAATCAAACACTAGTGGATATACAATAATTTACATATAATAAATTATGATGTAAATTTTCTTCGCTCTATGGCATTCATTTTTTCATTCTTATTCATAAAGACTACATTCAGAATCAATTTAAATTAAGTTTGGTTTGCTTGGGCTGAAGGCAGTTTAAAGTAATTCGCATTAGAACAGCGAATCGCAAAACAGCGTAAACTGTTTTGTACCTAAATTGCTCACTAAACGGTCGAACATTGGAGACACCTGTCCACATGATGTCTTCGAAAACCGGTAGAAAATTGCACGGTAGATCGCGTGACAAGTCTAGCATCGCGATACGTACACACCTTGTCAATCGTTTCGTGGAAAGCGTGGCCTGCGGTGGCAATGTTTCCTTATCGCAGCCGAGTGTTAACATTTACACGCGATAACGGAACATTGGCACAGATGTTGCGTGTAATTGAGACATGTTGGGGTTATTATTTTGTCCTTTCCTTTGACGCAAAACAAGTTTCTCGGCTCAGCTGTCGCGTGTCACTAATGCTCGAGAAATTGATTACACGGTTCTCAAAATGCATTTCCGTCCGAATTTCGACTTCGTTCTTTTTGGAGCAATTAATATAGACAAGCAGCATTTTATTCGATTAACACGTTGACTATCAAACTGATACTAATGAACATTTCTACGAGCCTAAATGTTTTGTTTATATTTGATTTATTGTAATGTTATTACCAGCTCATTATAGGTTATTGTTAAATTGTGTTTAATACTTTGATATTATGAGACGATTATGATCGTTTATTAATAATTGATGTTATCCATAATGACTAGACTGCGGATGATTATGCACTTATAGCAAATGAAAAAATTTATAGCAAGTCAAAAATACATAAAATATCAACAATGAAATGCATATTACACTGCTTAGAAGATAAGATAGATACTATCATCTAAAACTTAGTTCCTTGTCCAAATCTGTAAAAATATGTATTTGGATAAACATCCGCAATCTAGTAATGACAGTAATTGATGTGGCGAAAGTATCGTTAATAATTAAGCACTATTAAAAAAGGTGTTTATGAATGGTTCAAGTTGACTGGTTTGATAGTTTTCAGTGTTAATCTGGAACTACCAGATAATGCAATTCTAGTGTGCTATTAAAATGGAAAATTTTAAGGAAACTGAAACTATTCAGGGTGGGACAATACCTATTAGCACCTCAGATATCTTCGAAATTATAAGTTTCACAGAAATATTTGCTGAAATAAAATTGCACAGTATGAAGGGGGCCATCCGGTGGCGAAAATATGTTTTAGCAGGTGGTTGTACTTCGAATATTTGAAGTTATCTCCATTTTTTAAAATGGATCGGTATGCTTTTGCTTCCGTATCATGATAGAGGATCTTAAAACGAGTTCAACGGCCTTTTACATAAGGTCAAGAAACTAAGGTCATAGAAAGTAGAGAGAGTCGATAATACTTACCGTTTCGGTAGTAAATAAAACATACATTTATAGTAGGTGTTCAAAATAATGACCATTACTGTCAATGCAACATTGGATTCTTTTTACGATTGATTGACTTGCAAGTTTTACAGCGTCAGAACTTATTGACGCACAGGCTGCAATAATTCCCTGTTGCATGTCGTAAGGTGTAGTTGGTACTTCCTTGTACACTTTATCTTTATAATCACTATCAATGTTTGCTAGACGTACGCGGATATACAGACATATTTTGAAGAAGACATTCGAGGGCAAAAGATGAACCCTTTGATATATCGCTCCTCTATGAACATGCAAAAAGGGCCAAGAGCGATATATCTCTGCTCATTTTGTATTACACTCATGCATCTTTGCTTAAAATTGTCTGGCATTTCTTGGATATGTATGAAATTTTCCTCTGGCATTCAAAGGGTTAAATAACCAAAATAAAAACATTTATTTGATGAACAGGCGTGTAATATTTACTATCTATAATTATTAGCTTCTTTTCGTTATTACTGTGCTATATTACCATGCTATTTTATAGACCAGTAACAAAATACCAGAAAGAATATCCTCCAAACTGCAACGCTATTCCAACGAGACACAAATGTATTATCAAGTTCTGTACTCTTAAAACTAAAAAGAATTTAGCCATCCAACCCCACGAACTTCCGTTTACCTAACAAATTTCTTCAAAAAAGGAAGACGAACGATCTCGTCCAAGACCTGTCGCCTTTCGACAAAACGTATTCTGATCGTCAATGGCGTCTGTTTGTACATTCATTCTCCCTGTTAATTACTTTCCGTCTATATTTGCTCTGCCGGCGAGTGTCACCCTTTTCGCGAACGAAATCGAGTCCTTTTTTTTCGTCGAAGGGACCGCGAAGAAAGAAGTTGGAGGGAGAAATGGAAGAGTAGAAAATACTTTTCATCCCATTCGACACAATCGCGGCTCAGCGGCGGCGCGCGGCGCGGCGGGCTGACTGAAAGAGAGCAGAGCCCTCTCGCAAACGGGGAAAGGGATCCGATAAACTCGAATGACGCTCGGGCTCACCTAATTACGCGATAAATGCGTGACTGCTCGCGCTGGATGAGCCAGGGTGTCGCTGCTAATTACTAATTACTCGTTAGAACACGTGGGCGCGAGGCCTTCTCCCACTCCCGCCCCCACTGACGCCCCTCCCCCAACTTCCAGGCGACGGTAAATGCAAAAAGTGCGCATTATCCTGCGTCGAGAGCGTGTGGCGGCAATAAATAGAGAGCAAACGAAGACCATTTTCACGTGGCGAACAGAGAGCCCCCCGGTGACGTTGGAACTCGTCGCGGAGTGTGACGACGGGGCACGTAGGCTCGGCGCCGGGAGGGCTGCGCACGCCACTGTATATTTTTGTAATTATTTTATGGTAATGAGGCTAATTAAAAGGTAGAATGCCTCGAGGGGCCCCCGCGTTCAGAAAAGGAACGTGAATTGCGCGTGAGTATATATAGTATTGTGAGGTGGCACGCCCGTTGGCCTTTTGTCACCTGCGCGAAAGAGAGGGCGGGGGCGCGGGTTCGAAAAGGGTTGCACGAATCCGGGACCGGCCGATTCTTCGCGAAGCCTTTGTTCGTCGAGGATCGATCTCGCTGCTTCTTGTCTCGTTTCGAACTTGAGTGCAGACGTGTCGCTTCGACGCGAGAAGAAACGTCGAATCGCCCCCGAAAGCTGCGACAGAAGCGTCTTTCGTTTTCAGGCGACGACGCGAGAAAGATCCGCGTAATTCGGCGATGGTGTATGGTAGGGTCTCTCTTATGTGAACGAATTAGAGGACAAACGTGTTTAGACAAAAGAATTTTCATGTAATAAAACGACAAGTGGTTAACGTTTAATGTTAATTAATATTTGAGACAAACTTCAGTATTATAGTATAAATAATTTTAAATGTAGAATAATTTTATATGTAGAATACAAAATAAAAAGAATAGTGGAAAGTGATTAAAGTCAGAACCTACCCCCTATGTTAAACCCCTATCTTATTTTTTTACATAATTACTACTAACAAATGAAAATTGGAATAATTACTGCAAAATAATAATAATAATAATATGAAATACTGGAATCACATTCATTTGTTATTCAGCATTAGTGAGTGACATGTTGATTTCCTTATTCGGGGTTTATGATATTGTTTCATCAAATCTACGCGTTGATATATGTAGTAGAATTAGAGTAGAAGTAACAATCCATGTGGGTTGTGAACTGTTTGATGTTAAGGGTAATAATAAACGACGACACGTTTCTAAAGAAATTGTCTTTTCCTCAAATTTTCGAGACGTACAAGATTTGCAAAAGTGGATGGATTCTTCTGAAACTTGATAGGCAGTAGTGCCTTAGTATTCGCTAATATGACGCAAAATTTCATTCTAAAATAGGAAAATTTTGCCCATATTTGTGGATTACGAAATGAAATAGTAAATTGAAAACGTATAAAATTGTTCCAAATCGTAAAACATCAATCATGACATTTATAAATGATTTATACTTGCAAATTTATATTTAAACAAATATATATTTACATACATTTCAGATTATTTGGAGGTATCAGTTACACGTGCAATTCAATAAGATTTTGTTTGAATACTTGATAAGGAATATCAATATTATTACGATGAGAAGTGTATAATAACAGTATTTTATGTACAAACGTACACATATTTTACAAGCACTTTTTAAATAATACTGTCTCTCACCAACTTCTTGATTGACTGCATGAAGTGAGTAAATTCTTTGAGGCGCACGGGTTAATATAAAAATAAAATTCATCCCCTACAGAAATACAATCCCATCCCTTAATCAGCTACAAAATTAAAACAATATTTCAAATACCACGTTTTCCTTAATTACAAAACGATTTTCTTACTCAAAATATACGAGTGAAAAATATGTTAACATACATAAAATACTAGGCAAAAGATGGGACAGTTTTTAAAGCACTTCACTCCATAAAATTAAGAGTCTGAAGACTTATAGTTCTGTCACGCCATAGGTGATCTCATATTGGAGAGGTTCAATTTGTAAATATATTGTATCGATTATTTCTCTTATTTTCTCACGTGGTACACATAGTTCTCATGGTAGTAGAGTCGCTACTGGGTGTATTACTATTTCCGATCCCCTTGAATAATGACTCACTTGTGCGAAATGTGTAATATGTAGACTGCGGAAGTTTATGCAAATGCATATTTTTATAGGAAATAATTAAAAGAATGGGACCTAGACAGAAATTTGTTTTGAAATTAGAGTACTGTAAAGATACATTTTTTATTTTGCATATTTTGCATATTTTGCACATTCATGTTTAAAAGCATATGCAATAATATATTGTATATGTTTTTAAAAATGTAGAAGAACTTTAGAAAAGAATGTAGGATTTTTTACAGTATCGAAAGCTTTCTAGTATTTTAAATAACAAGGACGTTCAAGGACCAATAAGTGTGCCGGAACAATGTTGGTATAAATTTAAATACGCACCGACGTAGAGCGATCGTTCTCCGCGTATAAATTAATTTTGACAGACAAACGCCACCAACTAACACCATTAAATTTGGAAAAAATGCGAATTATAATACACCAGAATAATTGCGAAAAGTATTTTATATACGTGTACATAGCGAATATTCTGTAACATACTAATATATTACTTATTATACTATATTCCATTCAAATTTTTCGTGCATATTTTGCATATTTTTCGTGCATATTTTGGATATTTTTCATGCATATTTTGCATATGCATGTTACATATTTATCGTGCATAAACTTCCGCAGTCTAGTAATATGTTAGCAATCTTTCTCGTTTCTTGGATTCTATTCCATTAATTTTTCCGTAAGCAACGGTTTCAGATACCATTTCACAAGCTGATTTATTACATAACCTGACACTCGGTAAAATAGTCGAAGTTTGGTCTGAGAAATGAAAGTCGCGAGCACGGAACGGTTATCATCGATTCGCCGTGGACGTTATCTAGACCGTCGTAGATCCACGATCATTTTTCGTTATCAGATCGGGGCTTTTCTGTTGCGTTACGTCACGGTCCGGTAGAGTGACTATTGTACGCGTCGAAGCGACGCGCTGAAGCACGCTGCTCACTTGCTCATTACACGTCCCGATACTCGACGTAACGGGCACTCCTGTCCCTCTCCACCGTCGCCACCAGTCGACGACGATGGTCCTTCTTCCCTGAAAAGTGGCAAGGACGTCCGAAACACCATTTTATAATTACAATCCGTCGTCGTCGCTTGCAATTATGCCGTTCGTCCGGGACCGCGCGGAAGAAACAACGCCCTGGTCGCCCGCCTCCGCGTGCGCGTCCCGGCTTGAAGAATCCTCTAGAAAATGGGGGAAAAAAAACATACACGCCCGGGACATGCATACACACAACAAAACGGGGAGAAAAAAAAGGACGAAACAAAAATAAAGGGCTCCGTCGTGCTCGCGGAACCGAGCTACCGAGCGAGGACGAGCGACGCGCGCTCCCGACTCGCGCACTAATTACTTAAACTCGCAATTAAGTGCACCCTCGCGGCGTCGGAGAAAGGATTCGCGGGAGCGTGATTCGCACCTTCCCCCGTTTTTTTTTGCACTTCGTCCGGCACCCCCTGGCTCCCGCTGCCTCTTCTGTGCCTCTCTCTCCTTTCCCTTCATTCGCCTTTACACGTTCGCTCATACGTGCACAGGTGCGCCGAGATTTTTCACCCTTTCTTCCTGACTTTCTTTCTTCGTCCCTCGGCGCGGTCCTCCTTTGAGCGTAAAGAGTTTCATTTTTTAGGAGGCTGCTTCCAGTCCCGGAACCCGCCGGCAGTCTTTGACGACGGAATATCCGGCTATCCTAGCGCCTCGCGCGTGTCCCAGTAAACTATCGGGCTTGGGGGGCGTTGAATTCTGGCGAACTTTTAGCCCAGACGCGATCGGGGACTGATAAGTTTGGCGTACGAAGAATTAATAAGCTGTTGAGTTTGGAACTTTTCGAGTAATCAATTTTTGAAGAATAGGAGACTTAGTGATCTGGAGGTATTAGCACATTATTATAAAATCGTAGGTGAAGGCTTGTGGAAAGTAGAGTACAAAATTGTCTCTTTGGCAGTATTGTATGAGCTGGAAGCTTATTTGGAGTCCTCAAACATTTCGATTCGAAGTTCGAGACATCTTCAGGGGAAGTGTGATAAATAATAGTAGCAAAGTGTCATTGTAATCATAAATCAAAGTACTTTGCTTTAGGAAATATATAGAAGGAAAGATAATATAAAATTAACAGTTCAAGAAAACTTTTTTCAAATATGAAATAAACTAGACAATTATTTTGTTCTGAGCGGAGGAATTGAAAATGATTGATTTTAAAACAATTCAGAATGGTAAACTATGCAACTTCCTAAGCTTCCTAAGCGAGGTAACAGTTGATCAAATTTTCTTACAATTAGAATATACATTTATTCTTAACGTAAATACACACACAACTACTCTTCTCATTCAATGATCTAATTTCTGTCTATTTACATGTAAAATTTAGGTTTATGTAAGATATACAATAATAATAATTGATAAAAATATTACCGAATTGACTCTACTGAATTGTCACAAAATCATTTATTCTTAATTGTTTCTGTTAGTATAAAATAATTGTTTGATCTAATTCCACATGTAGAAGGTATTTTTTGAACAGTTACTTTTATATCAATCTTTCTCATACACATATGTTTCTAAAAGGAATCTATTTCAATAAATTATAAGAACAATGGTTTGCTATAATGACTTATCATTTTTGTTCCTATAAAAAAAATATTTTCTACCGCGACAGCTATTAAAATTGCTCTTAAAGAATATTTTACTTCAGAGTTGTCAATAATAATGAAGATTATATTCCAGTTTCTTTTGTTTCAAATATACCCAGTGGTCATATTGCAATAAATTAAGCATTAGTGTTTTTACCAGTACTCACTTGCGCACGTGTTGAATCATTTTCAAATGTTCGTTATGTTTCATTGAACATTTAAAAAAATAAAAACAGGTCTAATAATTTTCTTAATCTAGATAATATTTTTCAAATGTATTTTTCGAGAAATGCAAAAATGAATCGACTTTTCTGTAAATTTTACGGTGTTGTACCTGTAATACAGTTTAAGAAAAAGTGCAGCATCGTCTAAGAAAGATTTGCGAGATTTACGGTGTTGTCTCCGTAATACAGTTTACGAAGAAGTGCAGCATCTTCTAAGGAAGATCTGCGAGATTTACGGTGTTGTCTCCGTAATACGGTTTTAGAAGAAGTGCTGCATCTTCTAAGGCAGATCTGTGAGATTTACGAGTGATTCGGTTTTCTTTTGACAAGTGGAAAATTCTTTCGTTTCTTGTTTTGATTCTTTCCTTGCCAAGCTTCTTGCACGTCGCAGTTCTGTTGGTCCCATAATTGTATTATTGATTTGCATTATTTTTAGGATACTAGAATAGCCTGTATTGATAATACTCGGTGGAATATCAGTAGCAATTTTCAAAATTGCAATGTTAGTAATTACTTTCTCGAACCAAAGGACCAAATGAAATTGTTCAGCCTCTCATTCCGATTCTGTGTTAAATATCCCACACAGCGTTTTTAAATAGGCGTTTGTAAATAGGCTATATTGCTTGTATAATATTTGCATGTAGTACCGGTTTATGTTTATAATCATACAATCAAATAAAATTTAAAACCCTTTAGAAATCTTGTGGCGTATACCTCGAGATATGATTTGTATCGGAGGCTGAAACCTTTCACATTTTATTCTCAAAACATTGAACTATTATTCAACCAAAAAAGAGTTCGATCTTATTAAAATTTCAGTGTCCTAACTCTTATAGGGGGTCTCCCTACTGTAACGCCTTGAAAGCTAGATGATATTTGGGAATTTTTTTATTTAAAGAAACCTAACGAACGTGAATTTCAAACTATGAGCATAAAAATCAAACAAATCAAATAGATTCTTAATCTGTATGAGTGTGATTATCGTCTTAACATAGAATAAAAAAGAACATTGGACAATAACACAACATATTGACATTTGATAAAAATGTTCCAAAAATGTAGTTAATTTTTTAAACCGCTAAACTTTAATATCGCAAATAATCACTCCATTTTGGCCCGGGACGAGAATAGGATACCTAATGAATATAAGTGTCCAGTTTTAAGTAAATCGGTTCATTGGTTTTTGAGATATCGAGTCTGTCAGTTTAAAAACTGCAAGTTTACAGGAAACTCGTTTCCATTTGTATCTGTTATTTTATTTCAACTAAATCCTTTTGGAATTACATTTCTAACATATTAAACTGTTAAAAAAAGTGCACTTGACACAGAGAAACCCCTTAAATAAAATAAAATAAAATGTACAGTATCGATACCGATATTAAATATAGGTACCAGCAATAGATGACAGAGTTTTCAACAGAAACAGTTCACTATTTCTAGCAGATGTCCATGGCATCGGCGTTCGAACGTTCGCGAAAGAGCACCGTTATCGTGGCTGATCGTTCTCCTCGCCCGTGGTTTCTCCGGTGCATCGGATGCACCGTCGGCGTCTGCGCACTGACATTGCTGTATGAACAATCCTGCGCGCACAGCCGACCCCATGCACGTGTGAACCACACGTACGAATTGCGCGGTCACGCATGCGCTACTAGTAGACCTGCTCCAATCCGGATTCGCGACTGGCGAACTAGGGATGGAAGAAAAATGGCTTTCGTTCGTGGAATCGCGATAACGACTCCGTCCAGTTGCAAAACGTCCGAGTAGCGCATTAGGTCGAACCGTCGACCGGTACCTTCTCCAAACTCACGGAACGTCTCATTCGATGTTTTATCCCTTTATTGCCGATTGTCAGGCCACTAGATGCAAAAATGTGTCTCGATGTCGATCCTCCAATTTTTAGTTCGTTATACTTTGGTACTTGTGATTGTATTATACATAGTATTGTGGTACTGGAAACACAATAATGGCACTGGTAGTCGACAATGCATCAGAAATGGACGGTTTTTGAAAAAATAGTCACGATTCTTTTAGTATTATAGTGTGGAATTAGATTAAACATGATTATAGATTGTACATGTATTGAATTTGCAGAGTAATCTTTGGAAGGATCTAGCTGATTTGTTTGAAATTGGTTTATTTCGAACACAGTATCATGGACACGAAGAGGTTAATCTTATTTTTAAATGTAATGATATATTGTCTTAAAAGTCTGGTAATGGTTAAACCTCATTGGAGAAACTTTTTTAAATATTAGGAAATTATATAATTTTAATTATGAATCGATAATTATTTAACTTATTATTTTAGATTGTAAGATATGTAATTTTAGAATATCATTTTCTTTCGTTGGTCTCTATATCTCAGCATTTTTTAAATCTATGGTCGAATTAATACCTACGGCGTCAGGATTGGTAAAAGAAATTTTAAGAGCCCATACCGGATACATTAATAAAAAGAAAATTGAATTGCTTCTATCATCACTGCCAAGATATTAAACAAATAATTGTTGAAATATATTACCTAATGCAATACAGGATGCATACAAATACATGAGTGATATTCATTAATAGATTCGCAATTTTCTTTAAATATTTATTTTAATCGAGGAAGCGTCCACATATTTATGAGCGTAGGTGCACATAGTACTCCACAATCGCATTGCACAGACGTACTGTAAAAACAACGTCACTATTTGTCCATATCCGCAGAATTTTCGAATAAAGAAACATACCGAGAAAATTTATTTAACGTCAGAGATATCTATCTTGTCTGTTGAATAAAATTTGTTCCGCACCGTTCGTTACACCCTGTGCCTCACATTCGACGAGACAAACAGCGTCAATTATCCTCGAGCAGCGTAAGTTACACAAACCTTCCATCGCGAAATCTCGAATGAGAAGACCGAGTTCCGGTATTCCGTCATTCCCCTGCCGCCCCCTGAGAAAATATATTCACCGAGCCACAATATCGCATGCAACAAGCGCACCGAATGATTCCAGCTCGGGGATCCTTTTTCGCCGGCAAATGATCCATTTGCGTCACGCGTAATTGTAAACGTCCCCTTAAAGACATCTCGTTAAATACCAGCGCAGAGTCGGGGGCCGCGTAGGTGAAAACGTCGACGTTATTAACTCTCTCGTTCGGGTGTCGCATCGGTATCGCGAATGGAAGGGAAAAAAGAGACGGATAGAGATGGAAGGAAAATCGGAAGCCGCGTGTCTGGGCCAAGCTAGCGTAAAGGCGAGTTTCCAGCGATCTCATTGTCCGCGGTGGCGGCACAAAGGAGTACGCGACATCAAAGACGAGTCAAAGTTATCGCCGCCGGCTGTACATTCCCGATATTAGCCCTCTGTTGGCACGGCCGGCCGGCTAATAAACCTTTTCGCCTGTTCGACAGACACGCGATTCTTGCTATCACGGGCCCCGACGTGTTAACGCGCGAGCCGCCGCCCTGGAAAAAGAATAGCTGTCGGATTAACGGAAAGCTGGAATTAACGTCGCGTATCGCCGCGATAGGGAGGACTATCGAGATGGAGTTCCACGCGGAACGATCGGTTAACCCTTTTGCGAACGGGCGTTATGGGGTAGGACGTGGAAGGAAGGGGGTATCCTCGGCCACTCTTCTATTTTGGATATTTTGCATACAACCAGAGGCATAGAGATAAATAAAACTACACTAAGACCACGAAGGGATGTGTATTTACGTAACTAGGAACAGACAGAAAATAAAATGTTTTTTCTTGACACACAATTACCTTAAAATGAGACTTAATTTTAACCTCTCTGGAAAAATGGAGGGTAAACTCAGCCACCATAAAATTTAAGTAACATAAAGATCACAATTATAATATTAGGTTGTCCCAAAAGTTTCTTTCGTGACTTGCACACAGTTATTTTGCGTAGCAATGTTTATATAAATAGACATCTTAATTTCTTAGATGTTAATGTTGTAACAGTAATGGAGCAAAATGAATCGTACGTAATTCAATGATTAAACATAAAATATTGTTTATGTACACCTCTTACTTATTAATGAAATGGAAGAAATTTTTGGGACAACCTAATACAAATGTGATGGAATTATATCTACACATGCTTCGTGAGCTCATCTTATACAGGGTAACCAACCTGCTACAGAACAATAATTCCCAAATTATTCTCGATAAGAAAAAAATTTCTCAGGTAAAAGTTACTAATTTTTCTTCGATAGGTGTTCTGAGGCTGCGTCAATGACACCACCATTTTTTTTAAGGGAATTAAGAGAGTTATAAATGCTAACGTTGAGATGAGATCATTGACCTGTACTACACAATCATTTTCCGTAATATGAATCTTCAAAATAGAGTTTGAAATCAAAGGATTAACAATGAATGGTATGAAATCAGTTTTCGCTAAAATCTGAAGCTATAATGTAGATCATGCAAAGAGTTTTCTTTGACATAACACATGATATTTCATCAAATGATATTTTAGTTTTGCGGGAAATTTTAAACTTGACAGAAACGGCCATTACCTGTGTTCTACTACCGTTTGCCTGTTCTTTCTCATAATCGACAAAGAAAGGCGCACAGTATTCATTATCTTTGCGTTTAGTGACTGGTATAGTCATCGTCAAATTGTTAATGGCGTGATTTTCAAGCCGTGACGAATTTTGATACTCTGTGAATGGATTGATTGGCTGTGGCGTAATTGGTTAATTGACACCTCGATCTTCGTGTACAAAGAAACGATTGTAATTGTTCGACCAAGAATGATCGACCATTGGAGCTCGCGAATTGTACGTATATTGATTTAAATCTCATTCCAAGGAATTAAGATTAATCGTTTGTTTGTAAATTATTCTTAAGTCGAGTTATTAATTATATTACTACAAGCGTAGTCGTAATATTACACATAACGAATAAAAAAAGTATAACTCCTCTCTCATAGATATCATCGAGTGAAATAATCAGCGACAAGACGTATGCCAAATGAAATATGTTATTATTGCAATGGTGTTTCAGTTTGTTTTTCTGTAGCCTTCTTCGGGCATATCAAACTACAAAAATACAGGCATACTATAATTGAAAACAATAAATATAAGCAAAACTATAATAAGGTGGATTATATAATATAGAAGTATATAATATAAGTGTGAAAAATTAATATAAAGAAATTGTGTTCATGAAACTTCTATATATATAAAGTCTTTACTCTAAAATATCAATGAAAAAGGAATGATACGTTTCTTGTAATGTGTAATTCTTAATTCGCGACGCGTACTTACGTTCAAATATGAAAACAATCAGGCAGACATATAACAAGTGAAAGTTATATTAAATGGTGGTATTTATGTATTAAAATAAACACTTTCTTACACGTAAACCATGTAGATTACTCTTTTCTTTCAAACTTCTTCCTCCAAGTTCGTTATGTGAAAATAATGGTCGAAATAAGCGCGGAGGGAAATCCCACAGCACAAATGATCTTTCTGGAAGTAGCGAAGATATCAGTAATCTTTCACGTTCCGTACAAAAATTTATTAAGCACTCGGCTATCAAGGATAAGAATAACGATTGTACGATAAAATTACTGCAAGCGATCTTCAGATTAATGGAACTGAAGAGATAAATACTGCTCTCTGACCTCAACGTTCAAGAAATAAATACACTGTCAATTAGTTAATCTATTAAATACTAAGTTACTGTTTCTTTCAAAACTAATACTAATTTTTTACGTATAAAGAATTAGTAGATTTTGGTTAAAATTGTAGGTTGAATATGGATAATACACAACCAAAAACACAAGGGTCTGTTTATTTCGTATGCATCGTTTTAGATCATTTAGGTCTGTAATATAAAAATAATTGACGGTAAACCTTGATTACAAATTAAAACACATGAATTAGCAGATAATTTACGTTCTAATACCGAGTACTGATGAAAATAACGAAATTCTGAAGCTGGACATCGCAAATTTGTATCGTTAGGACGAAGATCAAAATTACAATATATATTTTGAAATATCAATGTTGTAAATATGTAGGGGATAAAATAAAAAGATTTTCGTAATTTTTTCATAACCAGGAATAGAATTTGAAATGTGAATTCACATCAGTGGTCTCGAATGTGTTAACAATCAATGTAGATTTATGTATACGTTTTTATATCAAATTAAAATTATACATTTAATATTGAAAATGACCTAAAACACAAAAGTCGAAACGTTGAAGTATAATACATTCAGACCACGTTTCTTCAATTATATTTCTTTCGAGTTGATTTATCGTAAGAAGAAGCTAGATTTACTTTCAGTGCAATAGTAAATAAACACTGATAATGACGCCGTACGCGATGGTTCACGCACGAGTTGCGACGAAGAAAAGTCCTCAGGAATGTGCACGGTCGAGCGACGTCAAACGTAATTGCTTTCCTCTGTTCCCCCCGCCCCCTTCTTCCCCCTCCGCGGATGATAATTCGCGGCTCGATGAAAAAATTGCCGATGACTCGGCACACGCAGCCTTTCCACAAGAGAAGACGCAGACGTTTGCAGACGCGGCCTTTGCAGTCCCTCAAACTTCGCGCCTCGAGCCGACGCTAATTAATCTCATTATCGGTTTAATCGTTCGGAGATGCGTATCAATTAATAACACCGTGTCGATGATTCGCGCGTCTCGTGGATCGACTGAAAGCAAAAACTGGACCTCGTCAAAAATCCAAGTGATTACATTTTTGCCGAGCTCGAAACATTTTCTCCAACGCATTGGCGGATTAACTCTTTGAAGTTAGGTGGGTTTTGCTTAGCTTTAATATTTTATTTAATTTGTTTAATTTAGTCATGTACTAAATGTCCGTGTTATGAACGAACGCTAAATCGGAAAACGGAAATTTATACACGCGAAAACGCATTAGTAAGTTGTTGACACTGTGGTGAAGGGATGCTGAATTGTGTGGTGCAGTGAATTGTTATCTTTTCTAACGGTAGATGTTCTTTTCTTTCTTTAACATGTATTATGAGTGAGTAAATTGTATTTTAATAAAAACAATCATGTTATTTGATGTGTTATATTAATTTCGAAGCTGAATGAGTAATGAGACTGTATTCTGTGCAGTTTCAGATCTATATTTCTTTTAAATCATGTACCTTGTGAATTTAAGCTCCTTTCACAGAGCCTAAACTTAAAATTTACTCTAGACTTAAAATTCAGAGCTCTAAAATTTAATCGTAGCTATTACTTTTACGTTAATTATAACGTTGATAATTGTATGTCTGTACAATGAGAAGATAATTGATCTGTACTAAAGAAATTGAAATTACCATGTTATGACATTAACAGTTTAGTAGTTGAGTTGTTCTTTGTTAAAGCAATCAATTCTCAAGATGTTTTTTCTCAAGAAATACATAAATGACTTAGAAGTTGAGAGAAGTCAACATTTATATACCAAACGAAATTAGAGAAAGATAGAACGGTTTTTGGGAGAAGCGACCAATAAATTTTAATCAATTTGTCCTTGAAAAGTTTAAATATTCTGAATGCTTGCGGATTATATCCTAGACAATCTTCTGTTTTGTTTCCAATACATAATCCGCTACTGCAGTGGCATTCGAACGAACCTAACAAACTCGTTTTTCGTCGGACTCATAATTTCGGATTGTGTCGCGGTGATTTGTGTAGAAATTAAACGAATTCCAAACCAGCCAGAGATTTGGGGGAGTGGGGGGGATCGAAGTCGTCCTCTAAAATAGACGGCCTACTGGCAAAAAGAAACTCTCTGGACTGTGCATAACAACTTGGAGAGTAGGACTAGTTACACAGAAAATTGTTGTCCTTTTTAGAAAACGATATATTTTTCAAGCTCAATAATTTAATCTGTCTATGTTGGGTTCATTAGACCTTTCGTACCTAGAATATGGACGTGGTTTTTGATCAGGTTTGACTGCTTTTGAATTAGGCGAATTACTTACTGTCAAGCAAACATATTTATGGAAAACAGTATTTGTAGCGTGCCGATTTAGCATATCGACAAAGAATCCTCCTTTTTGTGCAGTTTTGTTTTATATATATGCTACTACATTGTTAAGTTTTGTTTTTAGTTCGAAAATAAAACCGTAAGTGCATGATAAGTTAGTATATATTGTACATATAGACGTTTCATTATTTCATTGGAAATCCTTTGGTCACTTTTAATACATTATTCATTTCTATCTACAACTTTATTACCTTCTTTTTCTTATTTCTTTTTCTCTATATGATTGTTTAATTCTGATTTTATAATCGATGAAAATTTCTGTTTCTTATTTAGCTTACTTTTATGTAGAGTTTTATTTATTATATATTATATATATATAAGACTATGCCCCAAATCAATTGATACGATCAAATAACAATAATACGATTAACTCTAACAATAATAATTATTTTCTAGATTCCATCGATTGGGAATGAGAACAGAGACGAGTAATATTTTATTCAAACAATAGATTCGCAAACACTCATTCAATTGTATATAATTATGTTCTCCAAATGATATTAGAACATTTATCAAACAAATACCGAAATAATAGCTTTGTATCCTCTGTTAGGTGTTCGCAATTTTTACCTGGATGAATGTTTTAGCCGAGGGTGGCCTGAAACGTAAGGTGAAAAGCTTTAGAAGTAAATGTACAGATATAATTGCACCGATTGCCGTGTCCCCTGATAATTATATTCCTGATTATTCGCGTGACTCGAGGCTGCGGAGTCGAGTCGTTTTCCAAATCGTTTTCGAGAGGGCTTGAAAAAGAGAGAAAGACAGAGCGAGAGCAGGAGAGCTGTGCCACAAATCATCCTCGAAGAAATCTAATTTACTGGCGCACACGGCTTAGGACTGGACTAGAGGCCAGGTCCAACCGAAACGTGGGAAGTTGAAAAATGCGAATGCCTATTAAAGATTCGGTGACGTCCTTCGCTTGGCCGCCGATTTACCGGTTACCGGTTTCACGGGCCAGCCTCATCGCGGTAATTTACTGGTCAGCTTACCGCGATTAGCCGGCTCCTTTGTCACTATTAATCTGACCCGGCCAAGTCGAATGCTATCGACTTCGATTGCTCGAGGAACACCATATCGTTGCAATTGTAAACGATTTTAGCGACGATGCGCTTCAAACATTGCGTGCTTCGAGTAAAATGGAGAAGTAAATCAAAAGAAATAAGTAGTATGTCAGATGTAGAAACGGTAGCTTTAAATATTATTATTATCTGAGAAGAATGTCTCTGATGGGTACAGTAAATTTAAACGCTTGTATAGAAAGCAATTTATGAACAGTACATCCACTGTAGCAGCACTGGACAAATTTTTATTGTAATGAAAATAAGAAATAACTATTTGAAATAATTTATACAACTTTAACGAAGTAAATAATCTTAATAATATGCACACAATAAGAATTTATTCTAAGAACCTTTTTCAGCAATTTGGTTAACATTTGTTCTTTAAAAAGTTAATTCGTAAGAGATTTTTGACACTGGTGTCGACGAATGGGATACAGGTGTTACGTAATGATAAAACAGAAATATAGACAAGTCAGTCTCACATTTATTTATTTTTGAGTTTCGATCATAAGTGTAGTATTGTTTTCTATTTCATCTTCATCGCTTTTAAATTCATAATCGTCGTATTTTTATGATTTCACCTCATAGCATTTCAACTACAAACACAATTATTTCAAATAATTATAAAATAAAATAACATGTTATTTAGAATAATATTTTAAATAATATTATTTCAAAAGTGGTCAGGTTTGTACCATAAAATAAGCAAAGCATTTCAACCGAGCGTCTTCCTCAGAAGAATTCTTCTCGTCGTTAGAAGACGATGGATAGAGTGAATTTTAACCTCGTAGAGTTTTATAGATATATTGATGGCAATTTTCATTCAATCATCATTTCAAAGAATCAATTAAACAATATGTACGGCACTTTTGATTCGATACATAATGGAATATAATTTACAATGCAGCTGAAGCAGTATTACAATTTCCTTGACACATTAATAATTATAAATTATAATTACGTCATTCAATGATTGGTACATCCAGTCTACTGCTTCGGGGAGATGTATGAACTATCTATCCAATCATCCATCATACCACAAAGTAGGTACAATTTTCTATTTAATTGGCAGAAATTTATTACTTTCTGACTCGTTTGTGACATCACGGTTTCGCAAGAAACCAATTAACTTGAAACAAAATTTTCTGTTACGAAATAATAATCGTATCCATCGTATCAATGAACACATCAAAAAATGCATCCGCATTCTTTACTACCAAATCTTAAAAATTAAACTTTTCTCCAATCACGAAGTATATGTTTACTAATAGCAACAGAAAATTATATCGTAATACGATTCGTCAAATATATTTTCACAAAGATCTTACAATGATCTTAGATCTTCTTCATAAACTTAAAAATTAGATCAAGTACAATATTATAGAGTCTTTAATTTGAGTTCATTTTCTTTATATTGCTATTTGCATAGTATAATTTTCCACGAGTCATATTTATAATTATACTGCGGATTTTTATGCAAAATAAAATCTTGGCAAACGTGTCTACAAAAATTGAACCTAAATAGGAATTTATTTTACTCTGCAAATATTATAATCTGAACTTTACTCTCAATACTTTTTATGTTCTTCCATACTGTGTGCCTTTTGTAGTTTCTCGCACATTCAAATTTTCTATAAATGCATAAAGATCCGCAGTCTATTCATAATTCTTGTCTTTTACATTTATACAGAGTGGGGCAATAACTATTGCACCTTAGATATCTTCGAAACTATAAGTTTCACAGAAATATTTGCTGAAATAAAATTGCACAGTACTAAGAGAGTCATCAGATGGCGATAATAGTTTTCTTTCTGGTGGAGGTAACTTCGGGCATTTAAAAGTCACCTCCATTTTTTTAAATGGATCGGTATGTTTCTGCTTCCGTATCGTGATAGAGGATCTTAAAACGAGTTCAACAACCTATTATACAAGGTCATTGGAGGTCACAGAAAGTAGAGAAAGGCGATAATACTTAAGGTTTTGGTAGTAAATTTCTTTGGTAATAAATTGGTGTATTTCGATCTACACATCGAAATAGTCCAGAACTATTGGTCAAGAAACTACACACCAATGTTCTACTCGTATTTCAATTGCAATCAATCCTCTATTTAGTGAATTAAAGAAAGAGCTATATCATACAGTACAACAGAAATAGCAAAATGAAATATAAACATGGGCTACGCCACGATGAAAAAGCGAAATTCAGCAACGTCGGAGTCATGAATACAAATGAGGAAATGAATGATTTGCATTCGATTGTAATCAGCATAGATTTCTCGCGGTTTTCTTGCACTTGCGGATTGAAGCAAGGTGGAGAACGTAGGATCGGAATCTCGGAGTCCTGGTTATCCTAATATGACACGTCCAGACGCGAGCAACAGCCTCCCGTCGGGATCAGGATCTTTATATATGTCTATACGGTGTCCTCAACGTGCTTGGACGCTCCTAGCAGGGCCCCGTCGTCATTTTCTTTTTTACGTATTCGATATTTAATTGCTCGTGACTCATCCACACGAAAATAGAAACCATTCGGATGAGTCTTCGAATTGAAAGTCGAAGTATTTCCGTTCTGCTCCTAATTATTCCATTTGAACGTAGATTTATTAAAGATTCGGAGAATAATTGTTTAAAACATGAAAACTACACACGAGGAGTTGCATTAAACACGTAGAATAATGACCATAATTGCAATTTAACGCTATCATGAGTGAAATGTATTAATTCTATCGATATTAAAAATTTTAGTACATGGCCTGATTTTGATTTAGCAGTTGGCCCCTTGCACTATTAGAGGAAAGATGTTAAAAATGTATAAACAGTATTGGAAGCTTCGCGCAACGTACTGTTTATTTCGGTGAAGAGAGTTGTTAGCAAAACTGGTATTTTTAAATTAAAAAGGTGTTTGGTGTAATTGAAGATGTAATTGGTTAATTTCGATGAAAGCTGTCGAACATTTTTCTTTTTTTTTGTAAATAGACTGCATTCATAGTTAGAAAATTTAGAAGAGCTTTATTATAATATGTAATATGATCGATTACAATTATACATACGTGAAATGGACTGTCGGCCCCATCGTCACCGTAATTCGTTTTACATGATGCCATCTTCTTCTAGGTTTTGAATCACAATTTCTCCATTAACCTGTTCAATATTGTCTGTTTGTTTATTGTCACAAAGTTGTCCAAGTCATTTCGTATGCCTTTAAGCCTTTAAGTATGGAAAATCAAAGAAAGCATTTACGAGAAGTAATGTATATTGTTTTAAAAAAGACAAAAATGTCAACGATACTGTGAACGAAATTTGCACTGTTTACAGGGGTAGTTCAACAAGTGTTAAGACAGTTCGCAGTTTGTTTAGGATACTCAGTGCTGATAAATTTAATCTGGGACAACTTAATATAAGAATTACACTTCATTGTTTGAAAGTTTTATCCTCTACTGTTTTCCTAATAATTCCGAAAAATGTAAGAGATCGAACGCCTTCGATTAGAAGAAAACCCAACGAGCAAAGTTTCAGAGTAGCCTGCGAGCTATCCATGACACGGCAATTACTAAATAGTCTACGAGCGACTCGGAACAGTCCGAGAATCTCGTTCGCCGAGTCGGATCAGGGCGACCACAGAGATATCACGATCAACGATCCTACGATCGTTGATCGCGATAACGATACGGGCCAATAGGCGTGAACCTGTTTCCCGTCGGAACGGAAGAAAAACGCATCCCTTCTGGCGCGCGAGCGTGGATTTAGTCGCGCGTGGCCAACGACAGGTGAAAAGCAACAAGAAAGAAGAGATAGTGGGCCCTAACATACAAGTCGTTACGTCCACCTATTTAACGCCGATTTATTATTTTCCACTGTGTACGCTGGGATGATCATCGTTAACAAATGGCGGCAGGTTTGTGTGGGGAACGGGCGTCCTCGATTATGAACCACTGATATACGAGGCCGCGTCACGTGCGCGGGAAACGCGTGAAAAAATTCATTAGCTGCAGATGCGGCCGATTGATTAACGATTTTTATTAGCTCGGTCCGATGCACCCCTCGCGATATTATTTCACCGGAAACGCGTCGCGCCCCCCTACGGCGGTTCGCGTGAAGCCGAAGCGAACGATGCTTTAGAGTCGATGCTGCTGGCCTTGTGTAACGCAATCGACTGTGTTGAAATGCACCAGAGAATTGATCCGGACAAGATTGACCCTTTTAATGTCGAACAACGATACATCGTCGTTGACTACACTTGCGAAAAGTGTCGATGGCGATACATCGTTGCGCACGAGTCCTTACGCGTTCGAACTTGAAAATCTCAAGTAGAAATACGGAATCTGTGTGAGCGTTGAATTTCATATTTGATATTATGCTAATGTAAATTGTCGAAGAACGATGCGAAACTATTCGTGAATTGTTAGGGTTAAGGGTAATAAATGTCTACACTTTTGTACTTGAAGTTCTGTGTTGATATATTGACATCAAAAATATAGCAGTCTATTTAAAATAATGGTTTACCGTGCAGTCTCCGAAATGCGTCTACCTATAAAAGGAACATGTTCACTGCATAATTTACTCCTACAAGTCATGCGACTTTTGTTTTTTTATTCAATGTATACTTTCGGAGTTAATCAAGATATAGATGTAGCACCCTGTATAAACAGGGTGCATTATAAGTCTGTCCTAACGATTTTTCAGGCAGTCCCGATATAATTTGACCAAAAAATATTTCGAACAAAAATTAATCAGTACTTACTAAATACTAAATACTATTTAGCCATCAAGAGATTGCGATTTGAAAAATAGCAAAATTATAGCGTATAACAGATCATTGAATTCGTTTCGACGTTGCTTACAAAACTATAAAGTTAAAAATATATGATCTTACTTAAACAAATCGTGATGACCTTAAATTTTTGCTAGAGAAAATATTTTTTGCTATTTTTCAAATTGCAACTCTTGGTGATTGCATGCTGATTAACATTTTCTTTGTTAGATTTTTGGAACTGCCTGACAAATCATAGGGATTGCCTCACAAATCGATTAACACCACCAGTCACATAAAAATTGTAACATTACTGACGATTATTTTTTGGCTATTCTTTATTAATTTTATATACCGTTATTAATTTCATATACCGTTCGATGAAAGCTACATCTGTATTTATGCATTCTACAATACTTATCTGAATTTATACTATAAAGGGAATTTTAAAAGATAACGTACATTATTTCATCGGAATCTCTCAACTTTTTCATATGTCAATATTTTCTACAAATACTATTACACTCCTTCCACAAATATTAACCCTTTGCACTCGAGGCCTTTTTTCTGGTATCTACCAGCAACTCGAGATGTTTCTTAGCATTCTATTGCCATGAATTCTAAGCTATCTAGATTTGAGAATAAGGTACCTTTTACCTCGCCGACAGTCAATTTATTGACACTTGAAGCTCCAAAGAAATTAAACCTAAAGAAATACTAGGTATTGTAGATTTGCTGCATGAAACCTAATGGTGACTGAGAGTCACCTCTCGAGTGCAAAGGGTTAAAAAGTGATACAATGTAACCCTTTGAGTGCCAAGAAGCGAAATATCGCTCCTGCATACGCTTGTAAAAAGAGCCAAGAGCGACATATCGCTGCTCAGTTTTGTTTACAATCGTGATATTTTCCAGCGATGGGCAAGACCCTAGCCTTCGAATAAATCTGAAGTTTGCCTACATGTTTGTCTCGTTTCCTCTTTTGAATATTTTCCAAAGAAGGAAACAAGACAAACACATCGGCATACTTCAAGTTTATTCGAAGCCTAGGGTTTTGTCCATCTCTGATCTTTTTCTAAAATTGTTTGGTATTTCTCGGACATATATGAAAATTTTCTCTGGCACGCAAAGGGTTAAACCTGAAAAATTGAAATTCTCGAAGTGGTCCAAAACAATCTCGAAAGTCAGATTGAACAGAAGTTACCTTGGGATAGAATAGAACCAGAGTATACCCTTATCAATCGTCGCGCGACCCAACCACCGTCATTTTTTCCCGTTCCGTTTTCCAGATTCCACTGTTTTCCCTCGGCCACGTGAACTGTCGCGGGAACAATAATTAAATCGCGTTAATTCAGCCAGTTGGGGCCACGAGTGGCGTAAATCTATCAGAAATTTCAACGGGCGCGGGACAGGGCAGTGAAATACTAGGAAACATTCCAGTATAATTCCCGGGAGCGCTCTTCCTGCGACGAGGGCAAGGCCTCTCTGTCTCCCCTTCCCCCGCCCCGTCTCTCTTTCTCTCACTCGGGTGGGCCGATATTATTTTTGAAAATCTCGCGCAAACGACGGCATTCCAGGGTGGGGCAGCCCCGGCATTAAATCATCCGGCTCGCGGTCGGTCGCTCGCCCGCTCGCGCCAGCAACGCTGGCAACGGCAGCAGCAACGGTGGCTGTTGCTCGTTCCGAGAGAGCTGGTTGGCAGTCGCCAGCATCGCCGTAACCAACCTCTCGCACCGTAACCTACCATGACATACGGTTTATTGCGAATGTACTCCAACGCCGCTAATAAATTCCTTTTTGGCCAGCAGCGACCTATTTGAGCACAGTCGCTGCTGTTGCGCCCGCTCGGAACCCCCGTTTTTTATTTCGCGATTTACTGATCGCCGTTCGGTCGCTTTCCAACTTAATTTTCACACGACGTGCTCGGCCTGGCCGCCGATAAGGTTACGCCAGTGGTTTCCGAACTTTTTGGAGGTCGACCGTCTTGGAAAGGAAAGGGGCACCCTACACTACAGTAGTGTGGAGAAACAATTTTTATTAGCATTTTTATTGTGTTTATCGTAATTCATTCGATATTAAATGGTTCTCATTGATTTTTATTGGAAGAATCGTTTATTTAATGAATATAGCTTGCACTCGGGAAAAATAATTAAATCGAATAATTAAATAATGAATATAGAAAAGTTATTGAAGAAGATTTAATTCATAGGATCTTTATGAAGTATACAAATGAAATATCTGTTTACAGTTGTTATTTTAAATTTATTAAAGTGTAACGGTGTAACCATGAATTCGTGGTCATTATCATTAGAAATTAAAAATAATTTGCATTGCAGAAATATTCTTGGTTTAAGTTTCTTATGTATTGATATAGGTTTAGTTCGTGTTATAATAATGGCCAATAAGTGAATAGTCAAGATATAAACAGTACCACCAATGTAAAGCAGACGATGTATCACCTCGTTTCGAGACTTTTATAAGTTTCGAGAGAAAACTGAGATATTTAAAGTCTGAATGTTATTTTACTGCCACCAAATTTGGAATAGGATTGATATAATTGATCTAATTGATCTACATACATTCGTGTAGAACCAGTAGTCGCATGTTTCGATCACCGGATCTTACGCTACTTGATTTCTTCCTGTGGGGACATCTAAAAAATAAAGTTTACAATGATGTTCCCCGAACAGCAGAAAACATCTATCTTAGTATCTATCACGTACAGATTAAGAATACCGGTATCTCGTCACCTTTATGATTAGGAATTGTCTAACTGAGCATATTATACATTCGTACTCTACATAGTATACAAATGATATCTTATCTGATATTTCTGAATGAGATTAATAAATATAGAGCAGCACATACGTTCATGCTTACTAAGTTTGGATTCTTTATATATGTCAACTAAAACTGAATGCAGAATATAAATATTTGAACTCTGATTCCAACTTGATTAGTCTTGTATTGGTTGTATTGTTATTACCATTTATTTGTGTCTTTGAACAATCAAATATTTTAGTAACACTTGTATTTATATTTATTCTATGGTTAAAAGTAAGACTAAGTCTTATAAGTTAAGTCTAAATATATTATACTTCTTTAAAATATGATTTATTTCCTGTTTAAGGATGGGAAATTGACTTTTATAAGAACGGATAAATATTTATTCGTTACGTAAATACGAAAACGATAATATTGTTATTTTTTAAATAAAAAATTTTATTTAAAGATTCATTGTTATTTTGAGAGTAGAATCAAAGACACCGCTCCAAGAAAGGAATGTACATAATTTATTGAAACTTTCAGAACATTTTATACATATATTCAAGTAAATATTGTAAGTTTTTGCAAGTATTTATCCGGCAAATATGGAATCAGCTGCCACTCATGTTTTTCTCCTATATGAACTTAACTTCAAAAGAGAGATATTTAAACAAGGGAGTAAATAATTTAAACAATGATATTACTCAAAATTTAGGTCTAGAGCATAATTACATAAAGAACCTAACTATCAATTTTTAAAATGATTGGTTAAGTTTTTGCACTAGACTGTACATAAATTTAAAAAAAATTCATTTACCGAAAACAACAATTTTCAAGTTTAAGCAAATAATGATTTTATTTAAACTATTTATTGATTAAACAGCGATTACAACACTATATAGCGATCCTTCTTCTTATTTGTTTGCTTCGTTTTGAGCTTGTAACTCTTCTACTTGGTTTCTTCGAACCTAAACCTATTTCCCCCTTACAAGTCTTACTATCGTCACCTCTTGTATCACATGCAATGGCATTACTATCGGCATAGTCCATTAGACGGCTGTGTTATAACTTTGTTAACCTACATTTAGTAGAAATATCTTAAAATTCTTAACAAACAAGAAGACAAAATGTCTGTTTTCTGACAAGAAGTAAAACAGAACCTTTTTCCAGCACAACGCGTTCTCTTTAGTCGGCTACAGCAACGCGACAAAATTCGCGCGAACGATCGGACAAGAACGAACCGTTCGAAAGGAAAGAAAGCAGAAATAAAAAGCATCGGGGCCAAAGAAGCACGAATCCGTGTTCCGTTTAACCGCCTCCCTTTGTCCCCCTCCCCCCAGGCAGATTCGCATCCGACTACCGCGTTTCGAGGATCCTCGAAAGCTACTCGAACGGCCCCCGGCCACGAATGTGCCGGACGGAGCGCAGAACTTACGAAACGCTCTCGCGAAAGCGCGAGCAAACACGCGCGAACCAAAGCACACGCACGGTCCACGACGAACCACTCGAGAATACTTAAACCGTGTACCGAGCTTAATTAGGGGTATGCCTGGAGAGCGGGAGTGGCCGTCGACGCACCAAGCCACGTGCGTTTTCTCGCGCCACGCTGGAAACCCGGCGACCCAACGTCGTCGAACCGACATCCAACCGAGTGTTTGCCGTTCGTTTCGTGTTCCACGCGCTTCCTCCCTTCGATTACGCGTGTATTTGATCGTCAACTGCCTCCGGAAGGCTGGAGTGTTTGCTCTCGTTCCGGTGGATGGTTTCTCCATTGCAACGGGACCTCCTGGTCAGCGGCGGATTTAGAAGAGCTCGAATCGGAGGGTGGGTCGACAAAAATCACGAAAATTTCCATAGTTTCGACGATCGGAGAATCATATGTCTAAAGCCGGCGACTGGCTTGCAACAGAACGCTGTAATGTAACTGCTCGGCACGAATTTTACGGTTCGACGCCAACGTTACATTACAAGGACCTTTTTGGAGTCACGAATGCTCGCTTCGAACTCTCGGCTGAATTCTCTCTCAATGCTTCCTACTCAGTTCAGTGAAAAGTAGACGATCAAAGAGGTTCGTCAAAAAACCGACAGATTAGTGGAGCACGGTCGAGCGCAAACCGAGCCCAAGAACGATTCGGTTCGTCGCTCGCTAGTCCGCCAAACTAAGCGAATGTTCGCGTTACATTACAATGTTCTGTTGCAAGTCAGTCGCCGGCTTAATAATAATGAAAATTATGAGTCCTTTTGTGCTGGCAACTGTTTCACGGGTACACGTGATCGATTCATGGACATATAGGCCGTTTATTTTAAAAATAGTGCAAGTCTATTTTATGTTGTTTTATATAAATTCAGTAAAAGCAATTAGTGATCCTAACAAAAAAATTGATGAAAAATTCCTACGCTATTTACACAGATGGTACCAATATAAAGAACTCGAACTCTGTAGGAAATGTGTGTATTTGCAGTGACCTAGGCAAGAATATAGCAAGAAGCATAACTAATAATTCAGCATCAATTTTTACTCCCGAATGCATCGCGTTGAGGGATGTCATAGACATTGCTTTAAGTGTTCCAAATAGAAATGCTCTAATATTCACTGACTCCTTAAGAGCGCTGCTCTCCTTAAATAATCTTAAGCTTGACATAAAAAGTAATCCGTATATTTTTGAAATAAGAAAAACAATGTTATGTTGTTTCGATAAAATTAAAGGTTAACTTACTAGTCAATCCAAAAATATAAATTAATTATGTCAAGTCTGGCAACGGTTCTACTAATTTATCAATATGTGAGGTAATTACTTAAATTTCTTTTAGGGCGAATTTAACTACAATAATATATATTTACAGGCTGTAAATGAACTGTACATCAATTGGTACGCAATTACTTTTATTGGTCAATTTTTAATTGAACACAGCATTGACATTTCTTAAGATATTAGATATTAATTAGTTATAAATAAAAAACGTAGACTAAATTAATCACAAGATTTGAGGTATCTCATTCTTTTTTAGAAATGGACACACCACTTTCAAAATAAAGGGTTCATTTTCGCAATTCCTTTGTTTCTTTTGTTGTTAAAATGGCGTATTTTCAGCAGACATCCTTTCGCACATTTAGTAGTCAGGGACACAAACAGTTTGGAAAATTTGTTCGACTACATCCAATCTCTATCAAATCGATCGGTTATATCCGTTTTATTTTATCACCTAACACGATGAATAGTAAAAGTCGATTAAATAAAGACCAAATAAAAGCTTGGCAGGTTTTGAGAAGGGGTAGAGGCACAAACCCTCGCAGTGTTCGGGAAAATTTGTGCAGATTTTGCTCGAATGTTTGACAAATTCAATATACAAGGGAATACTATTCCCAATGTTTGAAAAGTATCGAACTCTCCCATTGGCTGCTTTTTATCCCATCGAATCTTTTAGAGGAAAATAACTCCGTTCACGCAGCCCATGAAATTTAACGCTCAAAGGGACGGAAAGTCCTCGGTTACCGTGCACGCATTTTTCAAATCGAATCGCTGGCGTTGATACAGGTAGCTATTTGAAAAAAAAAAGATAACACGCGTCGATAACGCAGAATGAATCGGCACGGGGTAATTATCGCGATCGACGGCGAAATCAAAAAGCGGGCTAATTTATTAAACTCGGCGGACGATGAACATTCCGTGGCGAGCAACAATCGGGTAAGTAGCGGGAGGCAAAAGAACAGTCGTGAAAAAAACCAGTCGCAGTTTGGGGGACTGTGGAGGCGAGATGAATGGGCAGAATCCGGTAAAAGCCGAATGAAGAGTCGAAAACGCGTTGGATGTTCAAACGGGATCGTCATCTAAAAAGGACACATCCGATAAACCATCGCGCCGCGGGACATGCTCGAATTACCATCGAAACGGGACAAAATGCTCTCTAACGAACGAAATAGACAGCGATCAGCCCGATTCACAAAGACTCAATGAAAATAATCGCGAAACACGATTAAAAATCGAAATGTGCACGCGACTACGAACCAAACGAAAATATTTTACCTTAGGTAAACTACAGCAAAACTTTCGTTATACTAATTAATTAGCCTTAAGAGAATTTTAACATAACAGAACGATAAGTGATTGGCACTCTATTTTACTTAATAAATAAATTTATACTTCTATACTAATATTATAAAGAGGTACAGTTTGTTTGTTTGTTTGTATGTATAGAGTAATCTCCGGAACTACTGAACCGGTTTTAAAAATTTGTTTAGTAATAGAAAGTCACACTATCCCTGAGTAACGTAGAGTATGTTTTATTTTGATAAAAATAAGTTTTCAATTTGAAATCTCAAAATGTGTAAATCAATTCAGAAGAAAAGCGCCTTTTGGCTACTTTATCGGCGTACGCTGACCAAATGATTAGGTATACATGAAAATAATGTAATACAAAAATATTGGTTATCAATAAATCTAAAAAAAAGTCAGCGACACAATATACCTAATTTTTATATTTAAACCACAATAACGTTTTTTTTATGTTAAATATGAATTGAAAATTATATGGTGAACTTTAAGGGTACTTATTACGTATGATATATTAATCTTTATAAAAAAGAATCATTTTATTATCTGGGAAATTTCATGAAGATAAAATTTGCCTTTAACACCATGTTATTTGATCGCACAATTTAGAAGACAGAAACAAAAAGAATAGAGAAAGATGAAAGTTTACGAATATAAATCGAGGACGCTATGCTAGAAGGGCATATCTACACAAACCTTGAAAAGAACGCTTTTCATGTATTCTAATTACGTATTTATTTGTAATATTGTCTGTAGTTATCAGTCGTTTTCAGAAAAAATGTCTTCTGTATAAGCATTTAGAACATTCGATCAGCCTAAATAAATAATCTGTAGGTTGTATTATTGGCTTAATTAAGAAATAAATAATTCACGAATAGTTCTGTGGTTATAAAAATATATTTAATAAATTCCCTTTCGTTACAAGGATTGTACATGATTCATACACACACTCTATTGTCCAACAATACAAGAATTAGCGCATGCTCTGGTAGTTTTCAAACTGAAATAAACCTCGTTCAGATAGGAACAATCGATGCTCTTCTTGAACAAGTATTATGAATGTAATTGACAGGATTATAACACAACGTAAGTTCGAATGAGTATATTTAATAAGAAAGAATATGAATACATATCTATATTATACATGATCAACGACGCGCATCGCGGTGGTCAATTCAAACTGAACACATATGGATCATAGATCGCTTTCTCACGGTAATGATACATGAGAAAAGTTTTATCTTAATAAATTCATCTTTTCCATTAAAAATTTCACAAGCTGTGTGCGAAGTAGCGTTATCCGTTACTAGCGTCTCTTTTCTTCTACTATTTTATATTTGCTCCCTAACCGCTGGTATAAAATAATTTTCAGAAATTATTAAACCAATCAATAAACACATTTCGACCTATCCAAACATTCTTTCGAGTCACGTATACATCGTATAGATAAATAGCATTCGTATCAGTCCGTTTCAAACATTTCGATGTTTGCTTTTACAGTATCGTAACAGGAAATACAGAACACTCGTATTATACGAGTATGTAGATCGTTCATATAATAAAACGTTCACGTAACCGGTGTTCACATAACGGAGGTTGTACACGTTCTTCGAGTGTCTGAAAATTTCGCACTAAATTCTGTGCAGCAACGAGCCACGAGAGCAGTACCATCGAAGAACCGTACTCGAAGCGCGGAGAACATTTACACCGCGTTAGGGTAGCTATCTGTTGTCGTGGATCGTTCGATCGCAGAAGTTGGAGGATTCAGCACCGG
This sequence comes from Hylaeus anthracinus, assembly GCF_026225885.1. Taxonomy (NCBI): domain Eukaryota; kingdom Metazoa; phylum Arthropoda; class Insecta; order Hymenoptera; family Colletidae; genus Hylaeus; species Hylaeus anthracinus. The sequence goes on along the minus strand of NW_026534344.1, from coordinate 8,528,141 downwards.
TGGGCACCGGTAGGAAGGACCCGTCGTTTGAAGCTGCTTCGACTGCGGAGGAGGTCTGCGAATTTCTAACGCGCTAAATTATGTGTTCCGGAGCGGTCCGTTTCTGAATGCGTGTGTAGGTTGTAAATTTCGTAGTGTCCGCCTGCACGTGGGTGGAGTTCGCTCGAGAAGCTCTCGAGGATACTCGAAACGCAGTAGTCGGCCGCGGATTTACATAGGGAACGGTCAAACGCTCGAAGATGGACGGGAGTTTCTTCAATTATTCATAGAACCAAGTCAAATCCATGTCGAGGCTCGCGGATAACGTCGAACGGAGTCATCTTCTCCGAGTCATTTTTAATTGCACCTTCGCGAAATGTTCCTGTACAAACATCGTTATCCACGTATATGTTAACTTTCAGGGAATATGAAATAAAGTAGTCGAGATTCTGTAAGATGTCAAAGGATAAGTTTTTAACGAAGACTCCGTTGACTTATACAAAAGGAAGTATAGAATGTAAAGGAAACGACGTATTCCATAGAAATGGAAGACAGTTGCAACATTTACTGGAAACTTTGATGCGTCAATGTCCTCTTAAAACGACTTTTAAATAAATTTCTGTTCGCTTGAATACACCGAACTAAAGCAATTTTTATCTGTAAATCTAGTAGATAATAATGGGTTTCCTTTATGGTAATTGCTGTAGTATTATTTATTTGCACCAATGACTAGCAACACGGAATTTTTTAAGCTGGAAAGTGAACTGTGCCTTTACATTTTAATAATTTTTTGTTTTAATTATCTATGACAGAAGGAACATTAATAATCATCGATTATCTGCAACTCGTAAAATAGTGTAAACAATACATATATTTCTTCAATTGGTTTATGTACCAAATATATATTTCTTTATCTATTTACCAAAATATATTCTATTTCTTTGATAAGAAGACATCTCGAAAGCAGTGTTTTAGTACAATTTGAAAATTGTAAAATTCGTTTGCTTTAGTAACTTTTGATAATGATAGCTCATGAGAAACTCGTGAGACTTTAGACTCGTAAATGACAAATAAGGATTTAGTAGAAAGAATTTAAATAAAATATGTGCGATCATAAGGTATGATCAGAAATATGACCACTGAAACAGCTGAAAGAAAAATGACGATGGTTTTGGTTCAAATAATGCAATAACTGTACACTCTTAACATCTTGTTTGATTTGAATACGTACATAAATTACAGAATATGTCAAACTCTCCAAGATATTCAATTTCTTCAAGAAAATGATATTTTGACTTAGAACCTTTTTACGAAACTTCAAGGAATCATCTCCAATAAAAGAAAACAGTAGTTGTAGTTCAGCGATCGCTAGGCTATTGACTCTTACGGAATAAGCCAAAAGACCAGGAACCAGATTCTTCTTCGACGCATTGTTTTCCCCGATCGTCCCTTTTCTTCTCCGCGAATCTCGTTTTCGTATTCGTGGGCGGATGTCCACGTCTCAGCGATGACTTTACAGGTGGCTCGCGCGGTGAAAAGAATTTCGGCTTACGTGACACACGTGCCGCGTAAACGGCCGGGGATTTGAATTTGTAATCCGAGGTCTTTGTCGATCCTCGGCCGTGGAAATTGAATGCGTCCCCGTTAATGGAGCCCCCGGATTCGTAGCGGTGGCACGTTTGCAGCTACGAGGACAATGAGACGCGAATCGGTCTCCCGTGAAGGTACGCTACGATTTATGTCGTCGAAGAAGTTCTTGTCCCCGCCACGTATCTTCCATTTTAGTTTGTTTATTTATACTTTATAAATCTTTGATGGTAGATTACTTTCAAACATGAGTCATGTACCTTGAGAATCCATTTTGTTCTCTCACTCACTGGTGGGTATATAAGGTACACAACTATTAATAGGAATGGATAATATTTACTAAATATTGTATGTACTTATTTACGTAATGATAATATTATTGAGTTATAGTCGTCGTTATATTCTTCACGAATGTAAAAGTTAAGTAATTTTCTGAATTAAGCTGTAAAGGCTACATTACTCTTTAGATCTTGAGTACATAGAGCAAGTCTATGATTATCGAAAGAATTAATTAAACTTTAAAGTGTCACAATGTGCTTCATCAATTTCGTAGTCATGTCACTTGAAAGCTTCATTCGTTATTACTAATAAGTTCTGTGTACTCGACCTCGGAAATCTCATCAGCAAATATTTCTTCATTTTCCACAATAACAGTAGATTATTTTACAAATCAAATATAAAGGGAATGAAATATCAAAATATAACCATTTATTACAACACTAATCGGAATAAAATACATGCTGATCAACTTGTCATCTTTACCATTTAAGTAAAACAATTATTTTTCTCTGTTCGGATTCTCTTATTATTCATTTTTGAGGAAGTTGCGATATAATATACCTATGTTAATGTTGCAGCATTCAGAAGCCGAACTTGCACAAACGTGAATTTACATTAGCATAATCAAGATTAGAATGATATATTTCATAATGTTCTTTATAGTGTAATATTAAATCCTCAAACAAGATTAATTAATATTAATCATAAATATAATAGGGAAGTGAGTGAAGTAAGTGAAGTAAGCAGTCCCGAATGTGTTAATTCTAGCATCCAAAATAATATCGTTTCTCGACTACTCACACTTCAAAATAACATTCAACTTTGGATTGTCCAGAAAGTTCGCGCCAATTTTTAAAAAAATTCAAAGGCACATATGTACCACCTATCAAAAATTGACATGGACTTTCTACCCAACCCCAATACTTAGATGGATTAAATACTGTCCCATTTTCACTTTGCTTCTTGTGCATGATGGGATTTTTTGTTTAGTCTACCTCAAAAGTTTAAATTGCCCACAATCAATAGTTTATTATTTTATTTTAAGTTTTCATTCAGTTAGGAATGCTATGAATTAATGCTAAATAAATGAAAACAGAAATTTATACAAGTTAAAACGCATTAGTACGTCGTTGACGTAAAATCGTAATTAATGTTGGAGAATTGTATGCTGCAAACAATTTTTATCTTTTACACCGATAACTGTTAATTCTGGTTCTCTTAAAAATTCTTTAGAAACAAGTGTATCATTTTATAATAAATAAAAAAAAAAACGCGCTATTCGTCCTTTTATAGTAATTCCAAAGTTGAATAAGTAATGGGATTGTATTCCGTGCAGCTCGAATATAATTTTCCTTTTGGAGCGTGTGCATCAAAGAGTTGAAAGGTTAATTCGAGAGAATCGCGAGCCGACGGGTGCAAACGATCGCTTTTTTTCGCGTTGGAACACGTCGAACCGTTTACCAGGGCTCGCGAGTCCGCATCGAGAGAGCGAAGATCACTCGCGATTTACCGCCGCGTCGGATTAATTCTCGGCCGCCATTCAAGCATTAAGCAACGTTAATTCGTTCCAGTAACTTCTCCCTCGCGGCACTTCACGTCTGAATACGCGCCAGTTACCCGGCTGCAAGTGTGGAAGCGACGGGAGAGGTTTCCTCGCAGGCCCCGATTGCAACCGCGAAGACGAGCACAGGATATCGCTCCCTCAAACCGGGTAGGCGGCAGATGCGCCTGGGCTCCGTTAATTAATTAGAAGCGACGGTGACACTTGTTACTCGGTGATTTCACCCGTAGCGTGCGCGTGTGCCCGCCAGCCGCGGTTGTTTCTCGCTGCGGAGCACCGGAACCCGAAGAAGAGGGCCTCGAGAGCGTCGCTTCATCTCCTCGCTAGTTTGTTCAATGCACGGGAAAAAGAGTATTCATCGCCGCGTCGACTTTTTGCCGATTGTCGCGGAAATTACCGTCAACATTTCCCCCCTTCCCACCACCCCTTGGCCTTTTCTGTAACCGGTGCCGAGTGCAATCGAGGAATTAAGGTCGATTCGACTGGCTCCGCTGGGAAACGTTTCCCTCTTTCGCGACTCGGAGATGCGACACCATCTCGTCTCTCCACGAATAACGTGTAGCGATTGTGTTTTATTAACATTTATGATGTTCTCAAACTCGACCATTTTCGAATTTCTGCACTTTAGCTTATTAAGATTTGAGAATGTCGAGATTCTTAAAAAATTTAGAAACAAGAACAGTGAGTATATGTATTTATAGACTGTGAATTTCAACTTTTGAGGTGGGTTAAAAAATGTTCCATCATGCGCAAGAAACTAAGCAAAGGATGGGACACCTTTTAACTCACCTAACTAATTCTAAAAACGTATATAAAATCGTTATTTGAACTACCTTCAAATGTGAGTACTCGAGTGACGATATTATTTTAGATACTAGGTCACACATGTGGAAAATTCTATGGTAAAATAAGTAAATATTGGAAAAATGATATAACTTTTACATTTGGAAACAGTTTAATATCGAGTAACAATAATTAATCTTATTACTCAAAGTTAATGATCATGTTATGATAAAACTCCCATTTAATCTAAAAATAAAAATCTTACAAGGAAATTCTACTAATTTTAGTAATCCTAGAAATTTAAATATGATGCAATTCTTTTAAAAATAAAGAAAAACCTTGATCCAGCTCTGCTTCCTAGGATAATTGTACATTCTACCGTGTATAATGGTTATCATTATTCTGCTTCTGAATGTTGCTGCGTTAACGTATATACGTTGTATCATAACTACCTAAAAATTAAATAATAAGAGACATGAAATGGAACAGAGAAAAAGAATCGAGATAACTGCAACATTGTTTTACTTACAATTAGATGGTAAAAATGACAAGTTGATCAGTATCTTGTTGCGATTAGTATTATGGCAAACGATTACATTTTGATACTTCAGTGCTTCAATAATTGAATATTAAATTAATTTACTAGATTTAAATATATTCTTACTATGGAAGATCGTAAAACCTCACAGCGAGATAGTATACAAATTAATAAAATACTTTATGAACATTATCAACTAACAATTCTTTGTATTATTTTTACATATACTTCTAAGTATAATTAATACTAGAAAATTAATTTCAAAATTAATTTAGCACAGGAGCTTTTTCTATCATTAATTAATTCTGCAGTAAACAGATGTAAGCTTTTTAAAAAAAATATTTGTTGCACTGAAACTGTATTTTTTATAGTTGGCGACATAATGAATGTGAAAAGGAGATATTTATAATTCGAAAATATAAAAACGTTGCTATTTCTTTATTAGAATGGAAATGTTGTACAGAATATCATTAATAAAATATCTGCAATCTAAATGAAGCTTAAGAAAGAACAACAAACTTAAAGAACTTTATTTATAATTGGCATAGAAATTATTCAGAAAAAAATATTCAAGCAGCTTGGTGATAAATATAAATTAATTGACGCATAACAAATAGAACAAAAAAAGAGTTGAAGGATACTCGAAACGCAGTAAATACAGTGTAATTGAAAATGAAAAAATCAAGATTTCATTTAATATCTTCTTTATAAAATAAAATTCCTTATGAAAGACGATTCTTTGAGAGAAACAGTTTATTTAAATTTCAATTCTCCGTAAGCTATATTTAAAATATTTTTAAAAGGTTTTAAATATGAAGGAAATTCAGCCACATTTAGTTTCCGATTTTCAGTTTCTCTTAACTTTTGGAATTCTAAAAACGTATATAAAATCGTTATATGTACAGCTGCGTGTTCAGAAGCTGGTGGCGAAACGAGTTCATGAAAATAAGACTTTGAGGTCTCCATATTCGAATATAATACGTATACAATGTTAAGGAATAAAGTAAGACGATTATGAGGTTTTAATAATCTGTTTCTACATTATGCGTGGCTATCTGCGAATGCGTCGACTGGATTCATCTACATAGATGCTAAAACCTGGAGATCCAAGAGCAGATACAAAGTCCAAGACTCGCTATAAATCACCCGCCGTTTCTCGTGAAGACTATTATACGATCGTGGAAGTTGTTAACATTGCTCGCTAATTGCGATTTTTTCAAGACCCTTCTCGTTTTCAAGGCAACGCTTGCATTGCACGCGACGACAGGTGTTTATCTTCAATGTCGTTCGCCCCTGACAGCGCCTAGGGACTTGTACGGGATCACGCACGCACGTTCCCCGCTTACGCGAAAAAGGATTCGAGATGTACGCTCTGTCAAAGCAAATTAACGTTGAGTGAGATAACATTAAATGAGATGCGACGTGTCGCGTAATGTCCCCGCAACATGATACCATGCGGTCTACCGATACGGGGAGCTAATGGTTCATCCATTACTTAACGTCTAAGATTTCCAGCTCTGTAGGGCGGATGAATTTTTGGATTATTCCTCCAGGTGCAAATGATTCATCGACAGAATTTCGTTTAACTTCGGAATGACTTCTAAGGACCCTATCGACCCCGCTTGTTAAATTATTCTGCACCACGTTTTCGTAACGACATGCAACTGGAAATTACAAAATCGAAATTTCACCACTCAACATTTTTAGTCAAGATCAATTCTCATAGACCTGAGCAAATTTGTATTCAGACGATAATAAGATATAAATATTTGAAATAATTTATTTCGAATCGTAATTTTCAGAACAGATATTTGAAGATTAAAATAATACTAATTCATTTCTTTTTGTTCAATGAAAGGAGTAATACTCAAAATAATATTCAAAAAGAGTGGATTTAACGAAATCTTTATAGGAATCTACTTTGAGGAAATTTTGGTTATAGATATGGTTTGTATGGGAAGTACGCAAACTGTAACTCGAGTTTCCGAATGAAACTTATAGGAGCGATGAAGATCGTCATCAAAGTAATGTAATCTGATCAAAATTAGAGGCGACGGATTAGAAAAGCAGGGCGTATCCTTGAATACGGTTACGTTTTTTATAACGATCACGGAATGTAATAATACATCAGAATTAAACAATGAATCCAGTGATCCGAGATGAATAATATACACAACGTAAAATGGGGGATAGTATTGTCGATTTATATATAATTATTTATATCATGTTTTTTATTTCATAAACTTATCGTATCATGTTTGGAGAATGAAACTGATGAATAAATATTTTGTAAACGTAGATTAAAGACGAAATTTGTTTTCTCGTAAGTAATTGCTGAACGTTCACCGAAGACACCTTCAGAATAAAAGATTATCTTTGGTTTATACAATGAGAACAAAAAATGTATAATATTCATAAAAACATACACTTTCCAATGTTTTTACATATTTTCCACATTTTTGTTTGCATTTTAAATTACTAGTTTTAAATAATCTGTTGAATA